>NC_133658.1:881800037-882100037 GCF_037893015.1 Macrotis lagotis
GAGAGAGAAGAAGAAGAAGAAGAAGAAGAAGAAGAAGAAGAAGAAGAAGAAGAAGGAGAGAGAGAGAGAAGAAAGGGAAAGGAAAGGATGTGGGAGAGAGGAGAGGAGGGAGAGATAATAGAAGAGAGGGAAAGGAGAGGGAAGGGAGGAGAGTGGAGTGAAAGGAAGGGAAAGGAAAAAGGGGAAAGGAAGAAAAAGGAATTGACAAGGGGGGATAAAAGGGAAGTGGGGGAATAAAAAGCAAGGTAAAAAGAAAAGGAAATCGAGAGGGAAGGGAAGTAAAAAATGAGGGGGAAAGAGAAAAGAGATAGGGGAGGGAAGTCAGAAATCTAGATTTGAATTCATAGACACCAATACCAACACCATCCTTCCCCCACCTGGCAGCTGAGGCAAGTAAAAGGACCTCTGATTGATTAGTAATAAAGCCCCTTGTGTCATTGACCATGGAAGTGATTGAATTTGGGGATAGGTCATAGACTATGCAGGACTTGCAAGTCACCTCATCCATCTACCCCTTCCGGATAGGATCACCCTTAAATAACCTTAATAGAAGTCAACTCACTTTAGGGTCTGTATCTGTGACATCATTGCCTTATTTAGGGGTGACCCTACCTGGGGTAGGAAGGAACCCTGGAGGGCATCCAGTCCAACTTGTATTCAAGTAGTACTTTTTCAGTGTACCTTAACAACTGGCCAGTCAGCTTGCAGTTGACTAGGCTGGAATTCTTGGTTCTAATCCTACCTTCTCCCCTAAATCTAAGTATCTAAAGTAACCAAAAGGTTGGAAGCTCCTTACATCAAACCAAAACTTTCTCTCTACATCTTCTGATTATTGCCTTTGTCCTCTGTGAAGTTGGGGAGACTAAACCTTCTTTCCTGAGCCAGCCCCTAAAATACCTAAAAATAGAGATTCTGCCACCCTATCTCATGCCACATCCACCCCCTGACCAAATAGCTCTCCAGATCAAACAGCTCTAATTCCTTTAAATTATCTTTCTATGTCATGGAATTGAGGCTCTCTACCATCTTAAATGCCTTCCTCTGGACTCTCCTCAGCTTATCCATGACCTGTCCAAAATATGGCGCTCAGAACTGAATTCAGGACCTTGGATAGGGGACTGATCAGGATTGTTTCATTTGTTAATGTATCCCAAGATACCATTCCCTTTTTTTGGACTGCTGACTGAACTGTGATCCACTTAGAGCCCCAGATCCCACCCCCCTCCACCTCACAGGTATTGTTATATAACCCAGAGACATCAAACAACCCTCCTAAAGACAATGAACCAGATTAAATTGTAATTGAGAAATATTCAACAGAATTAATTTAAAAATACAATAAAACATAGATAATGTTAATATGTGGTTTTCTAAGTCAATATGTGGTCCACGGGGATCCTCATGAATCACCTGCTTCTGTCTGATTTTTGACACTACTGGTCTAGTCCTGTAGCTTTTTTTTCATAATACAATAACAAGACTTTACATCCATTTGTACTAAATTTTATCTTGATGGATTCAGCCCAACATGGAGATAGAGGATGTAGGGTATCAAGGACCATGAGTTTGTATCCAGACCCTACTTTTTTACTGTTTATGTGACTCTGGACTAGTCATTTCACTACTCTAGCCTCAGTTTTCTCAATTGTAAAATTGTGTGATTGGACCATATACTCTTTAGAGTCTTTTCTTCCTCTAAATCTGGATTCTAAGGGGAAACTATGCTACTTTCTGTTGTCTTTTTCCAAAGCAACAGAATTAAGTGACTTGCCCAAGGTCACATAGCTAGGCAATTAATAAAAGTGTCTGAGCTGAATTTGAATTCAGGTCCTCCTGATTCCAGGGCTGATCCTCTACCCACTGTGCCACTTAGCTGCCTGGGTTATTATGATCTTTTGGGGTTCCCAGCTTAGTCATTCAATTTTATAACTACCCCTTCCATAACTGATCCATCTGATCCCTTCTGGAATGAGGGTCTGAGCAGTCACTGGAGAAAGATGTCCTAAAAAGGGTAGATTCAAATCTCTTGTGACTCCCTAGCCCCTTCCTATCGGCTTCTCAAGAAGGAGTTAGTTAGTTTGTTCTCTCAACGTAAAGACAAATTTCTGAATAATGAGGACTGTTCAGAAGTAGAATGGACTGCTTCTGGAGAGAATGGGCTCTTCCTCCTTAGAAGGAAGATGTATCATTTCAAGCAAAGGCTGAATGTTTACTTAATTTAGCTATTAGAAGGACTTTTTCCTCCTTTTTTTTTTTTTAGGGATCAGTCCCTGCATCTTTGAAATTCTGTGAGGGAGGTTGGGGGGAGACCTCAGTGTGTTCAGGACAATGACCCCTTTGTGATTATGGGATAAGGACTAAAATGATTGAAAGCAAGGGTTGTTTCACTTCTGCTTTGAATCCCTAGTACCCTGGCACGTACCGCTTAATAAATAATTGTTTGGTTGATTAATAGGGGCTAGGAAAAAATAAGGCATGGTACTTTGTGACTTAAAGTACACTGTGAGACAGTCACTGTCCCTTCTTAGTTCACTGGACTTAGGAGAACAAGGAGGCATGGAATGGAGGGTACCCAGTGGCTAAAATGACCCTCTCCTTGCTCCAACCACAAGATGAGGTTCTAGGTCAAGCCTGGATTCTGAAGCAGCCAACCCCAGTTTACACTTCTTGGGTTTTTTTGAGGCAATAAGGATTAAGTGAATTGCCCAAGGTCACACAGCTTGTGTCTGAGGCCAGATTTGATATACTTCTTGTTTTATTTAAAATGTTTCCCTTAATCCCAAGCCAAAGTCACACCTGTTTTCCTCTCCATACTATCCAGTCTTGGGCCTAGTTGATTTGTAGAAGAGAAATTAAGTGTTCTGTGTCTGCAACAACAAGCTCTGCTTTTGCCTCTCTACAGATGAGTTTGAGGCCTGGGGGGAGATGGAGCATGGTGGAGATGGCTGGAAGGTGGAAGAAGTTCCTGGGGACTGTGGATATGATTTTCCAGAAGATGAGAATGTCAAGAAATACTTCGTCACTTCTTACGAGTAAGGGAATAGGATGGCTCTGGGTGGGGGATAAGAGAGAAGGGCAGGGGTAGATTTCTCTTCTTTTAACCCCTTTTTCCCCTCAGGTGGTGCCGCAAGGCCCAAGTTATTGATCTGCGGGCAGAGGGGTACTGGGAGGAAATGTTGGACACCACTCAGCCCGCCATTGTGGTGAAGGACTGGTGAGAGACAAACCATTAGGGTAGAGATGAGGAACCACAGAGGTGGGGTGGAGAGCTTTGGGCTCTTCCAGTTAGGAAACATCTGGAGTTGACTGGGAAGGAGGGATGAGGCTGCAGTGTGGGCTAGGGTATAGAATGCCTCGTCTCCTTTACAAGAACTGGAGTGACTTGTTGGTATCTTTTGCAGGGGGGGTAGAGATGATGGAAGGGGGGTTGAGAGGTTTGAAAGTGTAAAATATATCACTCACCCTTCTTTTTTGGAGGGGGACATAGTGGGAGTAAGTGAGGGTGGGAGGGTGCTAGGGAAGGTGAAAAGGGGTGAGACTGAGACTGCTCCTCTGCAGGTACTCGGGTAGGAGTGATGCCAGCTGCCTCTATGAGCTGTGTGTGAAGCTGCTATCGGAGCATGAGGATGTCCTGGCAGAATATAAGAGTGGGACGGTGGCAGTGCCGCAGAATGGTGACACAGGCTGGAGTGAGGTGACAAGGAATCCATGGAGATTCAGGGCAAACTTGGGCTTAGACAAAGGGACTTAATTAGCTGAAGGGATTGGGGGTGGGGTGGTGGTTTTTTTCCCTTCTTGGGGAGGTTGGAGAAGACCTGTCTGGCACTACCTTGGGCTGAGACCTAGGAAAGAGGCAAGCTGTGGGACTGGGAAACTTAGGAAGAGGTAACCCTCCTGGTCCTTCATGGAGCTTACAGTCCATGACTGGTAATGATGGGTAAAACATAAATCAATAATTGGAAAGCATAAGGTGAATAGGAAAGAAATGTCCTAACTTGATTTGGAGGAGGTCTACCTACCATATGACCACCTCCTTGGAAGGAATTGCTCCATTTAACCTGGAGCACAGAAGGGAAGGCTTAGCATGGGGCAAGACTATTGTCTAGCTAGGATTGTCTCAAAGTTGTCTCGAAGAATTGGATGGGTGGTTCAGAAGAGGAAGGAAGAGGAACAGACCTGTCCTCACTTCTGGGACCAAGTAGAATGTAGAATAGTGAGGAGAAAATGCAGAGGTTTAATGTGAAGGGAAAAGGTCCCCACAACCAGAGTTTTCCAAGAGGGTGACAGTGTCTCATCTCTAAGAAGAAGTTAGGTGATTCCTTAGCAAGAATGTTGTCAAGGGCAGTGAAGCTTAGACTAGATGCTTTCTGAGATTCCTTCCCACTTGATGTTAGGGTTTGAGCCCTAGGTAGCAAATGGATGGAGATAGGAGACAGGGCAAAAGCAATAGGGACTTGAGCCCCCAAGGACAGGAGATCAGGCACCAGTTCTATTCTATCCCCTGAAATCTGAGTAGTTATCTATTTGTCTCATAGGACAGATAGAGGAAGGATTGGGTCCAGCTCAGAACAGGGGCTAGGTGGAGTTGGGGAGAGGGAAGAGAAGGAAAGAAGGTTCATGGACCGAGAGCTGTGTCTCCTATCTTCAGGGCACAAATAGTTGCCACAGGCTTGTCTTGGAACCAGAGAGCTTGAGATAGGTAGTTCCTTACTTGGACCGGAAAGGTTCCAACCCAGATATGGTACCCTAGTTCTGTAGCTGAGATCTATTGCTAACCAGGTCCTAGGTATGTAAAACCCTGACTATGGAAAGACAGAACTCAAAGATTGGATTTGGGAAGCATTGGTGGATAGAGACAATCTCTATTCTCAGGGAACTCATTCTCTAACTCAGTACAGAATCATAGATCATAGAAAGAGTTGGAAGGGACCTCAGAGATCAGCTACTCCAGGCTCCTAAGTTTGTTGTTAAGGAAATTGGGATTCTGGAAGGTTATTGTTCTGGGTCACACTGGTAATAAGTAAATGGATCTGGGACATTTGATCTGAGATCTTTTGATTCTTCCTCCATTGCAGGGGAAGAAAATTTCAGAACTCTTTCCCTTCCACACTGTAAAGTATCAGGATGGTTATTGAGTTAATAGAAAAAAAAGGGAGGTGTGTGTATGTGTGTATGTGTTGAGAGGAAACTTGTTGAAGAAGGATTTTTTAAAAATTCTCTAAAAGATGGGATTAATAGAGAGAGATTAGAGTAAATGTTGCAGAAATAAATGATCATATGGGGGAGTGGGAGTAACTGAGCTGGTTTGTTAGGGTAAACACATGAATAAATAAATTCTTCTCGATAGTGATGGAGGTGATAGAAAGAAAGAGGATCCAGTCCTTTTCTTCATAGAAGTGATGGGTTAGACAAAAAATGTGGATAACTGTCATACACAAGTCCCTTTTGGGAAGTAAAAAGGAAGAGAGGGGGGTTTTGAAAGTCTTGGTTTTATTATTGTCTCCTTCATTGCACTAAGGTGCTACTGAGAGCCAGAAAGGAGTGTTTGTGTGTGTGTGTGTGTGTGTGTGTGTGTGTGTGTGTGTGTGTGTGACCCTGATTTCCATCTCCACAGATCTCCCACACCTTCAAAGACTATGGACCAGGAGTTCGATTTGTCCGCTTTGAGCATGGAGGCCAGGACACAGTCTACTGGAAGGGTTGGTTTGGTGTCCGGGTAACCAACAGCAGTGTGATGGTGGAACCCTAACCGGACCTGGGCTTTCCTTCTCAGAGGCTAGGAGCTGTCTCAGCTGTGGGTGCTGCTCTGTAGGCTGGAGAAGGGCCAAGTTCTAGAGTTCTTATCCTTCTCTGGGCTCTTGACTCTTGGGGAGACCTGGGGGGTCCTGGAAGCTAGACTTTTTGCCTCTACACTATGCACTCTCTCTGATTTCTGTCTTTCTTCCTTGGGTGTCCCTCCTGTTCTCCTTAGACCCTGTTCCCATGGGAACTCCTAAAGGGTGGGGGAAGAGAACTCATTAGTATATAACTGCGTATTATTTGCATGTCTGCCCAACCATCTTCTATAATGATCAAAATTTCCCATTTTGAATTAGCTCAAAATGCCTGAAAAAAGAAATCATTGGGCTCCAACCCTTCCATTTCCTAGCACTGGAATCAGTCCAGGTTCTGTTGTGACTTGGGCCTCATGTGAGGGCCTGGGAGCTGGGGCCAGGTTAAGCTGCCACTGCCTGGTCTGGCCAGCAAACAAGGACTGCGATTGTAAAAGCTGGAGAAGATAAGGTGAGAAAGAAAATCAGCGAACTGGGAACTTGGAGCCCGACTGATACTTGAGCATTCCGGTGGCAGAAACCAGAAAAACCAAAGGAAGTCTTTGTTTGGCCCAACCCATTCCCTTAGCCCTCTTGAAATGCCTGTGTGAGAAGAGGCACTTGGTCCAGCTCCTACTCCTTTGCATAAACTGGTGCTGAAACATGAGCCCACCTCTCCCTTGGCATCATCTATATAAACAGAGTCCAGTTTTACCTTTGACCATGGTGGCCAGTGGGGAAGTGGGGCTCCTCCCTGGCTAGAAATGTGGTCATTAATATCCCTGGCTCCATTGGTCAACCTTTTTCTCCCCCAAAGGAGGTCTCAACCCTTTAATAGCCAATGCTAATTTTCTTCTTCTGTGGATTTGGGGGCAGATTACTAGTCCATCAGCTATTTGACTTTTCTGTCACCCACCTTGGTTGAGGCTAAGAAGACCTGAAATGTGCTGAGTTGGTGCCTCTGGAAGAGGACAACTAATAAAACCACTGTGTCTGCTGCCACTGGGTCCCGGCTCTCTCTGGGGACCTATGGTTGCTGGGTTGGGCCATTGGCACCACCTGCCTATATAAGTTGGATAGTCTCTCACTGAAGTGTCCCTGTGCTCAGATGCCTTTGAGTAAGAGCAAGTTTTCAGGAATATCTCACATTGAGAATAAACTTTTGAGAGTCATTGGATTTTGAGCTGCAAAGGACCAAGGGAAGTCTTGTCTAACTCCCTCATTTTATAGTGAGGTTGAGAGAAGTGAAGTGATTTGCTCATAGTTCAGTGAAAAAGGCACTGGATTGGAGTCAGAGTCACTTCATTTCTCTTGACCTCAGTTTCCTCATCTGCTAAATAAGGAGATGGGACCCTTCAGACTCCCCCCCTGATTTCCACCGAGAATGTGATCAACAGACATGGGATTTACCCTTCAACCAGAAGAATTGACATTGGAGGTGAAATGAATGAATGAATGAATGAATGAATGAATGAATGAATGAAAAATTCAGTGCTTACTATATAAAGCACTGTGATTTAGAGTTATAAATGGAGTTCTCTCCCCTGCGTCAGGTGAAAAAATTATAAAGTGGTGTAATTTGAAGAGGACAATGAGAGGATAGTAACATAGATTTCAGAACAAGAAGACACCATAGTGGCTGTCTACTACAAGTGTGAATTTAACTAGATTCTTGTCTTGAAAGAATTCCCATTGCAATACACATTACAATACAAGGCATCCAGTGAGGTGCAAACCATGACCTTCCATGGCAGTACATTCACTGTTGGACAACTCTAGAAAGTTTTTCCTCTAATCAAGTCTGTCTCTGTAGCATCCACCCATTGAGATCAAGTCTAATCCCTTTTCTATTTGGAATAGCTTCAAATATTTGAAGACATTTCTCATTTCCCCCATGAGTCTTTTCTATGTGAAACACCCCCATTTCTTCAAAGGTTCTCATATGGTGTGGACCATATGATGATTCCTCACCATTTTGATTGCTCTCCTGAGGATTCTCTCTGGCTTTCCAACATCCTTCCTACAATGTGGTGCCCAGAAGTCAGCACAAGACACTACAGATGATTGGACCAGGGCCTATGTTTGTGTTGTGCACATCCATAATATAATCTGATCTTGACAAAAGCAACCCTATGAGGCAGATAGACAGGGACAAGCATTGCTAATCCCATTTTAAAGAAAAGGAAACTGAGTTGATATGAAATGATTTGCCCATAGCTACATATCTAGTAAGAGGCAGAGCCAGGACCAGATGTAAGAAATTTTGTCTACTAGTCCGAAATTCTTTCTTGGCTCTTTGACCAAGCACTGGAGATTGCCAGGGATGACCTCAGACTAAGGAATCAGTACTATCAGTCATGTCCAGTCCTTCTCCATAGCAACACTTTGCGACATAAACATCTGATGCACTTTTATTCTACTAGTAGGTATTGGGTGGCCCAGTGGATAGTGCAGTTGTCTTGGAGTCAGAAGAGCTGATTTTGAATCTGGCCTCAGGCACTTGATACTAACTGTGTGATATTAGGCAAGTCACTGGCCTCACATACAGGGCCATCTCCAGATGTTCCGATTCATAGCTGGCCATTGAATCCAGATGGCTCTGGAGGAGAAAGTGAGATCCCTCACTCAAATCCAAATCATGGGTTTGTCATGATATCACCTCCCTAATGTCATTGTCTTCCTTGGGAATATCATCATCAGGTATGGGTTTCACCTGGAAATAGGAAAACCTGGGTTCAAATCCCACATCTCACTTTTACTTAGTTTTGTGGCTAGTAACCTAAAGTTTAGGTCCTAAACATCTCTGAGGTACAGTTTCCATATCTCTGAAATGGGGAAGAATAGTACCAATTTCCCAGCCCTACAGGTAAAAATGAGATAATGCTGTCTTTGTGTGTGTGTGGGGGGGGGGGGGGGGGATAAATTGCATGACTGGTCTTAAGGAGCTCCCTATATGGAAGCTAAGCTTACTGAGATTTAAACACTATCACTCAGCATAAGCCTGTGCCTGCTCTATCCTTTCCTTCACTGGGCTCCCTTGTACCCTTATTTCTACTGGATCGAGTTCTCCTGACATTGGTCCTGAAACAACAGAATTTGAACTCAGTATGCAGCGAATAGAATACTGGGTCTGGAGTCAGTGAGATTTACCTTCTGGAGTTCAAAACCAGACTCGGACCCTTACCAGCTGTGAAAATCATTTCAACTCAATTTACCTCAGTTTCATCATCTGTAAAATGAGCAGGAGAAGGAAATGGCAAACACCAATATTTTTCCCAAGAAAATTCTCAAATGGGGCCACAAAGAGTTGGATCCAAATGAAATGACTGAAGAACAACATTTTTGGGTAACTGGGTAACTGCCAGGTCTGGAGTCAGAAGATTCCTCTTCCTGGGTTTAAATCTGGCCTCAGACACTAGTTGTGAGATCCTGGGCAAGTCACTTAACCTCATTTGTCTTAGTTTCTGTATCTGTAAAATGAGTGGAGAAGGAAGTGGCAAACCACTCCAGTATCTTTGCCAAGAAAACACCAAAAGAATCCTTGGTGCAACAACAGAGCAACAACAAAATATTTGAGAAGGTATTATAATATAAAAGGTAGGAGGCAGCTAAGTGGAGCAGTGGACAGAGCACCAGCCCTGGAGCCAGGAGGACCCAAGTTCAAATCCAGCCTCAGACACGTAATAATGGCCTAGCTGTGTGACCTTGGGTAGGTCACTTAACCCCATTGCCTTAAATAAAATAAAAAAATATAAAAGGTATTAGAAATAGCCTACCATAGTAGGTTAAGGCTTACAAAGTGATTTTATCATCTCAAACGTGGGGCAAATATTATTATTCCCAGTTTAAAGAAAAAGATACTTCAGGAAGCGAAGTAACTTGTCTATAATTAAAAAGTGACAGGACTGGAATGAAAATTTACGTCCAAGTAGGAAGGAGGAGATGTGTTTTTCAAAAGTTATAGGCAACATTTTTTGGTAAACTAATTTTCCATGGCCTGAGGAAAATATATCATTTGATCGCACATTTCAAAAATGAAGTTCTCCTAATTCCTGATTGGGTAATTTCTGCAAAACTAACCGAAGTTTAATCTTCCCCAGACTCAGTTTCCCCAGAAGTAAAATGATACTCAGCTCATACACTCCTGAAAGTTGTTATGAAGGCTTTGTACTCCTTCAAATCCTACAGAAATGTGATTGATCATTATGGACAGATATCTTAGGCACTGTAAGATCATATTTGCGGTTAGAGGACCAAACTTGATTCTTGATTTTGCCAGCTACTGTGACCTTGTATACAACAGCTATCTCTGTTTTAATTTCCTTATCATATGGAGAAAGGTAATTCCTGTGTCCCCTAGTTCACAGGACTAAGGTGGGGCTACAGGTCAGTTGTATTATTCTTGGGTTTACTTAAAAGAAAGTTGGCCTGTATTGAAGCATCACAAGAAGTTCTCAAGGTGACCACAAGGTGTCAGTATTATCAAGGGAGCTCCAGAAATTAGGCCTCCATAGGTCTGGGTTTCGGGGGTCTAGGATCATATTAGAGGGACTTTGAGACCATTCTGTACATCTCCCTTATTTTAAATAAGAGGTCCAGAGAAGGAAAATTCTGCGTTTTCACAGGTTCATAGCTTGTTAAAGTTGGAAGGTATTTTGGAAATCATGCAGTCTAAACCAGAATTTTATTTGAGAAAAACCCTGATTTTCTCCATCCAGAGGACAATATCCCCTTTCCCAGAATCTTCCTATTCCAGGATATTGATAAGGGACTTAGTGAAGGAGAGAGAGCTTTAGATGTCCCAGGGAAGAGAACAGATAGGTAGGTGGTGTAGTGAAGCTTCATCAGCCTTGGTATCAGGAGGACCTGAGTTCAAATTTCCCCAGACAGCTGACACCTACTGTGTCACTTAACCCTGCTTGCCTCACATGCAGAGCCTACTCCAGTCATTTCGATTCATATCTGACCACTGGTCCCAAATGATTACAGGGGAGAAAGTGAGGCTGGTGACTTAACACAGCCTTCCCCCCACCCCACTCAAATCCAATTCACGTGCTTGTCATGGTATCACCTCCCTGATGTCATGAACTAAGGGACAAACAACAACAGTCTTATCCTCCCATTTTGTAGATAAGAAAACTGAGGGCTGTGAGCCAAGTTTTTCTAAGGGAGAAGATAATGATGGTATTTTGGAAAAGGAATCAGAACTTGAATTCTTTCCCTCTTTCATGCAACATGTTTCCATTCCTGCACCGTGTCTTCCTGAACATTAAGACTGTGTGACTAAACTATATAATTTTACCTGAGAATACCCTGGTTCCCTCTTTCCAAAGGGCAATATCCTCTTTCCCAGAATCTTCTCACTCCAGAATATTGCTAAGGGAACAAGTGAAGGAAGTAGCTTCAGACACCCTAGGGAAGGGGCTTCTCTTTGGGTGTTTGTCACCATTGTCTTGGACTGAAAACTTCCTGGAGTTGAAGAAATATCTTCTTTGTTCTTTTTTGGGGGTGGGAGGGATAGGATTTGGGCATATGATTGCTAAGTGTTTCAGGGTTGGAGGCTCAGATTGGAGGAGACTGTGAGGGGAGAGCATGAGCTACAAACTATGATCAAACCAAAAGCAAATTCAACATTTGAGTATCCTATGGATTGGGGAAGGATTCAGAGAGAAAAACCTGTAATGGAATGTCTTCATTTAATTCAACTTAATTCAAAAAACATTTAGACAGAGATGCCACTATTTTCTGAACCCTGAGCTAGATGCTGAAGTTAACAGGTCAAAATGAAATAATTCTGGCCCTCAAAGAGCTTACCATCTACAAAGAGAGGGGAGAATAAAATACGCACTAATAAACATACAGAAAATAGCAAGATCAGATTTTATTAAGTACTTTCTATATTCTAGGCTCTGTGCTAAGGGCTGGAAGTACAAATAAAAATTCCTTTCTTCTACCACTCAAGTGACTGGAAGAAACTAATAAAAGGGAGGAAAGGGGGTCTGATGGTGTCTACGTGGTGGTAGTAGAATGGAGGCTTGAATCTCAGCAAGATAGGGCAGAACTAGTCCCTCAGAGCCATGTGGAATATAGAAACATTTTTGATGGGGATGGGAGAATTTAAACAATCACAAATGGAAATGGTTATGAAGAAACTGAGGAAGGATGGGTCAGGCAAAGCCCTTCTGCTCCTAGATCTTGGAGTCAGTAATTCCTGGGAAACAACCAACTGAGAGCCTAGAAGTCAGGCCACTTGAATTCTCCCCTCTCAGGGCTATAGGCTGAGCCCACAATCTCTGGAAGTTGAAGCCTCAGGCAGGGACAAAGGCCAAATAAGAAGGCACAGCATGATGTCAGGAACCTTGGATCTTGGGTTCAAATTCTGGCTCTGCATTATTTAGTGGCTGTATGACTTTGGACAAATCTACCCTTAAGGCTCTTGCTAGCTATAGATCCCATGACCACTTCAAACTTCATGGACTCTGTTGGTTTCCTAATCTATGAAAATAAGAAATGAGGACATCTAGGTGGTGCAATAAATAGAGTGCTGGGCTTGGAGTCAGGAAGACTAATTTTCCTGAATTCAAATATGACCTCAGACTCTTTCTAACTGTGTGACCCTGCCCAAATCACTTAAACTTGTTTGCCTCAGTTTCCTCATCTGTAAAATGAGATGGAAAAGCTACCACATCAGTAGCTTTGCCAAGAAAACTCCAAATGAGATCATAAAGAGTTGGATGTAACTGAAAAACAAACAACAAAAATGAAGTGGAATCAGACCAGATGATCTTTAAGGTCCTTGCCAGATATAAGTTCTATGAGTGATGGACCTGAGTCAGGAAGACTTACTGGCTGTGTGATCCTGAGCAAGTCACTTAACCATCATCTGCTCAGTTTCCTCATCTGAAAATGAAGATAATAACAGCACCTTCCTTTGAGGATTTTGAATATAAAATGACATAATGTTTATAAAAGCTCTGAAAATCTTAAAGCATTATATAAATTCTAATTGTTTATTATTATTATTATCATTATTATTATTACCACCTTGGAGAAGAGTCATATTTTGCCCTTCTCTGGGCTTCAGTTTCATCCTCTGTAAAAATAAGAACGTTGCCCCTGATTGCTTACTTAACCAAATAATCAGAAATCTTTATCCTGCATTTTCTATGTAACATGTGCTAGAGTAATAATAAAGAAACAGTACTGGCCCTCAGGGGGTTTACATTCCATAGAGAAGACTACATTATCTATCTAACCATTCATATACACACACACACACACACACACACACACAAAATACACACACGTGTGTGTGTATATGTATATATGTGCATATATATAAATATTTGCTAAATTAATACATAAATATAAGATAATTTTTTGTGGGGGAGGCCCTGGCAGATGGAGGAACAGGCCAATACAAAAGTTCATAGACCATAGGGCTCCCAGGAGCTTGGATGCCTCTTTCAAGTCTTAAGAGAGGATTGCCATCCCTGCCCGCCCCCTGCTGGCTAAAGCGAATATTGCCGAGCACAAAAAACGATCCAATTTCTATCAACCATTGAAAGATGATGATTTAGCAATTTTTTTTCTTCTCCTGTAAATGAAGCCTAATCTTGTGTTGACTCTGCTGTACGGGGAGAATAATGATACAATTAAGATGCGATCTTGTTCATTCTCTTTGAACAAAAGACAATTAGCTGCCAGCAGGGTTATTGCAGCGAGGGAGTTGTCTAAGGCAAACTATGGGGTCTGAGATAGATACCCTGGGGTGTTTGTCTTTGTGTGTGTCTGTGTGTGTGTGTGTGTGTGTGCCCCCGATTCTCTAGGGCTGTTTAAAAAGTCAAATCAATAAGCATTTGTGAAGCACCTGCTATAAAACAGGCTAAGCACTTTTATTTTTGCAGGGAAAATGGGGTTTCAGTGACTCGCCCAAGGCCACACAGCTAGGTCATTATTAAGTGACTGAGGTCAGATTTGAACTCAGGGACTCCTGACTCCAGGGTCATTGGTCTATCCACTGCACCACCTAGCCGCCACAGGCTAAGCACTTTTAAAAAAGCAAGTCTCCCCCCCTACCCCCCCCCCCATAGTCCTTTCTTTCAAGGAATTCACAATGGACACCTTTCTGCACCATTGTTAGCTAAAATCTGGTTGGACTGATGAATGATGATTGAAGGGGTCAGAAAAATTTGGGGGGTCCCTTCCTTTTACCTGTAATGGTATCCTTTCAACCTCTCCTGAAAGGTTGAAGGGTTCTGTTTTTCTTGTTAACTCTTTTTTAAAAAAAAATGTTTTGTTGATGTTCTTAAAAAACAACCTTCTATTCTCAATGGTTCTCCCTCCTTCTATAATTTTACAATTTTACTGTACTTTAATACTTACAATTAAGCAAAACAAACCTACACCTTGACCTTGTCTGGCAACACAGGCCTCATTTTACCTCTATAGCCAATCCATCACCACCCCTCTGTTAAGAGGCAGGAGACTGGAGAAGGAAAAGGGGAAAGTTTCTAGATGCTGAACTCTTTGGTAAAGGAGGAAGTGACTCAGGGGTGGATTGGAGCCAGCTTAAACTAGCTTGGGAGAAAGGAGTGTTAAATTTGCAGTGTGAGTATTGGCTCATCAGAAATCGGCATCCAATAAAACAGGATTTGATTTATTGTGTTTTGATTGCCCAGACTAAAGAAAGCGAAGGAGAAAGTGTTGTAATTCAGATTGAATTTGAAAGTAAGTTTTCGGGGCAGCGGGGTGGTGGATTGTACAGAGCAGGAAGTTCTGAATTTGAATTTGGCTTCAGCCACTTACTAACTGTGACCCTGGGCAAATCACTTTATCCTAATTACCTTTCAAAAGAAAACGTAGGTCTTGGGAATGGCTTTTCACTGGTAATTAAACCCTTAACAGCATACCCTGTAGTGATGGGAAAATCATAACCATGAAAACAAAGAAACTCTTTAAACCTTCGGTTTTACAGATGAGAAAACTGAGACCCACAGTGGTGAAATAACATGATCCCAGCCTTCATAGATAAAAAGTGCTATGGTAAAAATATGGCCCCAGATTTCCTGGCTTTAAAGTCAACTGTGCTTTGCATCCCTGAAAGCTTGTCTTAGATGAGCTCAAAGTTCCTTCCAGCTTTTAAAATGCATTCTCTGGCTATTAGCAGTTAAGTGGTGCAGCACTGGCCTTGGAATCAAGAGGATGGGAGTTCGAATCCAGTCTTAGACACTTGATACTGTCTAGCTGTGTAACCTTGGGTAAGTCACTTAACCTTGCTTACCCCACATCCAGGGCCCTCTCCAGTCATCCTGATTCATGTCTGGCCACTGGACCCAGATGGTTTTGGAGGTGAAAGTAAGTCTGGTGACAGCACAGCACCCTTTCACTCCAATCCAATTCAAGTGCTTGTCATAGCATCACCTCCCTGATATCATGGTCTTCTTTAAGAGAAGAGATAAATATTATCATCTGGTTATCAACTCCTCCAAGGTCTCTGTGGATAGGAATTTCAGTCATCAAATCTAATTTTTTTTCCTTATGTAAGTAACTCCCTCAATCTATGCACATCAACAACTCAATTGCATATTATCTTCTTAGAGTGTTGTCTAAGAATATTGAAAGGTAAAGAGATTTACTTAGGATCATATGGCTTGAACTCAGACCTTTCAGTCTCAGAGGTCTTCCCTTTTATCATCGTGTACTCTGTCTCACTAAGTTCAGAAATAGTCATAGGGATTGGACCTATCAGAAACTCTTCAGATCACCGAGATCAATCACTTAATTTTCTTTCTTTTTTAACATTTCATTTTAATTTTAGTTTTTCTTAATGATATATAAACACGTTTTTTAGCATTCAGTTCTTTAAAAAAAGATTGAGTTCCATTTTCTTTCCCTCATTCCCTCTTCTTCCCCATCCTTAAGAAGGCAAGCAATTTAAAGATAGTAGATTATAATTGTGTAGTCATGCAAAACTTTCTATTTCCATATTAGCCACATTGCAATAGAAAATACAGACCCCCCCCCCAAAAAAAAACCAACTAAACCCAAGAATAATGAAGAAAGCTTTAAAGATTGCTTCAATATGCATTTGGATTCCATCAGTTTGTTTTTTTTTACTAGAGGTGAATAGTATTTTTTTTTCTATCATGAGTCCTTTGAGTCTTGGGTCATTCATCATTGCTGAGAATATCTGTCATTCACAGTTGATTGCTGTATTAGTATTGCTGTTACTATTTACATCCTGGTTCTGTTCACTTCACTTTACATCAGTTCAGGTAAGTTTTTCAAGGTTTTTCTGAAAGTATCCTACTCATCATTTTTTATAGCACAATATTATTCCATCACAATCATATACTGCAACTTGTTCAGTCATTCCCTAATTGATGGGCATCCCCTATATTTCCACTTCTTTGCCACCACAAAACTAACTGCTATAAATATTTTTGCATCTTTGTTCCTTTTTGTTTTTCTATGATCTCTCTAGGCTACTGACCTAGGAGTGGTATTACTGGATCAAAGAGTATGTACAGTTTTATAGCCCTTTGGGCTGTAAAAATTGCTCTCCAGAATGGTTGTACAACATTGGTGTTCCTATTTTTCTGCATCTCCTTCAACATTTGTGATTTTCCTTTTCTGTCACATTAGTCAGTTGATAGTTGTGAGGTAGTATCTTAGAGTTGTTTTAATTTGCATTTCTCTAATCAATAGTGATCTGGAGA
The DNA here is from genome assembly GCF_037893015.1 of Macrotis lagotis. Taxonomy (NCBI): domain Eukaryota; kingdom Metazoa; phylum Chordata; class Mammalia; order Peramelemorphia; family Peramelidae; genus Macrotis; species Macrotis lagotis. The sequence goes on from NC_133658.1 coordinate 881,816,569, forward strand.
ATTTTACATAAGACTATTTGTAACTTTGATTTCTTTTTCTGAAAACTGCCTGTTCATATTCTTTGACCATTTATCAATCAGTGAATCTCATTCTTAAAAAATTGACTCAGTTTTTTCTATATATTTGAGAAATGAAGCCTTTTCCAAAGAAAATTGCTATAAACCCCCACTGCCCCCCCCACCCCCGTTCCTGATTTTCTTCTAATTTTGACTGTATTGGTTTTGTTTGTGAAAATCCTTTTAAGTTTTTTTTGGTAAGACAATGGGGTTAAGTGACTTGCCCAAGGTCACATAGCTAGGTAATTAGTAAATGTCTGAGGTCAGATTTGAATTCAGGTCCTCCTGACTCCCTGGCCCTTGTTCTATCCACTATGCCACTTAGCTGCCCTTGCAAATCCTTTTTTAAATTTAAGGTGAACAAAATAATCCATTTTATATTTGGTAATGCTCTTTTTCTCTTGTTTGGTCATAAATTCTTCCCTTCCATATTCATACATCTAGTAAGGTAAAATATTCCATACTTTCTTAGTTTTTTCATATTATCACTTATTAGGTCTAAATCATGAATCCCTTATGATCTGATCTCGGTAAACAATGTAAGATTTTGCTTTATATCTATTCTGTGCTAAACTGCAAATCTTTCCCAGAAATTTTTGACAAATAGTGATTTCTTGTCCTAAAATCTTGGCTCTTTGGGTTTGTCGAACATGAGCTTACTAGGACCATGTACTCCTGTGGATTGTGCACCTCTTCTATTCCACTGATCCATCACTTTCTTAACCACTTCCAGATTGTTTTGATGATTACCACTTTGTAATACAGTTTGAGATCTGGTACAATGAAGCCTCTTCCTTTATATATTTTTTTCATTTATACCTTTGATATCCTTGATCTTTTGTTCAACTAACATGTATTGATTAATATGAAACCTACCTGATTTAGGTACTGAGGGTTCAAAGACAGCTGTGGTCCTCAAGGAGCTTATATTTTGCTTAAGGGAGACAAATCCCATGAGGCAGTGAAGGTCAGTATAGAAAGTTTGTTCTGAGTAGACATAGGAATGGTGAATGGAGCCACTGTCACACTATTTCTAGCATCAATAGTAGCAGGAATTTTTCATTATTACACCAAGAACAAGATCAAGTACAGATGGAGGATGCAATGTGTATGGGGACAGGATACATCTATGCTTGGTAGCCCTGGTTGCTTGCTGAATTGCTCAAAGAATTTAAATAACTAAAGATTTTGATTAGATTTAAGACTCAATCAGCCAACAAGTATGTTTTAAGTATCTAATAGGTTCCAGATGTTGATGAACAGATACAAAACAATCTTAGCGTGCTACTCTTTGACTAGGGATTGCTTTATTCATTGTAATGAATACTGGCACAAACTCAGTTGACAAATAAGTGCTTGTTGATGGATTGATTGGTTGCTTGGACTCTAGAAAAAGAGGTCAGGGAAAAGGGAAAAGGGTCAGATATAAGCTCGGTGCCTCATCATTATCTGAGAAGTGAACAGAGGAAAATACACTCCTAGCTACCCTGAGTGAAGCAGCATTAGTCTTATCTGGAGGCTGGGGGGATGGATGATGAAGAATTCTGGAGGACCATTGCCTTCTTGAGATTGAATAATGGGCTAATGGCAGAGGTTCTCTAAGCAGAGTACCAGAGGTCTGGGAGGTAGCTGTAAGAGTGATTCACATTGAAGAAGACCTTGGGCAAAATGCATTCTTCAAGGTTTTTAAGAAGAGATATGTCTAGATCTGGGAGAAAGCAGAAGTTTCTCCTAGAATCTTCAGATTTTCTGGTCTTTGGTGTAATTTCCTAGTGCCAGGAAAATCTTCCTCATAGAACTGGTTATATAAAGATAATAATAACCACCCACTTTTAAATGATTCTTTCTGGTTTCTGACATATTTTGTTTACAGCAATCTTACGAGGCAAGAATAGTGTTACTATTTCCATATTACTTTTTTATTTTTTTTGGCAATGGGGTTAAGTGGCTTGCCCAAGGCCACACAGCTAGGTCATTATTAAGTGTCTGAGGCCGGATTTGAACCCAGGGACTCCTGACTCCAGGGCCGGTGCTCTATCCACTGTACCACCTAGCCACCCCTCCATATTACTTTTGAGGAAAGAGAGGTATCCAGAAGTGGCTTGTTGAAGATCCCATAATTACCAAGGTTCAGGAGCAGGAACTGAACACAGGTTCTATCATCTCTGGTCAAAAACTCCAGTTGTTCCCCATTGTCCATTCAGTAAAATTCATGCATCTTTATCTGGTAGTTAAGGTTCTCTCCAATTAGACCCATATTTCCAGATATTTTTTAATATTTCTCATCTCCATGTCCTAAGAACTCCAGTCAAACCCTTGTATTGTCTCCTCCAATAGAATGAGATGCCTTGACATGATTAATATGGAAATACATTTAACATAGTTATACATGTATAATCTACAGTAGATTGCTCTCTGTCAGGGAGATGGGGGAGGGAAGGGAAGGACAAAAATGTGAAATTCAAAACCTTACCAAAATATGACTATTGAGAACTATTTTTGCATGTGCTAGGAAAAAATTAATCAATCAATTAAAACAATAATGTGAGTTGTTTAAGAGAAAGGACCATCTTCTGTTTTCTTTTGAATTCCAGAGCTTAGCACAGCACACATAGTAAATTCTTAATATTTTATTCATTTGTTCATTCATCCATTTGTTCTTTTCTCTGTCTCATAGTTCCTTCCTCTGTCTACAGAGTTTAGAGAGAGAATAGTGGGAGACAAGAGGTCACCAATCACCCCAAATAGAGGAGGTCAGAGAGAGCCAAAGATGGTCTATTTGGAAAGAATACTTTCTCCTTGCACTTCTCCTTTCCCTAAAAGACAAAGATGACTTTAACAACAACTGGGGGTGGGGGGGAGAGGTAGGAAGAAGAGAAAGTGATTTTCTCGCCTGGCATTTCTAGGGAATTAAATCTTGTTTTTCGTCACCAGCGAGTGGAATAATCTAATATATTAAAGCTAATGTGGCCCACGTATTTATTGTGGTGCATTTGACCTAACAGAGTTTTATTCTTGCATTAAGAGTAAGACTGTTGAGGAAGGGAGGCCTCCCACCCCCCACCCCCGATCAATTACTCCCCTCACCAACACCGGAAAAATGAATTATTCTCCAAAAAGCAGGCTCCTCACCCGATGAATTCTGCACTGCAGATCTGGCGAGCTACATCAAATTGGATTTGGTTTCCAAGCAACATTTAAAACCAGGAGGAAAGAGTGTTGGGGGGGGTGGTGTGCTTCTGAATAGACCAGTGAAGATTAATAGGGCTTCTGTCATCCTTACTGCCCATTGCCCTGGGGCTCAGCTTGTCTGGGAGGTGCACTTTATCAAATTGTATGGGGGGGGGGGGAGGCAGAGGAGGAGATTGGAAATCCCCAAACCTGATCCCTCATCCTTTGGTAACATGCCTCCTTTTGACAAAATGGTTGACATTATTATGGAAAGAACACTGGCCCTGGAGGGGTCCTGGGGGGGGGGGGCTCCCCAAGCATTCCAAAGGGAGATAGAATGAAGGATTGGTTAGTTTGAGATGGGGAAAGCTACCTCAATTTACAGAGGAAGAGACAGAGAGGCAGGGCTAGTTCTAATTACCTGTGTGATCTTTGGAAAGTTATTCCACAATTCTAAGTCTTCTATTTTCTCATCTGTAAATTGAAAAGGTAGGAGTGAATACCTCTTAATATCCTTCCCAGTTCTCATGGTCTGTGTTCTAAGGGCCCTCCCAGCTCTGACATCCTATATTCTAAGGGCCCTCCCAGGTCAGTCTATGGCCCTTTTCCTTCTGACTAGCCCTGTTTCTATTATGAGAAATTCTCTCTACCTTGTAAATGGACATGAATGTGTCCAAGATCATAGAACTCTAAATCTCCAAAGGAGAGCTTCTCTTTATCATTTCTCTTGTCTCTCTCAGCATCCAGGTGAATGGAAGCTGACCAAATAGCTCAAGTACATGCGTCCATGGATCTTTTTACTGGGGCTAAGCCCTGCTCCTTACATTTTGAGGCTGTTTTTCATCACCTTGCCTTAAAGGCCAGACTTCTTTAAGGGTCTAGTTTACCTTTTAGCCTCTTCTCGCTACCTTTCCCTGGCCTGGTTTCCAGGGCTAAGTCCAAGGTAAGGGTTCTAGCCTCCCTTTGCCCCCATGAATAATTCCCAGGCCAGTAAGTTTTCTTCTCACTGATCCATTGAGTAGTTATATGTTTGGACTTGGGCCCTCAGAGAATGGAACTAAATCTTTGCCCTGTGAAGGTCTTGGAGCCCTGATTACTGCTCATTTCCTAATGATGTTAGGAAGAAAAGAAAACCAACCAGAGATACCCAGGTTTTGGCTGAAAAATCTTTCCTTTGGATTTGAGGAGATTTTTTAAAATTTTATTTTATTTCATCTATCTATTTTTCTTTCTCTATCTGTCTATCTATCTATCTATCTATCTATCTGTCTATCTATCTATCTATCTATCTATCTATCATTTTAATAACCTGGAGCACAATGATGGGGAAGTTTTGCTGGTTCACGATCAAACTTTTGCAGACTTTTGGTGGTGTTTGCAAGGGCCTGGGTTGAGATCAGACTTCAGAAAGAATAACATAGGGTGATGAACACTTGACAAATTATTTCCAGGTCTCTGCAGATCCTATGATTAGAAATGAACTAAATTATGCTATACTTCTTATCCCTGGTAGAGTTTCACTATGGATACTAATGATGATGATGATGATGATGATGATGAGAGCTAGCATTTATAAAACACTTTTAGGTTTGCAAAGCATTTTACAAATATCATCTCATGGGATTTTGATCTTCACAACCACCCTGGGAGGTAGGTGCTAATCTTATCCTCATTTTACAGATGAGGAAACTAAGGCAGACAGAGTTTAAATGATTCCCCCAAGGTTACACAACTAGTAAATATCTGAAGTTGAAATTGAACTCTGGCCTTCCAGACTCCAAGTCCAGCACCCTCTGGGAAGAACACTAGACCTATGATAGATGTGACCTTGAGATTCAACCCTTCCACTTTGTGGCTATGTGCAAGCTTTCCTGGCTCAGGTTCCTCTTGTGTGAAGTCATCAGTTGGGGCTTGATGCTCTTGGTTTGTCTCTTCCCTGATCCCCATTTTTCCTACTCCTTCAGTCTTTGAAATTCAACCCAAAGTCTAATTCTGACTATCACCTGCTGCAAATGGCATTTTGATGATATCTCTCCAGGGGTAGATGCAACTGAAAGAGATCTGGGGCCAAAGGACCAAGATTCTAATCCTGCCCTTACATTCCAATACAAAGCATTCATAAGATTAGAGGCTATAACTTTATCCACTGGGCACCCCTTGGATTCTGCGACTATGGGCAAAGGATTCCAAGAGATTTTTTCGCCCATTGGGGTTCAGGGTCTCCACAGGTTCACTGGGACCTGTCTTTGAGGATCAATAACTTCCTCTGATGGGATTTCAATAAGGGTTGTTGGGTTGAAGGAGGAGAATGACCCAGGTCTAAACATATGACTGTTTAATGGATCAGGGCAAAGAAAGCTTGCTGACCTGGAAATTATTCATGGGGGCAAAGGGAGGCTAGAACCACTACACTTGGGCTTAGCCCTGGAATCAGGCCAGGGAAAGGCAGAGGGAAGAAGCTAAAAGGAAAACTAGACCCTTAAAGAGATTCTGGAGTTTAAGGCAAGGGGGGTGGTGAAAATATCCTCAAAATGATAAGAAAATGGACTTTCAGGAGGGACCTACAGGCAATTTCTCAGTTCAGTTCCAGGGAACAGGAAGAGCTGGATAGAACAAATAGGTCAGACAAACAGAGGAGGGACCAAGGATCTGCCGTAATAGTTCTATAATCCAACGTATACAAAGAACACTCCACTGATGACATCCTTAATAAGTGGTCATTGAGACTTGACTCAAGGACCTCTAGTAAAGGGAAGGAAACCTATCTTCTGAGGCAGCTCATTCCATTTTGGGACTTGGCTGCCATTGTTAGAAGGCTATTTTCTTCCATTGAACCTAGATCAACCCCCTTCTTCTTCAGTCCTCCACATTGCCGTCAGTTCTATCCCTTTAGCAAATGGATCATAAGAAGGTGCCTTAGAAGCAATCTAGTCCCCCCTTCTTTTATTACATATGAGGAAATTGAGGTCCAAAGAGGATGTACCCAGAACCATGGTAGGTGTAACTGTAGGTGCTTTGACTACACATTCAAGATTCTTTCTACTGCCTAGTCCTTTCCCATCTGATAGACCTTCCTAAGCCTCTCTTCTTCATAATCAACATCTCTAGTTCTTTAAACTGATAACCTGGTTTTCTATCCTCTCCTCTATTCATTCCTTATATGATTTCTGGCCTGTCCAGCTGTGACTTCCAGAAAAGAACTCAGTATTCACTGCATAGCTTGAGCAAAGTAGAGTGCATTAAGAATAGTGCCTCCCTTCTCTAACCTTCTTTTCATGAGGACTAAGATCCATTAGTTAGTAGAACTCCAAGGACATTAGAACATGACACTGAGCCCATTGGGAAAAGAATGAAGATACACTGGGGCTAAAATGGGAATAATTAGGTCATAGGATCTTCATTTTGGACTTGGAGGGAACTTTAGACAGTATTTACTATAAATCTCTTTATAAATGAGGAAACTGAGGCCAAAGGAGGTTAAGTCACTTACCCAAAGTCACACTGAGATGGGATTTGTTATCATGCTGCCTCCCAATATTGAAAAGCTTGAAATAATTATGGGTCCTGTACCAGGAACATTTTGCCACTGGGTCAGTATGCAGACCAGCTCTTAGGGAGTTGTATGGCAGTGACATATGGAAAGTTCAAGGGGAAGAATGGAGTCATGGAAAGATCACTGGACTCAGGAGAACTGCAATCAAATGGCGACTCTGATGCTGACTGTGGGGCCATGGGGTTAGCAATACAAAACTGGCAAGTTTTAGTTTCTTCATTGGTAAAATACATGCACTAGCTCACCAAAGGATTGTGAGGGAAGTGGTTAAAACACTAAGGTAGTATATTAGATGTGAGTTTTTACCCAAGACAACTGGGAGGGTTCATTACAGTCCCCTAGGGGAAGTGATATTCATTTGAGGGGGAGCAGAGTAGCATGGCTGCCCAATAGCTCCTTCTGCCTCCTTCAGCTGGACTCTCACTCTCCATCTCAATCTTACTTGCTTTTCTTTCTCCTTCTTGTCTTCCCATTAAGCCCATGAGCTCTGTACCTTCTCTGATTCATTCTTAACCCTGGGGCTATTTCTCCAGTTGGGAGAGGGGAATTGGGTCTGAGGGAGGAAGAAAAAATAAATACAGCAATTTTGAAGAGTTGGGGGTCAGACCCTTGGTGCAGAACCAAGGACTGGGGAGAAAGGAATTCAAATCCAACCTCAGTCACTTAATTACCTAGCTCTGTGGCCTTGGGCAAGCCACTTAACCCCATTGTCTGGCAAAAACCTAAAGAAAAGAAAAGAAAAGCCTTTTCTCTCCTCTATAAATTATCCTGATTCCTCCAGTCCTTTTTGCATTCCATAATTTAGTATTTCATAATTTCACAATTTAGTATAGTTTAGAATCTATAATATATCAGAACTGAAAGACTCTTAAAACAGAGAATGTCAGAGCTGGGAGGGGCCTTAGAAGCGGGAATGTCAGAGCTGGGAGGGATCATAGAAAATGAAATGGTGATGTTGGAGAGGAGTTTAGTATACAATGTCAGAGCTGAGAGGAGTCATAGAGAATACCTCTCATGTTCCTGGTGGAGAACTTAAGGTGCAGTCAGATAGGCTACAAACATTTATCAAGACCTTACCATGTTCCAGGTAATGTCCTAAGCATTGGGGATAAAATACGTGCAAAAAGATAATCCCTGCCCTCAAGAAACTTGCCAAATAGTGGAGGAAGAGAACATAAAACCATCTGCAAAGCAGGGGACTACAGAATGCACACCATGGTCTAGGGGGTGGGGGTAGCGGGGAAGGGAGGAGAGGGAAGTCCAGAGATGCTGAAGCATGACCAGGACGGGGATGAGGCCTGATCTCAAAATGGAGGCCCCAGAAGGTGCTCCACAATAAGAGAAGAGGACCCATATGATGATGTTCCTTCTTTATTGAGAAGGTAGCTTAATCATAATGGCAAAATTTAGAGAGAGACAGCAGTACAACTGAGAGGGGAATGTGCAGCAAGGGAAATAGGTTTATCTAGCATACACTTTCTGCAGTGTTTTCTATTTCATGTCTGGGGTTCTGGTTTCTGAAAGACTAGAAATTGCTCCAGGGCAGGGGGCTTGTCTGATACCTTTTCTTATCTTTGAACCATTCACTAGAGAACCACTACTCTAAGGATGAGGAACCAAAGCTGAATACAGGAGCAGACAAGGATCTGAGACCTACTAAGGCTTTTAACATTAGAAGCACAAGAATTAAAAAAATTTTTTTTATAAATTTACCATATTTTTTCCTATCTGTGCAAATGCTTTTTTTAAATTTATTTTTTATTCTCATTTTGTACAAATGGTTTTTTTTACATTAATAAAATATACTTGTTTACAAGTAAACAAAACCTTGAATATAGATAGACTTGCTTGGGCGAAAAAGTAAAGGGGAGAGAAAAAAATTAAAATTAAAAAAAATAATAGTAATAATTGTAGGTATGGCCAGGTGGTGCAATGGACGAAGCACCAGCCCTGGAGCCATGAGCACCCGAGTCCATATCCAGCCTCATAAACCCAATAATCACCCAGCCATGTGACATGCAAGCCACCAGATCCCCACTGCCCTGCAAAAACCAAAAAGAAGGAAAAAAAAAAGACCCAAAATAAAATAAAATAGTAATAATAGCAGGGGTGGCTGGATGGCAGACAGAGCATTGGCCCTTGAGCCAGGAGCACCTGGGTCCAAATCCGGCCGCAGACATCCAAAGATCACCCTGCTATGTGACCCCAGGCAGGCCACCCAGCCCCACTTGCCCTGCACCGTCGCCCAAATAATAATAACAAAAAATGGGCTTCAGTCTTTGTTCCAACACCATCAACTCTGTCATGAGTGGATCACATTCTTTATGATAAGTCCATCACAAAAGTTACTTCCATATTTTTCCAACATTGCCATTGCTGATCACAACTCCCTCCTTTCTTATTTCTCCACTACCATGTACTATATTTTCTCTCTCCTTTCACTCTCACTCTGCTGTAGGGTCGCTGAGTGGCACAGCAGACAGATTCCTGGTCCTGGGGCCAAGAAGCCCTGAGCCCCCATACCACCCCTTAGGCCCAGAAACCACCTGGCCCTGTGGTCCTGGGCAGGCCATCCAATCCCAGCCCCTTGCAAGAAGTAAAAAAGAAAATGTGTTATATCTGACCACTGTCCCGCCATGGTCCATCCTCTCCTCCTTTATTCACATCCCCACCCCTTCCCCCTGCTCCCCCCTCCTTCTTACTCCAGATGTCTATATCCCATTGAGTATATTTGCTGTTTCCTCTCCTAGCCATCTCTGATGAGAGCAAAGGTTCCCTCATTCCCCCTTGCCTCTCCCCTTCCATATCATTGTAATAGCTCATTATAATAAAAAAAAATCTTATGTGAAATATCTTGGACTATTTCCCCTCTCCTTTTTCTTTCTCCCATTCCATTTCCCTTTTTTTCCTATTGACTACATTTTTACACCATATTTTATCTTCGAATTCAGCTTTCTCCTGTGCTTCGACTATAAAAGCTCCCTCTACCTGCTCTATTAACTGAGATGGTTCATATGAATATTATCAGTATCATTTTTCTGTATATGCAGTTCATCCTCATTAAGTCCCTCATATTTCCCCTCTCTCCTCCAATCTCCATGCTTCACCTGAGTCCTGTCTCTGAAGATCAAACCTTCTGTTCAGCTCTGGCCATTCCAAAAGGAACCTTTGAAATTCCCCTGGTTCATTGAAAGTCCATCTTTTTCCCTGGAAGAGGACATTCAGCCTTGCTGGGTAGTTCATTCTTGGCTGCATTCTAAGCTCTTTTGCCTTCTGGTATATTGTATTCCAAGCCCTATGAGCTTCCAATGTAGTTGCTGCTAAGTCCTGTGTGATCCTGACTGCAGCTCCACGATATTTGAACTGTGTCCTTCTGGCTGCTTGTAATATTTTCTCTTTGACTTGGGAGTTCTGGAACTTGGGTATGATATTCCTAGGGGTTGGTTTTTTGGGATCTCTTTCTCGGGAGGATCGGTGGATTCTCTCCATTTCTATTTTGCCCTCTGCTTCTAGAATATCAGGACAATTTTCCTGTAGTAATTCTTTGAAAATGATGTCAAGGCTCTTTTCCTGATCATGACTTTCAGGTATTCCAATAATTTTCAAATTATCTTTCCTAAGTCTGTTTTCCATATCAGTTGTTTTTTCAATGAGATATTTCACATTTTCTTCTAATTTTTCATTTTTTTGGTTTTGAAGTATTGATTCCTGATTTCTGGTAAATTCATCAATCTCCCTGAATTCTATTCTTTGAAGGATTTGTTCTCCTTAGAGTTTTCTTATCTCTTTTTCCATCTGGCAATTTTGCTTTTTAAAACATTTTTCTCCTCAATAACTTTTTGAACTCTTTTATCCATTTGACCAAAGCTGTTTTTTAGCATGCTATTTTCTTCAACATTTTTTTTTTGTATTTCCTTGACTAAGCTGCTGACTTCATTTTCATGTTTTTCCTGCATCTCTCTCCTTTCTTTTCCCAGTTTTTCTTCCAACTCCCTCATTTGATTTTCAAAGTCTTTTTTGAGCTCTATCATAGCCTGAGCCCAATTTCTGTTTTTCTTGGAGTCTTTAGATGCAGGAGCTTGTGCTTCCTCATCTTCAGACTGAGTATTTTGATCCTTCTTGGGCTCATTTGCAAAATATTTCTCAATGGTCTTCCTCTTGTTTCTTTGCTTGTTCATTTTCCCAGCCTAAGCCTGTTTTTTTGGGGTGCTTCCTGAGCTTTTGGGACACTCCCACAAGGGTCTCAGTGTATGAGGCTCTGTCCTTCCTCCTGGTCTGTGAATGACCATAAGTGCCCCCCTCTGCCACAGGGCCGAGGTGGGGGGGGCCCTGTTGTTCTATGGGGGGGCCTAGACTGGGATCAGGATCTGAATGTGGTCAGAGCCCCAGAGTCCTGTTCCAGAGGCAGAGGACAGAGCAATCTCTCTCTCTTCACTCCCCTCCCTCAGCTCAATGGGCTCATGCCCTGGGGGCTCCTGCTTACTGGCTCCCCTGCTTCTGTTGCCTGGATTTAGGCTGCCGAAAGACCAAGCTGCTCGCTGTGTGCCCTGAGGGCTGGGCTCCAGTGCTCGCTCTGGCAGAGGTCCCCCGCTGTTCCCCCACTTTGTGCCGGTGCTCCCCAGGGTGCAGCTCAGGAGACTCCCCCGCTGCTGTGAGCCGTGGCTCCCAGTGCCCTGGGGCTGCCTCCGGGAGGCTGAAGTTCTTTGGCTCTTGGCGGGCCACCCCTCTGGCGGGCTGCCCCTCCGACCCCAGGGAGCAGAGCCTTTCTGCTCTTTTCCAGGTTACCTTGAGTAGGAGAACTGCCTCACTGGGTCCCTTTGTGGGTCCTGTCTCTCGAAAGTTTAGTTAGAGTCCTTAGTTTATGAGTTTTTATCAGAGAGCTCCTAAGACTCGATCCCTTCATGTTGCCATCTTGGCTCTGCCCCCCGCAAATGCTTTTTAAATACAAATAATTACAAACAGATATTATGATCTTATTTGAAATAAAAATTTACATCCTACAATCTGCTTCCTTTGACTTGTGGATCAAAAATTTGCAACTGTCAATTGACATAGCTTGGTCCTTCAAGGTAGTCTTAAATTCTGATCCTTCTGTCTTATTACCACTGACAGCCTCAAGGGTATAGGTCTCTGGGCCAAACAAAATTTCCAGAACAAAGACACTATCCTATTCTTTCTAGTGATCTCTTCTCTCCAATGGATACCTGAGAATGCAAAAAGTCCAACGTTTATTGTCTCCATATATTGTGTGTGCTCTGGGGCTATTATCCTAACCCCCTCTGGCACCAGTTGGTTGGATCCTCAGAGGGTGGACTTTATGTCCCATCAGGTTCAATGCATTAGATGATGTGTATTTGTCCTTGAAGATGATCATGACAAGCACATGAATTAGATTTGAGTGGGGGGGGGGGCAGGGGGCTGTGCTAAGCCACTAGCCTCATCTTCTCCTGCAGAGCCATCTAGTCCAGGGACTAGATACTAATTAGGATGACTGGAGATGGCCCTGGATGTGAGACAGTCAGGGTGAAGTGACCTGCCCAAGGTCTCACAGCTAGAGTCAGTCTGAGGCTAGATTCGAACTCCCATCCTTCTGACTCCAAGATCAGTGCTCTATTCACTGTACCACCTAGCTGCCCCTTATGGTTTTTCTAATGAAAGTCCCCAATGGTATGTTTCCTTTCCCTGATTGTCAGTTGATACCAAATAATCAGTTAGACTTAATTAGCTTTTAGAAAGATATATTTATTACAGAAGTATAATAAGAACAGTTGGTACAAATTATTTCACCCAAAGACACACTATTCCACAATTGCATAATGAGTCCAAAGGAAAAGAACAACTCATTATTCCTGGAAATTATTTTTCTGGTGTTCTCAAGGCATACCTTTCAATGTGGTGCAGCTTTGCTCCTAGGCTTCCTACTCAGTCTCCTAATCTGCCTTCCCTCAGCTTATCCAGGCTACCCTCAGCTCCCAATGCAGATGCTGACCTTTAATATCTCAGGATCACCTGGAGGAGAGGAGACTGAGAATAAGAACAAGTCTGGACTTTTTTCTCCTCAAAGCAATTTCTTCTTAGAAGTTTCTCTCTCCTCTTTCTGCTGCTGGATATTGGTGGGATCTCTCATTTCCAAATTGGGTCACTATTTTATTGACAATGCATAGGATGGGACCAATTTTCATCAACCAATCTGAATACACTTCCTGTACAATTTCATTCCTGTTCATCCAACAATTTTTAAGAATTTTTCTCTTAAATGCTGGAGGAGATGTAGAAAAACTGGGGCACCAATGCACTATTGGTAGAGTTGTGAATTGATACAACCATTCTGGGGACCAATTTAGAAGTATGTCCAAAGGGCAATTGAACTGTCCATACCCTTTGATCCAGCAATAACACTGCTGGGTCTGTATCCCAAGAGATCATAAAAAAAGGGAAAAGCTCTTTATTTGGTGGCAGAGAACTAAAAATTGGGGGATGCCTATCAAGTTGTGCTATATGAATGTAATGGAATACCATTATTGAAGAAACAATGAATGGCTAGATTTTAGAAAAACTTGGAAAGACTAATGCTGAATGAAGTGAGCAGAAGCAGGGGAACATTGTACACTTAATAGCAACACTCCAATGATCAACTGTGATTGACTTAGCTCTTCTCAGAAAAAAGAGTGATCAAAGACAATTCTAAAAGACTTGTGATGGGAAAAATGTATGAGAACCATTTAGTCAAAAGTCCATAATTGATTCCATAGAGATATGCTCTCCCCTGGTTAAAGACTGACACACACTTTAAGTGGAACAAGAGGATTTGATTGATTGAACCAATAATCACCGTCCTTTTACATTTACAGATTGTCTGCCATATCAGAATGGGAATGGGATCCTCTTGGGGGCTGTCCTCAAGACAGAGGAACTGTGTTTTTGCCTTTATTTGTATCATGCTTGTCACATAGTAGGTTTCAATAAATCAATAGGCATTTATTAATGGCCGTTACATTCCAGTAACTCTGTTAAGATTCAGGATACAAAGAAAGAGAAACACACAGTCCCCATCCCAAATAAAGACTTGGTGACTGATTCACTGACAGGTTCACACTGGGAGATCCCTTCAGTGATGAGATCACAGGCTCTGCATGTATTGGGTGAGTGCGACTTCGTGGTGACTGAAGTTCTGGATTTCCTTCTCTGCTCTTCTAGGAGCATCGCCTCCCTCCCTCCTTCCTCCTCTCAGCTCTTTGTTGGGGGAGAGAGGGAGGGAGAGGTGGGAGCATACCGACAGTATTTTTTTCAAACAACACTTAAGAACAGAGCAGAACTGATAGCTAAATTAGACCCGCTGAGCAGGCCTGTTTAATTGAAAATGCCATCTGTAATTTAAATGTCAGAATGGGGATGGTGATTAAAGCCTGCCTTGATTACCAGGGCTCCTTTCACAGTTTCAAAACAGACAAGAAATCCTGCAAATGGACCATGGAGCATGGCACTATTGAGCAATTCATAGATGCCAGAGGTCCCTCTCCTAAAGAGCTCTGCTCTGGGATATGGCCACTGAGACTGGGGGGAGAGCTGGGGGGGCGGTGCTCTCTCTGGCTAAGCTTTAGTAGCCCAGAGACACTCTTTCCCAAGTGTCTAATCTGGTCAGGTTTTGAAGAAAGATCTTTCTTTGAGTGCATAGATCATGGTAGATGAGATCTCAGCCTCCCCAATAGGTAAAGAAGGCTAGAAGGCCAGAACCATTGTATTATTGGGCATACATTTTAGCTGGTTCTCTCTTTGGATCATTGGATCCCAGAGAATTAGAGATCTAAAACCAAACCTGGTTCCTTTTACAGATGAAGAAACTGAGGCATGGAGAATTTAAGGGACTTGTTCAAGGTCACAGAGATAGTAAACAGCACAATAGTAATTTGACTGCAAACTTAACATTCTTTCCATGGGAAAGACACCCCATGTCCCAACCACTATGGCATTCAGTACTTTTTTTTTAGAGGGGGAAATCTGGAGATACAGAGATTCATAATCAACTTTGATGCTTAAGCTGTTCTACCTTACTCCTTTTCCCACTCCCTTTCCTTGAGAATTGCCATTTAGTCAGCCTTTTTTTCTGATTGTTCTCCCCTAACCCGACCATGCTAGCTTAGTAAGACTCGCTTTTCTTTATTGTCTTCTGGCTTTCTCTATGGTAAACATAATCTTTTAGAAAAGGCAACATAATATAGTGGATAAAAATTGTGTTTCAAGTCTTAAAGGTCAGAGACTGTTGCCTGGAATCTTGGCTCTTCCCCGAATTAGATGTGTGCCCAGGGAAGTCGTTATCTTTCTGGGTCTCAGTTTACTTCTCTGTAAATAAGGGATTACAACTAGATGCCTCCAAGGTCCCTTCCACCTCTGAAGCCACCATCCTTGATTGCCTCGACTCCACAAAGTGTGAGTAATTAAAATTACTTTCAGCCCAAATGATTCCTTCCCTCTAGCTTTTCTTTTCTTCTAAAGTTTGCTATCTTTTGTTTTTTATATCATTTACATTTCCAAATATCCCTCCCCAGAAAGAGGTCCCCTGTGACCCCAAACTAAAACTATAGATATCTGAAAAAACATTTCAGTTTTTGAAAGCTGTCTCTTGCTGTGTACAATGTTGCTAACCCATAGTCCCCCCACTCTGCAAAGGAGGGAGGGGCATATATTTTTTTCCCCCTTCCCCAAGTTTGATTGCTAATATAATTACTCTAGAGGAAGGGTCTTTGATCATATTTTTAAAGCCTGGCATTCTCTGGTCCCGTATTCTGCACATGGCCAAATTCAAAATAACCTTATCACTTCCTCTGCTTTGTCCTCCTCTGAGTAGAATTCATGTCACCCTTCCCCCTTCCCCCCCTCTAACACCATCCATGTTCCATTTTCCAATTCAGTTGCTAGGGGATGTCAGGAGCTCTGTCTTTAGGCTAGGGAGAGGGGTGCCCTTTCTGAACTGCCTTTATTTATGAGACTTCCCTAGGGGGGTGTTGAGGCACTGCTCAGTCTATCATAGCCTTCTCTGGGCCCCAGTGTCATGTCAGGACCTGCCCTGCCTGACTTGGTGCCCTCAGCCTTGCCCATTCTGACCCCTAAGCTATGTAGAAGAAAACAGAAGGAACTTCGCTCCTCATTAGAGAGGTTTCCATCTTCTAGGGTCATCACAGCTTGTATAGTCTCAGCTTGTTAGAGAAAAACAACTATCTGCTTTAGTATTGATTTGCATAATTCGGGTCTAATTAGGTTAGGCCTCTCTAGAATGGCAGAGAGAAGGCTGGATCCTCTACCTCTTACTGACATTGCCACGAACTTGGAGTTAGGATGGGATCTCTCTCCGGGGAGCCTTCTAGCAGCTCACATTTGCAGAGTTGGCTACAGTTTGCAAAATTATTTGTATTACATATTTATAGAATGTCAGAGTTGGAACGGACCTTGGGGGAGGGTGTCTTTGAATCCAGGCCCCATGAAGATGCCTTGCCTTCCCTAATCCCTTCCTTCCCTTGTACTTGCTCTTCTCTCCCCTTCCCTCATCTCTTCTCTTCCCTCATACTTCTCCTCTCCTTCCTTTATCCCTCCCTTTTCTTCCTTTTCCTTCACTTCCCTTCTTTCATCCCTTCCCTTTCCTTATCTATTCCCTCCCCTTCTCTCATCCCTTCTCTTGAATCATCTTTAAATCATTGCATGTCAGAGTTGGAAAGCATCTTAGATATCATCTAAATCTCTTGCCCTCCATTACAGATAGAGAAACCAAAGCTAGAGAAGTAACTTCCCTCAAATCATATGATTCAACTTCTCTTACTCCTCTCCCTGGACCCAATCCTTTCTTACCTTACACTGCTTGCTAGCATTTTTCTCCTTTCCTTCTCTTTCGTGGTTGAAATCCCTAAAACAGCTGGCCCAGTCCTGCCCAATCTCCCTCCTCTTTTCTTTCTCCTCCTGCCAATTACGTGCAACATTAAAACTGGCTCATGGACCAAGTTATTACCACCCAAGAATAATCGCCGCCTCTGCTACAAGAAACTAATTAACAGTATGCAATGAAGGAAAAATAGATTCAATTAATTAGTGGCTTAATAAGAACCAGCCATTACTACAGGCTTGGCTGAAGAAGGAGCGTAGGGCTTGTGGTGGCAAAGAGCTGGGGAATGGAAGTCTCGACCACCCAAAATTGGCACAGTCTCCTAGACCTGCTTCAGTGTGGACGATAGTCCTGAAGGAAAGAACACAGAATGAAATCAAGGACAGGAATTTAACTTGGAGACAGGAGACTTGGGTTCCTACCCTTCACCCCTTGTATGACCTTGAGTAGGTATTTCTTCCTTTGCTGAGTCCTGTTTCCTGTTTTCTGAGTCCGTAAAGCAAATTGAACTAGATATCTCTAAGATTTCTTCTAGATTGCCTGTTTATGAGTCTCTGTAGAGATAAAATTTAAAGATGAGGAAATGGAGGAATAGAGTAGTGACTTGCCCACAGTCATACAACTAGGACCTAAACCAGGGGTGTGCTAATAAATGTTTAATGATCAGCTGCCTGGGAAGAAAATGTACATACAACATATTTTCACCATCACTTTCTTAAGTTTAAGCAAGTAACAAAATAATGAATCAAGGTTTGATTTATAGCACTTGCCAATATCAAAGGTGTGTGTGCTTTATGTGAGTTAAATGTTCAATTGAAAATTTAACTATCAGTTTATACTAGCTGATTTGAACTGGCTTCAGCACCTGTGAAAAGGACGCACAAAAGAAATCCTTTCTCTCTGTGAACCTCAATTTTCCTTTCTATAAAATGAGAAAGTTGGACGAGGGTCAGAAGAAGCATGTAGGACTTAAAATGGGAACTTGGCAGTGCCACTTACTATCTGTGTGACATTGGGCAAACCATCATTTTTTTGAGCTCTGGTTTTCTCATCTATAAAATAAAGATATTGGATCAGATGGTCTTTAGGGATTCTTCCAGCTCTCCAGCTATGGTCTTATTATTTTAGATGACATTCAAACTCTCAGCTTTCAATTCTATAACTCTAAGATGTCTTAGAATACAACATTACACAGTGCTGCTGTAAGTATAAATGATTTAGAGTTGGAAAGGACTTCAGAGGTCATCATATCCAATCACCTCATATTACAAAGGAAGAAACTGAGACTATAGAGGTTAAGTAAGTTATTGAACATTACACAGATGGAGGAGGGGAGGAAGTTTGAACTTAGGTTCTAACACTCTAGATACTGCTTTCCTGGAAATGCCCCCCTTTTCTAATTGCCTCCACTGGGGTAATGGAGTACAGAGATAGAGAGCTGCTGCCTGGTCCTGGAAACTCTTTAGATGAGCCTTTCCTCCTGTCCTTGTCTTGAGAATATTCCTTGAGCATGGGCTTCTCCTGAAGCTTTCAGTCCTCTGAGACAGGGGCTTTTCTCCGGCATTGCAATTTATTCCCATCAAAGGCTGCCATTGTGGTTCCACCGTCTTTCCAGCATGATGCTGATAAGGCATTTATTGAATTTATGATTTTAATTTATGTCTATTCTAATCCCATTATACTCACTTCTTTTGTCCGCGCCTAGCTTGGTAAGGTTTTGCTATTGCAAAGCAAGGTTCTTGGCAATCTCTGCTAGACCAATCCAGGTCCCAATTTTTGTTTTCCACTTGTTTTCCAGTTTGGTAGTATAGGCAGCCGAGGAGGGAAGGTATGTTCTTTAGGCTGCTCCTTTGAGAGAAAGGAGGAAAATTTCATTGTCAAAATAAGGCATTGTTTGGGAAGGCAGCTGTGTCACCAGGAATAGAGCTGAGTAACCTTCATGCTGACCCAGATAACAGCAGCTGAATATGGAGAGATGAGATGGGTATTAATGGAAAATCATTTATTAAGTGATGGCGACATGCCAAACATTTTACAGTTCATTGCTTAAGATAAAAATATGAAAGCAAAGACTTTCCCCTGCCCTAAAGAAGTTTACATTCTTTTAAAGAAAATTAAATTTTACTATTTTCATTTAACAAACATTTATTAAGGGGCTTCTAGGTGTCGTAGTAGATAGAACACCAACCCTGAAGTCAGGAGGACCTGAGTTCAAATATGACCTCAGACACTTAATAATTGCCTAGCTGTGTGAACTTGGGCAAGCCACTTAACCTCATTGCCTTAAATAAATGAAATAAAAAAACCCAAGCATTTATTATCTCTCCCAACACTGCTAGAAAAAAATATATACAACCTTTGTAACAAATATACATATTTAGGGGTGGCTAGGTGGCGTAGTAGATATAGCACCGGCTCTAGATTCAGGAGTACCTGAGTTCAAATCTGGTCTCAGACACTTAATAATTACCTAGCTGTGTGGCCTTGGGCAAGCCACTTAACCCCATTGCCTTGAAAAAAAAAATCTAAAAAAAATGCATATTTGAACAAAACATGTTCCCATGTTGACCATTCCCCAAAATGTGTGTCTCCTTTTGCTTCTTGAGTCCATCACTTCTTTGCCCAGAAGTAGGTTGTGTACTCCATCACTGATCCCTTAGAATCACATGGTTGGTCACTACATAGATCAGAGTTCTTAAGTCTTTCCAAGTTGTCTTTACAATGCATAAATTGTTCTGAAGACTTACATGAACTGATGCAAAATTACCTGAACAGTGTACAGTAACAGCAGTATTCTATGATGACTTGACTATTCTCAGCAATTCAGGATCCAAGACAATTACAAATAATTGGTGATGAAAAATATCATCCACCTCCAGAGGAAGAAGTAATGGAGACTGCATCCAGATCAATGATGACTATTTTTCACTTTATTTATTTTGTGTGTCTTTTTTTGTCTGTTTTCTTTCACAAAATGACCAATATGGAAATGTTTCCTATGGTGGCTCATGTATGAAATAGCTTCCTGTCACAGGGATGGGGAAGAGAATTTGGAATTCAGAATTTAAAAAGACAAGTGTTAAAATTGGATTTTTTTTGCAATTAATAAAAAAATAAAATATTTAAAAAATAAATTGTTCTCCTGGTTCTTCTTACTTAATTCTGCATTGGGCATGCAAGTCTTCACAGGTTTTTCTAAAACTATTTCCATCTTTTTTTGGGGGGGGGGTTTGCAAGGCAAATGGGGTTAAGTGGCTTTCCCAAGGCCACACAGCTAGGTAGTTATTAAGTGTATGATACCAGATTTGAACCCAGGTCATCCTGACTCCAAGGCCAGTGCTTTATCCACTACACCACCTAGCCATCCCTATTTCTATCTTTTCATTTAGCACAATAGTATTCCATTAGTTTTCTATACCATAATCTATTCAGCCACACCTTAATTCATGGGTATCCCCTTAGTTTTTAGAGCTTATCTTCTAATAGGGTGAGACAACAACAAGCAACAACAACAGGAAAATGGTAAACAGGGAGAGGTGTTTTGATTTAGAAAGTTACGAGGATATTAAATGAAGCCATATAGATTGAGACTGACACAGCCTTTTCAGGAGTATTAGCATATTTGATTTGATTATATTTTCAAAAGAGGGAAATAGAGGGAGTCAGGGGAAGTATATAGAAGAAGACAGTTGTTAAGAAGGCCAAAGAGTAAGATGGCATGACTGAGACCTTCTAGATAGGGTGGGTCATTGGAGGTCCTCACCAAACAGTACAGCAAGGTCTCAGGGTAAAAATTCCAGAGGTGGAAGGGTAAACTCCTCTAAGCATGAGAAAGAGAATTCATTTGCTAAGAGGATGTCACAGATCCTGTCACATTTCTCTGTTTGGTAAGATGTCGAAAAACTGACTGTATATTGCTCATTTGATCAAAGATGGAACTTCTTGAGTTTTCTTGGAGGTGATGAAGTGGAAAGAACCTTGAGTTAGTAAAGTGGTTCCAGTGAATTGAAGTACACCCTGGAGTCAGAAAGATATGAGTTAAAATTCAGACTCAGGGGTGGCTAGGTGGAGCAGTGGATAGAGCACCAGCCCTGGAGTCAGGAGTACCTGAGTTCAAATCTGGTCTCAGACACTTAATAATTACCTAGCTGTGTGGCCTTGGGCAAGCCACTTAACCCCATTGCCTTACAAAAATAAACTAAAAAAGAAACCAAAAACTGAGGGTAGTGGTGACAAAATCAATATCATGCTAAAATTCAGACTCAAATGCTCATTAGCCTCATGATCCTTGGCAAATCATTTAACTTCTGCCTCAGTTTTCTCAATTGTAATATGAGGACCTACCTCCCAGGATTATTGTGAGGATCAAATGAGCTAGAATTTGTAGTTTACTAAGCACAGTATTTAATAAATGTTTATTTCCTTCCTTTTAGTTCTGGTTTTCTCTGCTTCTAACTCTCAAAACCTACTGGAAATATCATATCATATAATAGAAGTGGAGGTGGTTTGAAAAGGGTATATTTGATGTGGGCTTCTAAGTTATAACTAGGACCAGTTGTTCAGTAGTATCAGTTATATCCAGCATTTCATGAATCCTTTTGAGATTTTCTTGGCAAAGAGACTGGAAGGGTTTGCCATTTCCTTCTCCAGTTCAATTTATAGATGAGTAGACTGAGGCAAATTGGACAAAGTGACTTGGATTATACGGAGAAAGATTTCATCTCAAGACAATGAGCTTCCTAACAATGAGATTTGTCATATAATGATCTGATTTGTCATCAGTCATAAGCAGTTATTAAATGCTCATTATGTTTCAGGAAGTATACTAGGCATTGGGATATAAAGCCAAAAAAAACATATAATAAAAGAGGAAGCAAAACACACACACACACACACACACACACACACACACACACACACACACATATATATATGTAAGTACAAAACACTCACACAATAGAAACAAGATAATCTTGAATGGAAGCCAATCAACATTTCTTAGGAAAGAACTATTTTCTTCAGTAATGTTGTTGATTTTCTTTTCATAACTTTCTTGCATAGCTCTCACTTCTCTTCCCATTTTCCCCTCTTTTGCTCTTATTTGGTTTTTGAAGTAATTTTTTTTGCTTATTTCTTTTTTTTCTCACCCAATTTTTTTTTTTGGCAAAGTAATGGGTTAAGTGACTCACCCAAGGTCACACAGCTAGATATTGTGTCTGAATCTGGATTTGAACTCAGGTCTTCCTGACTCTAGGGCCATCCAACTCTACCATCTAGCTGCCCCTTCATCTTATTTTTGTAAGTAGTATTTTTCTCAGTTTCTCACCCAGTTGAAACAGATTTTCTGTCAACATTATTCCAGTTTATCCAATAATTATCTATTTTTTCAGTCTTTTGACTTTGTTTTATTATTTTTTGATGTCTCATGTATGTCTCATGGAGTCATTAGTTTCTATCTGGTAAATTTTAGTATTTAATCAAATCCCTGGGCAGGAGATAGAATGAGGTAAGTTCTCCTTTAGATGGTGGCTTGAGTTGAGTCTTGAAGGATATCAGGAATTTTAGGAGAAAGGAGTAAGGGAAGAATGCATTTTAGGCATGAAAGGACCCAGTGCAGAAGCTCATGACTGAGGAACTACAGGAAGAGTTTGGTTGAGAGTTCAAGAAGAGGGAAAGCATGAAATTAAAAAAAAAGAAAGGTAGTGTAGGCTGTAAATTCTAAGCAATCTTCTATACCTCCATTCTCTTTTTTATTTAGTACACCCAGAGCATGAGCTGTTGTTTCTTATCCTCTCAGAGTCTCTGAGGGGATATAATAGATTCATTCTAGTTCTACAGTTCATGAGCCCCCCCCCCCCCCATATCAGTAGAACTATAAAAGTTCCCTCCATGGTTGGAAGTTGATAACCAGACTTAATTAGCTTTTAGAAAAAGATATTTACTAAGGTGGTATAGTAAATAGAGTTAGCATAAACCTCTTTCCTGCCAAAAGCTTGGAATGTACTTTCTCATTTGTATATATTTTTCCAATTACGTGAGCGGCTAAGTGGTACAGTAGATAGAATAGGAGGACCTGAGTTCAAATCCAGACTCAGATACTTGACATATACTAGCTGTGACCTTGGGTTAGTCACTTACCCCTGATTGCCTCATATCCAGGGCTATCTCCAATCATCCTGCCTCATATCTAGCCACTGGAACAGATTGTGCTGGAGGAGAAAATGAGACTGGTGATTTATCAGCACCTCACTCAAATCCAATTCATGTGCTTGTCATGGCATCACCTCCCTGATGTCATGGTGTTCTTTGAGAATGAAGGGCAAATACCATTATCAAAGATAGTTTTTAACATTCATTTTTTATAAGAATTTAAATTCCAAATTTGTCTTCCTTCCCTTCTTCCCTTCACCCCCCTCAAGACAGTAAGCAATCTGATAGAGATTATATGAGTATAATCATAGAAATATTTCCACATTAGTCATGTTGTGAAATAAGAAATAGAGCAAGAGGGAAAAGTCACAAAAGGCAACAAAAATGAAAATAAACTGCTTCGATCTACATTCAGACTCTATAGTTTGTTCTCTGGATGTGGGTAGCATTTTCTTTCATAAATCTTTTGGAATAGTCTTGGATCATTGTATTTCTGAGAAAAGCTAAGTCAATCATAGTTGATCCTCATACAATGTCAATCTGACTGTGTACAATTTCTGCTTCTGTTCACCTCACTCAGCATCAATTCATATAAATCTTCTCAGGTTTTTTCTGAAATCCATCTATTCATCAATTCTTATAGCACAATAGTGTTCCATAACTTGTTCAGACGTTCCTCAGTTGATGGATATTCCCTCAATTTCCAATCCTTTGCCATTACAAAAAGAATGGCTATAAATATTTTTATATGTATATTATTTCCCCTTTTTAATTATCTCTTTGGGCTACAGATCCAGTAATAATATTGCTAGATCAAAGGGTATGCACAGTTTATTCTCCTTTGGGCATAGTTCTAAATTCTTCTCTAGAATAGTTGGATCAGTTTACAACTCCACCAACAATGCATGAGTGTCCCAATTTCCCCATATCTTCTTTAGTATTTATCATTTTCCTTTTCTGTCATATTAGTCAGTCTGATAAGTGTGAGAAAGTACCTCAGAGTTGTTTTAATTTGTAGTTCTCTAATCAATAGTGATTTAGATCATTTTCTCATATTACTAGAGATAACTGAGTTTTCTTCTGAAAACTGTCTGTTCCTATCCTTTGAGCATTTATCAGTGACTCCTATTCTTGTAAATTTAGCTCTCTATACTATCTGAGAAATGAGGCCTTTAACAGAAACACTTACTGTAAAAATTGTAACCCTTTTTTCTGCCTTCCTTCTTATCTTGGTTACACTGATTTTATTTGTGCAAAAACTTTTAAACTGAATATAATCAAAATTATCCATTTTGCATTTCATATTGGTCTCCATCTCTTATTTGGTCATAAATTCTTCCTTTCTCCCTAGATTGGACAGGTAAACTATTTCTTGCTCTCCTAATTCACTTATATCACCATTTATGGCTAAATCGTGAACCTATTTTGACCTTATCTTGGTATATGATGAGATATTGAACTGCTATACCTTTTCTAATTTTCCCAGCAGTTTTTGTCAAATAGTGAATTATTAACCCAGAAGTTGTAGTCTTTGAGTTTATCAAAAAGCAGATTACAATAGTAATTAACTGCTGTGTCTTATATTATGCAATCTATTCCACTGAACCACCACTTTATTTTTTAACTAGTACCAAATAATTTTGATGATTGCGACTTCATAATATAATTTTAGATCTGATACAGCTAGGTACCCTTCCTTTGCATTTTTTCCATTAATTTTCCTTGTTAGTCTTGACCTTTTCAACTTCCAGATGAATTTTGTTATTATTTTTTCTAGCTCTATAAAATAATTTGTGGTGGTTAGATTGGCATGGCACTGAAATAAGTTAATTTAGATAGAATTATCATTTTATTATATTAGCTTGACTGACCCATGAATAATTGATGTTTTTCAATTGTTTAGCTCTGACTTTATTTGTTCAAAAAGTGTCTTGCTGTCATGTCCATATAGTGGGTTTGTCTTGGCAAATAGACTCCCAGATATTTTAGGCCCACAGTTATTTAAATGAAATTTCTATTTCTATGTCTTTCTGCTGAAATTTGTTAGTAAAATATAGAAATGCTGATGATTTGTGTGGGTTTGTTTTATATCTGTGACTTTGCTAAAGTTGATTCTCTAAGATTCTTTAAGGATAATACCATTTCATCTGCAAAGAGTGATAGTTTTGTCTTCTTATTGCCTATTTTAATTCCTTCAACTTCTTTTTCTTCTTTTATTGCTAAAGCTAAAATTTCTAGTACAATATTGAATAATCGTGGTGACAATGGAGATCCTTGTTTCACCCACCTTATTGGGAGGATTCTAGATTATTCCCATTACAGATAATGCTTGCTGATTTTTTAAGATAAATACTACTTATCATTTTAAGGAAAACTCCATTTATACCCATGCTTTCTAGTGTTCTTTTTAAACAGGAATGAGTGCTATATTTTGTCAAAAAAAACCTACATCTATTGAGATAATTAAATGATCTTTCTTGGCTTTGTTATTGATATGGTCAATTATGCTAATATTCTTCCTAATATTGAACCAGTTCTGCATTCTAGGTATAAATTTCACCTATCATAGTATATTATAATACATTCTTGCAATTTCCTTGCTAATATTGTACTTAAAATTTTTGCATCTGTATTTATTAGGGAAATTGATGCATGATTTTTTCTCTACTTTGGCTTTTCCTGGTTTAGGTATCAGCATCATATTTGTATAATAAAAGGAATTCGGTAGAACTCCTTCCAAATAGTTTATATAATATTAGAATTAGTTGCTCTTTAAATGTTTGACAGAATTCTCTTGCAAATCCATTTGACTTTGTAGATTTTTAATTTGGGAGGTCAATGATGACTTGTTTAATTTCTTTTTCTAAAATGGGGTTGTTAAGATACAGTCCTTAAAAGATAAAAGTATTATCTTCCCATATAGGGCTGTAAACAGTTTAACCTTATTGAATTCTATGTTTTCTTTTCTTTTGAGACTTTTGTTTGACCAACATATTTTCTATTTAGCTCTAGTCTTTCATCAGGAAATTTTGAAAGTCCTCTATTTCACTCAATGTACATCTTTTTCCCTGAAAGTTTATGCTCAATTATGTTAAGTGATTCTTGGCTGTAATCTAAGTTCCTTTGCTTTCCAGAATATCATATTCCAAGCCCTCCAGTCCTTTAATGTAGAAGTTGCTAGATCCTGTTCAATCCTGACTATGAATCCTTAATATTTGAATTTTCTCCTGGTTGTTTTGGGATCTCTTTCAGGAGATGATTAGTGGATTCTTTCAATGAGTATTTTACCTAATGATTCAAGAATATCAGGGAAGTTTCTTTGACAGTTTCTTGAAAGATGCTATCCAGGTTACTTTTTTTTATCATGGCTTTCAGGTATTCCAATAATTCTTAAATTATGTCTCCTGGATCTATTTTCCAGGTCAGTTATTTTTCCAACAAGATATTTTACATTATCATCTATCTTTTCATTCTTTTGATTTGATATCTCATAGCCTTCTACTTGCCCAATTATAAGTTTTAAGGAGTTACTTTCTTCAGTTATCTTTTGTATCTCTTTTTTAAAAATCATTTCATTATCTTCCTTTAACTCTTGTAAAAATTCTGTTTTATTTTGTATTTTGCTTATAGATATTTTGAAATCATTGTCTTATATGTTTCTGTCTTGGGTTTCCCTATGACCCCAGTAACTTTTTATGGTCAGGTTCTTTTTTGTTTGCTCATTCTTTCAGACTATTTTTAGCTTAGTTACTGAACCAAATTTGGGTCTTTTGAACTGGCTATGTCGTAGGGTTTCAGTAGGTTTCAGACTTCTTCTGGATTCAATCACTATTAGTCTGCTACAAGATTCTGCAGTTTCAGTTACTGTACTGTTGGCTCTTCTTTGGTCTTGGTCTCCTGGCCTATTTATTCCATTTCAAACTTATGTATGCCTGGAGGCTTATTGTGAGGCTGGCAGTTGGAACTGAGTCTTTGTTCTGCTTATGATTTCAGAGCTATAAGCTTTTGGAAACTATTTCTTGCTCTACACATAGCTCAGGCCCCTCTCATTGGTGATCACTCTCTATTTTGTGACTCAGAACTGGGAAATAAGTGACAAATCTGCCAACTGGCACCCATTCCTACTCTTGGTACTGGTTCAGGGATCCCCTGGAATCTCTTTTATTATCTTAGTTCTCTTACTATCCCTTAGAGCTAGAATGCTCTCTGCTATTGTGTTGTCCCCTTGACCAACCTTTAACCTTGTATCCAATGCCTTCTCTATCTTTTCAAGCTTCCTTGGGTGGGAAAATGATTTATGGTGACCTTTCCTTGGCTTTCCTGATCAGAATTTGGTGTAGTGAGGTTGGCATGGAGGAGGTATGCTGGATGAGCTTGACAAAAATACTGACTTTCACTCCATTTTCTTGACTCCACTTCATTCAATAGTTTTTTTCAATGATTTTTCTGCTTTATCTAAGACATATGTTTTAATTTGGTTAAGCCATCAAGGTCTAATATTTTATCACTTTGAGTGGGATGTGGCAAATATTTAAACATCATTGTTGTTGCTGCTTTTGTTATTGTGGAGTCATTCAGTCATGTCTGACTCTTTGTGATCCCATAGACTACAGCCATTCCAGTTTCTTCTTTTAATGACTATCCAAACTCATGTTTGTTGTTTCCATGACACTATCTATCCATCTCATCCTCTGATATCTGCTTCTCCTTTTGTCTTCAACCTTTTGTTCCATGTATGATCCCTTGAAATAGTACCCTGGTAAACCAAACTTTGAAAGAGTCCACTGGAATTCAAATGGACCTTCTTGATTATGTGTCAATCCCAAATCACACTTTTGGTCAATAATATATCTCAGTTCAAGCCTCACCTGGTCACTGTTTGGATTTTGATGGCTCTAAGTGAGTAAAAATGGCAATTTTTTGTTCTAGTAAAAAGCCTTGAGGGTCTTCCCTTCCCAGAATGATCTTTTTTTGAGTAGGAAAACTCAGCCTCCTCTTGCTTCATTTCTTACCTAGCCTTAAATCTCTAAATGAGTGTTGTCTCAGTTAAACTGAAACTAGGAAACACCTTATCTTTTTTTTAAATTTATTTTTATTAAAGATATTATTTGAGTTTTACAATTTTCCCCCCAATCTTATTTCCCTCCCCCCACCCCCCATGGAAAGCAATCTGTTAGTCTTTACTTTGTTTCCATGTTGTACCTTGATCCAAATTGAGTGTGATGAGAGAGAAATCAGATCCTTAAAGAAGAGACAAGAAGTCTAAGAGGTAGCAAGATCAGACAATAAAATATCTGTTTTGGAAAGACTTTATCTTAAAAAGGCTAGGAACTGCTTACTATATATGGGGTCATCTTTGAATGATCCTGGAGGAAAGAGTGAAGAGTGATGACTTTGCACAGACCTGCTTCTCTTAAAACTAATTCACTTACCACTCAAGACAGCACCATCTTGCTGTCACTGATCCTCAAGGATGAAGGACGAACAACAATTGACCTTTCCCAACATTATCATCTTTCACTTTGAGTCCTGTCTTATTCTAATGTGGTCAAAGTATTTAAGCATGAGTTTTAGTATTTGCTCTTTCAATGAATCATTTGAATTAATTTCTTTAAGTATTTGCTGATTTGATCTCTGTACTGTCTAAGGAATTCTCAAAAATCTTCTCCAGCATCACAATTTAAAAACATTGATAGGGCAATGCTTAGCCTTCCTTATAGTACATTGCTTCTAGAAAAACCATGTGAACCTTTGTCAGCAATGGGATGTTTCTACTTTTTTGTATGCTGTTCAGATTTGCCATGGTTTTTCTTCTTTGGAGCAGACATCTTTTAATTTCATGGCTGCAGTTGCCATTTACAGTGATCTTTGAGCCTAACTAAGAATATAATTGACTACTTCTATTTTCTTGCCTCTATTTTCCAGGAAATGATGGGACCACTTGCCAAGAACTTAGGTTTTTTTTTTTTTTGATGTTAAGCTTCAAGTTAGCTTTTATATTCTTTTTCATTCTCCTTAAGTGGCTTCTTTACTTTTTGCCATCAGAAGGGTATTGTCTGCATATCTGAGATTGTTGACATTTCTTCCAGAAACCTTAATTTTGGCTTTTGAATCATCCACCATGGCATTTGCATGATGTACTCTGTAAAAAAAGTTTAAAAAAATGAGACAACATACCGCCTTGTACTATTTTTCCAAAGTTATACCAATCAGTTTTTCCATATTTTGTTCTAACTATTGCTTCTTGGCCCATATACAATTCCTCAGAAGATAAATATGGTGATCTGATACTCCCATTTCTTTGAAGACTTGCTATATTTTGCTGTGATCAATTCAGTCAAAGGCTTTAGTGTATTTAATGAAGGAATAGTAATTTTTTTTCTCGAAACTGTGCTTTATCATTCAGCAAATGTTGGCAATTTGATTTCTAGTTCCTCTATCCAAAAATCAGCCTTCTTTTCTGGTAATTCTGGGTTCACATATTGCTGAAGGTGAGTTTAACTTTTCTGGCATGTGAAATGAGAGCAATTGTTTGGTAATTTGAACATGGGGGGGCATTGCTTTTTCTTAGGATTGGGACATAAACTGATCTTTTCCAATCCAGTGACTACTGTTGAGTTTTCGAAATTTGGCATCATACTGAATGTAGAATTTTAACGGGATCATCTCTTAGAATTTTTAATAGCTCAGCTGGATTTCTATCATCTCTATTAGCCTCATTGTTAACAATGCTTTCTAAGGTCCACTTGAGTTCTTTCTCCAGAATGTCTGACTCTGGACTAACCACACCGTCATGGTTCTTGGTGTTATAAAAATCTTTTTTTGTATAGTTCTTCTGTTTTCCCACCTCTTCTTTTTTGTTTCTTTGCTTTTTGTTTTCTGTGAAACAATGGGGTTAAGTTAGTTGTCCAAGGTCACACAGCTAGTGATTGTGAAGTGTCTGAACCTGGATTTGATCTAAGGTTTTTCTGACTCCAAGGCCAGTGCTATATCCACTGTACCACCTAGCTGCCCCTTGCAGGCAAGATGAGGACACTATCTTGTCACCTTTTCTTAATCTTTTTTGCTTTTGTTAAGTCCCTACCATTATTGTCTTTTATTCTGCCCATTTTTGCATGAAATGAACCCCTGATATCTCTAATTTTCCTGAAGAAATCTCTTATTTTTCCTTCTATGTCTTTTCATTTCTCATTGAAGAAAATCTTTTTTTAAATCTCTTCTTGCTATACTTTGGAATTCTGAATTCAGTTGAGCATGCTTTTTTTCCTTTCTCCTTTATCTTTCACTTTCCTTCTTTCTTTAGTTATTTGAAAGTCTCATTAAACAACCATTTTGCTTTCTTGCCCTTCTTTTTCTTTGGAATGTTTGTTGTTGATTCCTATACAGTATTACAAACTTCTGTCCATAGTCCTTCAGGCACTCTATCTTCCAGATCTGATCCCTTAAATCTATTCATCATTACCACTTCATAATCATAAGACATTACTTAGGTTGTACTTATATAATCTTCTGGTTTTCCCTTCTTTTTATTTAATCTGAATTTTGCTACAAGAGGCTGATGATCTTGAGTCACAGTCAATTCCATGTCTTGCTTTAACTAACTGTATAGGACTTCTCCACCTTTGGCTAGAAAGTAATTAATCTAATTTCAATATTGACCATCTGGTCACTGTCCATGTGAAAAGCTGCTTTTTGCATAGTTAAAAAAGAATGCAATGATCAGTGAGTTATTTTGACAAAACGGTCTTAGTCTCAGCCCTGATTCATTTTGTAGCACAAGGTCAAATTTGGTTGTTATTCCAATTATCTTTTGATTTCCTATTTTAGTATCCTTATCCCCTAGTATAAAGGAATTTTGCAGGTCTCCATAGGAGTGAGCAACTTTGGTCACTTCAGCATCAGTGGTTGAGGCACAGATTTGTATTACTGTGATGTTAGATGGTTTGCCTTGAATTAAAGCAGATTAAAGTCATTATGCCATTTTTTGAGATTATACCCTCTTCTCACCTTTTTTATTATTAATGAAGCCTACTGCATTTTTCCTAAGGGATTCTTGCTCACAGTTGAGCCAGTGTGTGCATGTGCGCCCGCGTGTGTATGTGTGTGTGTGATATATATATATATATATATATATATATATATATATATATAATGACTGCCTGAATTAAACTCACTTTTCCCAACTATTTAAATTCACTAACTACCAAAGTAAAAGTTTAATCTTTCCATCTCTTTTTTGACCACATCCAGCTTGCCTTGGTTTACAGATCTTACATTCTGGATCCTATGTGTAATATTGATCTTTATAGCTTCTGTGTTTCCTTAAGTCACCAGGCATCTGCAGCTGTGCTTCCTTTTGTCTTTGGCCCTGTCATTTCATTAGTACTGGAGTAGTTATCCTCTGTTCTTTTACAAGAACATAGTTGAATTCCTTCTGAGCTGAAGAACTCTTCTCCTGTTGTCATATCTTTTATCATTTTAGTACTGTCCATGGGGTTTTCTTGTCAAAGATGCTGGAGTGGTTTGTCATTTCCTTCTCCAGTGGATCACTTTTTGACAGAAATTTTCACTATGACTTGTCTACTTTGGGCAACCTTGCATAGCATAACTCATAACTTCATTGGGCTAGGCAAGTCTCTCCACCATGACAAGACAATGATATGTAAGGGGTGTGTTTAAGGTTATCTTCCTTCATACACTGAGATAGGACAAGATTGGGGAAAGATTTAATGCCAAGTAGAATAGTTTATTTTTTATTCTAGAAATAACAGGTAGCCAGGGGAGTTTATTGAGTTGTGTGTGTGTCTGTGTCTGTGTCTGTGTGTGTTTTAGGCAGATATAGGTCCTGGGACAATCAGATGTCAGAAAAATCTTTCCTGTCATGTGAAAACACAAAGTTGAAAGGCTTAAAATTCTTACTTGCATTTCTCATTATTGTTCTAAGCTTAATGTACCCAGTTCCAGAGTGATTCCAGTCTCTTTGAGTCAAGAATACTGGACTCTAAAAACATGGAGAGACCTACTGAGTCATGTGTCTGAATGTAGGAGCAAAGCTGGTTGGAGAGGGCCTCTAATTATCAGCTGAGAAGAGATTCCCAATTGTTTCTAAGACAAGAAGAGGGAAATTAGCAGTTGGAGTGACAGAATAATTGTATAGCCAGTCCCCTACAGGGAAGGCAGTCTTGATTCTGTCAGGCCTGGTGAGAAGAGTGTCTCTATACCATGTTCTCATCTGGGAAACTTTCTCTGATTAACTCTATCTAATGGGGTTACTCTTTTCCTTTCTTAGCATGACTTATGATTCCATCTCTCTATGAAACTCCTACTCTGAAACTCCCACTAGCAATTCAGGTCATCATCTGCTAAGTAATTTAGTCTAGAGTTTCCTGGGAACACTGAGAGGTTGAGTTGCTTGTCTAGGGGTCACACAGTATGTTGTAGTAGTAGTAGAATTTGAACCCAGGACTTACTGGGTTCCTAGTCTCTATGTACTCTGATTTGGTATTTTCTTGGCAAAGATACCAGAGTAGTTTCACATTTCCTTCTTTAGCACATTTCATAGATGATGAAACTAAGACAAAGGAGTGAAGTGGCTTGCCCAGGGTTACATAGCTAGTAAGTCTGAAACTGGATTTGAACTCAGGAAGATGGGTCTTTCTGACTCCAGGCCAAGCACTGTATCTGCTATGGTACCACCAAGCTGAGCTAAACATTTATTAAGCATCCACTGTGCTCCAGGGTGTACATTGATGATGATGTTGTCCTTCATTCTTTTTTTTTTTAGATTTTTGCAAGGCAAATTGGGTTAAGTGGCTTGCCCAAGACCACACAGCTAGGTAATTAGTAAGTGTCTGAGACCGGATTTGAACCCAGGTACTCCTGACTCCAGGGCCAGTGCTTTATCCACTGTGCCACCTAGCCACCCCTGTCCTTCATTCTTGAAGAAGATTATGACATCAAGGAAGTGATGCCACAAGCACATAAATTGGTTTGAGTGATGGGATGCTGTGGTAAATCACCAGCCTCACTTTCTCCTCTGGGAATCATCTGGTCAGATATGAATCAGGATAACTAGAGGTGGCCTTGTAGAGAGGCAATCAGGATTAAATGACTTGCCCAAGGTCCCACAGCTAGTAAGTCTGAGTATGTCTGAGGCTAGATTTGAGCTCCCATTCTGGCTCTAAGGTAAGTAATCTATCCACTGCATTTCCTAACTGCCCTAACTGCCCACTGCATTAAGTACTACCTCTATACTCCATTTTCTTTTCAATTGTCTTCTAGTCATAGCAGCACCAGTGACTTCCCGAGTGATTTTGGACATATGACTTAACTTCCTGAACTCCATTTTTTAAATATAGAAAATGGGGATAATGACATCTTCTCTGCATTCATGGTTATTTGTTTGCCAGGTCACAGAATTTAGAGAAGACCTTTCCTTTTTTACATTCCCAGACTGAAGGACACTTCTGAAAGTTCTCAAAGATTTCCTTTCTCTGTCCTCCATCCCTTCCCTCATCCAGTGCCTTCTCTCTGAAATTAGCTTCCATTGGATACTGTCTATAGCTTGTATTCATCAGCTATTTGCATGCTGTCTCTCTCCATTAGAATGTAAATTGCTTTAATGCAGGGACTCTTTTTTCCTTTTAGGGTCTCCAAAGGATATCACAATGTCTGGCACCTGATAAGGGTTTAATAAATGCTTTTTGGTGAATTGACTAGTAGTATATTCTTCTTCTTCATAGTCCTTCTGGGGTCTGACTGGAATCACTATTCCTATAGCATGAATTCATTTTTCTGTTGAGAAAACACTTAGGAGAGGCAGGAGCAGGAAGGAGGATCTGTGTCCCAGTTTAGGGAAGCAAAGAGAGATGGGGCAATTTCTTGGTCGGATGTGGAAGAAAGAACCCTGAAGTCTCCTGCTCCAGCCAAATCTATCTCTTTGCTCTTCTCTCAAATATACTTTGCATGGTTCATCTTTAATCTGTTATATACTATATGCAAGTCTCTTACCTTCTCTAGATTTAAGATTCCATCTATTTAAAATGAAGGGGTTAGGGGCGACTAGGTGGTGCAGTGGATAGAGCACCGGCCCCGGAGTCAGGAGGACCTGAGTTCAAATCCAACCTCAGACACTTAATAATTACACCTAGCTGTGTGGCCTTGGGCAAGCCACTTAACCCATTACCTTGCAAAAAAACTAAAAAATAAATAAAATGAAGGGTTTAGTCTAGAAGTTTTTAATATTCTTTCCAGCTCTAATTCATGATACCAAAGAACCTTATATTAGTAATAGCAAATTATACATTCATATATCTCAAGAAGTAGAGAATATAAATGATAATTATTCTCTAATTTCACAAATGAGGAAATTAAGGCTCTAAGATGTTAGGTGACTTGTTCAGGATCACAAAGCTAGAAAGTGACAGTTAGGCCTTGAATCTGAGTCTTCTGAGTGCAAGTGTAGGACTTCAAAGGCACCTTGTTTAAGAGGCTACCATAGCTTCTTTCATAATGAAAAAGGACAGGATACAGAAGGAAGAGAACTGACTCTGGAGTCGACGGATCTGTATTCAAATCTTGTCTTTGATATTAACCATCTGAGTCTTTTGGAGCATCTCTCATTATTTCACTGGGCCTCAGTTTCCTCATCTTTAAAGTGAAGGGGATTGGACTAGATATCTACTAAGGTCTCATCTAGTTCTAAAGTGATGACTCTATACATCACTTTCCAAACAAGCATAAATTTGCCCAAAGGCTCCATAGTAGGAGCCAGCTTAATAAACCATCAACAGTGGATACCGCTCTCCCCTTTTCTTAAACTTCCCTTCTTACTAATATAGCTAACAGTGAGGTAGTCAATTTTCTCACTGCTAAGGAAGGTAGCAGTCTTCTGCTCTTTTGCTGCCTCTGGCCATGGTGCTGATGCCTTCACTGGAACTTAATCATGTCTTGACTTTTGACACTTCCAGTATGGTTTAATTTTTCACATGTTCAAGATTTGCCCTTCTAGGTGGACAGGGAGCTTGAGGGCAATGGCCATGTCTTAGGGCTATCAGTACTTATCAATGTGTGTGTATGTGTGTAGACGTCCTTGTATTTTAGCCCTAGGGATGTAGACTACTTATTATCCCCAAGGCACCTGCTTTCTGGAAGCTGAGACAAGCTCAGAACTTGATGATTGTTTCTGAGCCAAGACTAAGCTCATAAGCTGCCTGATGGTTATTCTCATATAATTTGAAGTTCAATCCATTACTGACTGTAAAGGTCCACAGATGAAGAGGCTTAGTGAGCATCTAAGAGCTAGGGAATAATAGGAGAATAGATTTAGAGCTCTTTCCACTACACCATACTGTCTCATGTGGGAGGAGGGGTTCTCCCGGGAGATATTCCAGGAGAATTAGTTCTCACAGCTCTTCCAGGAGAGTCAGTGGCTAGGAGCCAATGTGACTATAAAATAGGCATGGGCAGGACCTCTTGCCCTTCTATGTGTTATCCAAGGTGTGCTGGAGTCAGCTCAAATCAGTCTAAGCATTTACATCTTGGAAATCAGCAAATGTTACAAATCAAGGCTCAATTTACTGTTTTGCTGATTTTCTAGATTTAAATGGGTAATGGAAAAATGCTAATAATGTAAACAAAACTTAAAATTGTATTATGCCTATATTCCCCTTTCTCCCCCACCTTTGAAAGCCAACTGTTAAAAATTTGCCAGTATCCCTAGATGGCATTATGTTTCCATTCTATCTCCATCGGGAAATGCTAAATGGGGGGTCATGAAAGACAAAGAAGAGGAACAACGAGTCAAGTGATGAGTTGTATATTTAACTACATGATTGTGAAATATACAGAATTCTCACTTATCAATCCTATTGCCTCAGTCTTTTTTCAGTCCTAGATAGAATTATGGGATTTGGGACTGGAAGATATTTTAGAAACAGTCAGATTTAACTCTTTGATCTTACAGGAAAAGTGCCCAGAAAAGTGAAGAGGTTTGATTCAAGTTTCAAAGATAACAAGCAGCAGACTCATGACTCACACCCAGCTCTTCTCTTAGAAAATGAACAAGCACTAGACTTGGAATCAAGAACTGAGTCCAGTCAGTATTCAAAGCTATGTCTAATGTTCAATCCCATCCCTTCTCTCTGACCACTGCCTAGAAGTCAGAGCTCTGGAAGCCCAGCATAAGGGTCTTTCCACTATCCCACCTGGAGATTTCCACTGTCCCATCTCCATCTCAGACCTTGCTCACTGCTATGTAGCATCCTCCCCTGCCTTGCCTTTCTTCTTACTTTTCCCTTCATTTTGTTCTGACTTCTCTGTCCTTCTCTTCCCCCCCTCCCCTTCTATTTCCTCTATAGCACAAGATTAGATTGACTTTATAGGCTGCTGTCTGGGGACATAGCTATGACACGCTAGGTTCTGCACATTTCTCTCCCCTTTCCTCCTGTACTGAGAAGCTCCAGAGGGCGAGTGTGGGGGCTGAATTCTATCCTCAGAATCAATGGGCCGATTAGCAATTGCATGTCTGCAGAAGGCCGCGTGGGCCTCTGCGTAGAGAAGAGAAATATTTTTTTTCTTGTGATCTGAACTTCCTTTCCTTCTCATCCCTGGCACTAGATGGTCCCCCCTCCCCTTTCTGGCGCTGTTCAAGATTCTAATTAAGCGGAAAAGGCTTTTTACTCTGTACAATTCTCCAGTTATGAATAATGATACTGGCTCATAAATGAAAATTGCTTTTCTATTTAAATTCTACATTTTTTCTGCTTAAAAAAGAGGAAGGTATGAAACTGAGGCTCTTGGGTCATTTGCAACTTATTAATTTCAAGCCGAGCTCTTAGCTAACTTATTAACAGTGAGGGTATTACAGCTGAGCCTAATGGCTGGGATATTAATTACCTCGAAGGTTTTTATGTAGGAGAAAATGGTTTATTTTCACACCACTTGGTGGTCTGGGTGGGAGAGATGTATTCTTCTTCAGGGAGGTCTGGGAAAAGGGAGACTCATGGATTATTTAGGAGAGAGCAAGTGACTGCAAAACAGACTGTGGAGTAAGAGAGGATTACAGCAGAAAGTGTACTGGATGTGGAACCAGGAAACTTGGGTTCAACTCAATTCAATAAGCATTTATTAAACATCTACTGTATTCTAGGCACTGTTCAGGATGCTGATGATACAAAGACAAAAATAAAGCAGTCCTTGTCCTCAAGGAACTTACATATACTAGAGGAAAATGTGTAAACAGTTAAATAAATAGAAAATAAATATAGAATTGGGGGAATTGATTGATTGTTTTCCATTGTAATAGAAGAGGACCATGTGAATGATGACATAACATGCACATTATGTTGATTAAAGTTAGAGGAATATTGTGCAAAGACATCCTCCGCACTGCTTCTTCTAGAAGTTAAACCAGAGGACTGATAGTATAGGAAACAGGACTTCTTGTGTTAGTCTGGATACTGTGGTAGACCTTGGCTTTTTAATTGTATATATAATCAAGGCACCATGACATTACAGTAATGTGGGGCAGAATGTCAGTATGGAATTTCTGTGGCAACAAACTTTTGATAGTAGAGTATAGCTGACCTGTCTCATGATAATCTGATTGTTAGTATGATAATCTTTGGGGACAAGCTTTTTAGCAGTAGGGCAAAGCTGACCTGTCACTTGATAGTCTATGCTACAGTCCTGCAACCATGCCATTCCTGGAATCCAAAGACTTTAGTTTTTCATATCCAGAGGGTCATGAGAATAATGCCAAGTTGGCATCATTTATTGTCAGAACTACAGTAGTATCTGATCATCTTTAAACTGATACTGATAACAGGAAAGGTCTCTTATAGGAGGTCACATTGCAGCTAAACCTTGAAGGAAGCTAAAGTAGAAGTAGGAAGGAGAACATTCCAGGTTTATAGTGGGGGCAACCTGTGAAAAAGCATGGAGATAGGAGATGGAAAATAGCAAGGAGTCTAGTTTGGCTGAGATGTAGAATGTATGAAGTAGATGGAAAACTCATTCATAATCAACCTTGAAAAGATAGAATGGAGAGAGTTTATGAAGAGATTCAAATGCCCAAATCAGAATTTTGACCTAAAAGTCATTGAAACATCTTGAGCAGGGGAATTAGACCACTAGCTCTGCATGATATAGTCACATAATTCATATCTATATAACTTTGAAAGAGTTCTTTCAACAATCTGGGCCTTAGTTTTCCCATCTGTGAGATTATAGGGTAATACTGGATGGTCTTTAAATTTCCTTTAAGCTCTGACATTTTGTGATTCTGTGCATGATGTCCTCGGACCACCATACAAAAACAGTCTCTGGTGTTTATGAAATAGCAGAATCTCCTGGTAGGACTTCAGATATTGACATCTGATAGCAGAGGAAGGGAATGTCTTGGAGTAGGGAGTGGAGGAAGAGACTTGTGTTGAAGGAAGTAATGGGAAGCAGGTTTGTCCAAAGCTAACCATACCTAAAAGTGGGATGTCTATGGGGAAAACCCAGGTTGAAATAGGGCCTTGCTCAGGAAAGGCAACAATAACATGTTGTTTCTATCACCTACCCTTAGTCTAGTCTGCCCAGCTTCCTCCTTTTGTCTCCAGTGGAACATAAGCTCTTTGAGGGCAGGCGCTGTGTTGCTTTATTATTTTTATGCCAAGCATGAAACACAATGCTTGTTAGTTGTTGCATTGCATGGATTGGAATATCTGGATGCTTGGACCTCTTTAATTCTTTAATGCTCTCTTCCCAG
Organism: Macrotis lagotis; assembly: GCF_037893015.1. Taxonomy (NCBI): domain Eukaryota; kingdom Metazoa; phylum Chordata; class Mammalia; order Peramelemorphia; family Peramelidae; genus Macrotis; species Macrotis lagotis. The sequence goes on from NC_133658.1 coordinate 881,855,125, forward strand.
GTTGCCATCCCTGAGTGAGTGGTCTATCTATTCCATAGAGTTAATGAGATAGGTCCAAATGAAATAACAGAGAGAGCACTTTGTGAACTCTAAATGTCTTTGGATGGTGTTGATGATGGCAGACAGGTGATTTTATTTGTGTAGGGAACTTTTGGGGAGAAAATGTCCTCCTTTGATTGAGAGGTCAAGGGACTTATCTAGGATCATACAGTCAACGTAGTGTCAGAGGTGGTGCTAGAACTTAGGACTTCCAGAGTTTTGAGCCTGACTTTCTAACTACCATGCTCCTTCTCTTCCTTCCCTTTCTGTAGGTACTTTTGCTATTTTCTTCTGAACTGCTCCATCCTAGTATTTTACATCTTGGAAAGACCTATAGTGATCATCTAATCCACCCCTCTTTCCTACCACTATAAGAATGCCATTAAACCTGGAATTGGATTGGAATTCCCAGAATTTCCCTTGATAAACTACTTTTTAGCCCAATGAAGGTTGAGAGATTTTTCCTTAAGTCTAACTCAACTCCCTTGTACTATAGGAAAAAATTCATTCCCTCATAACTTGTCCTTGATCCAATCTTTGTTCTTTCTTGGTTTGCATAAACTGACTGTCAGGGAACTGATTTTGAGTAGAAATATTGCTGTCTTTCTTTCTCCCTCTCTATCTTTCCTCTTTCTCTCCATTGGATTGAAAATGGGAGGTCATAAATGTGGCAGGTTCATTAACTAGAAAATACATTTGAAACCATACAAATGAAATTCAACTGACTGGCAAAATAACATTTTTTATTGCTTTGCTCTTCATGGGTGAGAGGGAGAGTTTAGTCTCCTTGTTGGGGATGGCTCAGAAAGAGAAACAGCCTTAGCCTGAGAACCAGAAGATTGGTATTTCAGTCCTGGCTCGACCATTAACTGGTTCTATAACCAGAAACAAACCCTTTCCTCTCTCTGAATCTCATTTCTCTCACTTGACAAATGAAATCAATGGGCTGGATGACTTCAAAGGTCTCTTCCATTCTAAGTTGGTGGTGGCAAACTCAAATAGAAGGGGGGGGTGGTAATATGACATAGTACATATACATTCTTATAGGCCACATATTAACTTAATAACATTGTGTATGTTCTACTGTATTTTTATTTCTGAATTACATTTTAATCTGGTTCAGGCCACATACATTCTGGAGTATTACAGGTTGTAAGGCACATACTTAACTTCTCTATTTTAATGAACATCTCAGTCCTATAACTATTTTTTCTAAAGTCTCTTCTAACTCTGACATTTTGTTCTATGAACCCTCCCAAATTTGATTTTCTTCTTAGCAAGGGCTCTCCTAGTGCTAAAACTTTGTTTTAAGGTCCTCTTAACTTTGATATTATTTTTTTTAGGTTTTTGCAGGGCAAATGGGGTTGTGGCTTGCCCAAGGCCACACAGCTAGGTATTTATTAAGTGTCTGAGACCAGATTTGAACCCAGGTACTCCTGACTCCAGGGTCGGTGCTTTATCCATTGTGCCACCTAGCCACCCCCACTGTACCACCTAGCCGCCCCTAACTTTGGTATTCTAATGTCCTAAGGGCCCTTCCAGCTCTGACATTCTAGCCTTCTATGTTCTAAGGCCCTTCCCAGCTTTGACATCCTATATTCTAAGGCCCCTTCAAGCTCTGACACTGTCTATTCTAAAAAGCTTCCCAACTTCAACTTCCTTTCTTTTTTTTTTGTTTTAGTTTTTGCAAGGCAATGGAGTTAAGTGGCTTGCCCAAGGCCACACAGTTAGGTGATTATTAAATGTCTGAGGCTGGATTTGAACTCAGGTACTCCTGATTCCAGGGCTGGTGCTCTATCCACTGCGCTATCTAGCTGCCCCACAACTTCAACTTTTTATGTTCTAAAAACCTCCCAGCTTTGATCTTCTCCATTCTATGGGTATTATTGGCTGATAAAATGGTCTTTTAGAATTCTCTTGTGAATTTGGTTAGAGCACATCAGTCTTCCATAATACAACCCCTGGGTCAACTGAAATACCAGTTCTGCGACTTACTATTTAGCGTGTGACCTTTGAGTAACTTGCCCTTTCTGAACCTTAATTTCCTTATTTGTAAAATAAAGGGAACTAGTTAGAAATCTCTAACAACATTTTCAACTCCAGTACCTTTGGTCCTGTGACTAAATGAACACACCTAGCTCAGGCTAAGACCCTGGACCCATAGAGGTGTCATCAAGTCTTGTCAATAAAAATACCATATCCTGAATGAATGAATGAACACAGATGGTTGAGGACTGTTAAATGTGCCAGTCACCGTACTAAGTTCTAGGAATATATATATATATATATATATATATATATACACACACACACATATATATATATAGGAACACATATATAATATATAGGAACATATATATATAACATATAGGAACATATATATACATATATGTATATATATATATATATATATATACACATATATATGTATATATATGAGACAATTCCTGACCTCAAAAGAACTACTTTTCTAATAAGGACAGTGGTGTCCAGGGGGTTCTGGTAAATCAAATTATAGGGATGTTAATACAATGAGCCTGCAATAAGACCAATGATAAAATGATCTGACTGTCTATCTGACAGGGATGTAAACTTGATTTGGTCTGTCCTGGTTGTGTATAGCCAGGTAGCAACAATAAATAAAGCATTCTTGTGTCTGGAGACAGGAAAACCCAAGTTCAAATATTGCCTCAGACACATACTAGCTGTGTGACCTTGGGTAAGTCACTTAACTTCTGTCTGCCTCAGTTTCCTCAGTTCTAAAAGGGGATGATGATAATACCTACTTCTCAAGGTCATTGTGAGAATCAAATCACCCATCGAGGGTGATTAATAAATGCTTATTACCTCCTCTCCTCCCTTCAATGACTTGGTCAACCGAAATCTTGGCCAAATTCAAATCTATTGATAATAAATGGAGATTTAGTTTCACAAAAAAAGTCAGGAACATAGACCTTAGCCTAAGAAAACCAATTCCAAATGGAAGTTACTAATGTTCTGTGAGCATTTTGGGATTGATTGTGTGAAGCCTTCCAGGACTAATACAAAGCATCCTAACTAGTCACTGTGCCTCCATTTTCTCTTCTCTCTTACTCATCCACATAATTATCAAAGTGACCTCCCTAAAGCATAGAGCAGATCACATCACTCTCTCTCCTCATGAAAGTTTCAGTGATTCACTATTGCCCCCAGAGTAGATAATCTGTAAACTCCTCTTGGTTGACTTTTAAAACTCTTCACATCCTGGACCCATTTTACCTTTTTAGTTTTTATTGTATTTTTTTACATTGAACAGACTTCTTTTCATCTTAAATCTTTTCGTTTCTTATTCTTTCTCTCTTCTGGGTCTCTTTACAACCTGTGTCCCTTTCAACCGAAACCACTCTCTCCAAAATTATGGGTGCCTTAATTGCCAATTTAAATGCCCTTTTCTTAATCTTCCTTCTTTTTGACTTCTCTGTAGCATTTGACCTTGTAGATCACAGTCTTCTCCTGGATACTCTCTTCTCTCAAGGGTTTTGACACTGTTCTCTCCTGCTCTCCACCTCCCTGACTAACATTCCTTCTCAGTAGTCTGAGATTACTGGACCTTCATCCAGGTCATGACTATTTACAGTGGATGTTCTGTGGGATTGTGTCTGGGGCCCTTTACTCATCTTCCTCTTTATTATTTCACTTGATGATCTCATTGGCTGCCATGATTTCAATGATAATCTCTATGTTGATGAGTCTCAGATATAATTATCTATCCCTAATCTCTCTCCTGTTATTTCCAACTGACTACTAGATATTTTTAACTGGATGTCCTATAGGTATCCTAGACTTAATTATGTCCCAAGTTAAATTCAATGTCTTTCCTCCCATTCCCAAACATGAACTTTTCTGTTAGTTTTGAGGGTAACACTGTCTTCCAAATGATCTCGGTTAGAAACCTAGTCTTCTTGATTTCTCACCCAAACTTCTCCCCAGTTAATCTTTTGCCATATTCTGTTGCTTTTACCTTGCTAAAAACCTCTTGTATGTGCTTTTTTCTCTCCTCTGACACCCTGGAACAGATCCTTATCATCTCCTGCCTAGACTTCTGTAATAGCCTGTAGCTGCTCTCTTCACCTCAGGCTTCTTCCTCTTCCAGTTTCCCCTACATTTTGCTGACAAATTGATCTTATTAAAGTGAACATCTGACCATATTACTTCCCTATTCAATACACCCCAGTAGGTCTCAATTACCTGCAAGATCAAATATAAAATCCTCTATTTGGTATTCAGAGTCCTCATCGCCCATTCCCTCATTGCTTTATAGTCTAATACATTCCTTTCCTCTCCTCCTCCATATATTTTGAGCTACAGTGACACTGGCCTACAATTCTTTGATTCTATCTCCTGACTGATTATTTTTCCTAGCTGAACCCCCCTGCCTGGGATGCTCTCCCTCTTCATCTCTGACTCTTGACTTTCCTGGTTTCTTTCAAGCCCCAGATAAAGTCCTATCTCCTACAAGAAACTTTTTCCAATCTCCTTTAAAAATAAACCTTTCTTCTGTAATTATCTCCAATGTATTCTATGGTAAAATGGTGTGGGTAATATCTTTTAATTGTGCATCAATTGAATTTAAGTGGGGGGGGGCAGAGTTGTTCTAAATTATTGAACTCACTCTCTCTTCCAGAGTCCTCAAAGCCCAGTGGCAAAATAAAGTTGAGGTGATGTCCTAGGATGCAGTGGATAACCTCGGCATCTTCAATGTCTAACCAAGCTCTAAGTGTTCCACGGTGTACACTTCAACTGCTCTCATGGCCATTGGACAAATTGACTCATCTGCCCATTCTGCTGAAGGAAGACTTCACATGCTGGGGAGTAGAGGACCCCCTACTCCAATTCACTGAAGACTTTGAGATCTCTCATCTTACCCTCAACCTGATTTAGCTCATGCTGAAACAGTTTACCGGGGAGTAACCACTGTGCATATTGCAGTTTCTTGGTGTTATCAGTTAGAGTAAGGTGGATCAGATAGACGGACATCAAAGATGGAAAGCAGCCCTTACACCAGATGTATTAGAAAAAACCAGCACAGTCTTCAATCTGTGTACATTTTTTCAATGTCTGTTGAATGATTGAACATTTGAATGAATGATTACAATGGAGGAAAGGATGGGATTGCTTTGGGGGGAGGGATAATATTAATCTGATCCCAACAATGTGATATTGTGAGTACAGTACATGGAATCAGAAGACCTAGGTGTATATCACATCATTTCAGCAACTAATTATCAAGCATCTCTTCTTTGTGGACACTGTGTTAGGGACTGGGGACTTAAAGACAAATGAAGTAGTCTTTATCCTTACCAAGTTCACATGACTTCTGTTATTTATTGGACAGTGCTCTATGTTCATAAAGTTTCATCAGATTTTTTTCCTGATATTTGATTGTTTTTAAAAACCTTTATAAACCTTTAAAAATTGTATAAAGACATCCATCAGCTATGCTAGGTTAGTTTAATTTGAGGGGAAGATATTTTATTATTATTTTCTAAAATATAGTACTCATTTTATTTCTTACCTGACTGAATCCTCTCTCTGACAAGACAAAATAATACCCAGAAGCATCTGATCAAGGAAGGGCATCTGACAGTGTATGTACTATTTTGCCCTTGTGGTTCCCTACCTCTCTGCCATAATAACAAAGGCTTATTTCATTATCCGTTCTCCTGGACCAATATTGGTTTTGCAATGACTCTGTTTAACTTCCATTTAGTGACATTTTCATTTACATTGTGGAAGACAATAGAGGGTAGATTGTACACTGTAAGTTGTACTCTGGCTTAAGGAATTTAATTGTTATTGGGAAGATCCAACATGTACACAATTAAGTAAACACAAAATATATTCAATGAAATACAAAATAATTCCAAGAGCAATAAAGTGGCTAATAAATGGGGAGATGGTGGTCAGGAAAGGTGTCATGTCAGAGGCAGCATCTGAGCTATGTTTTGAAGGAAGTTAGAGGTTCTATGAGGTTTTCAATCAACAGACATTTATTAAGCTTCTATTGTAGAGTGCTGGACCTGGAGTCAGGGAGTTCTAAGTTCAAATCTGGTTTAGACACTTATTAGCTGTGTTATCCTGGGCAAGTTACTTCACCCTATTTGCCTCAGTTTCCTTATCTGTAAAATGAATGGAGAAGGAAATGACAAACTACTCCAGTATCTTTGCCAGGAAAACACTAAATGGACTCACAGAGAGTCAGACAAGACTGAAATGACTGAACAATGTTGCCTGCCAGGCACTGTGATAAATGCTACGCCAAGATAAAAAATAATGAACTAAACCTTATTCCCAGGGAGAGCTTACCTTCTATCAGGTTTGGTAGCATGTGCAATGGACACAGAATAAAAGTAAAGTAATTCCTTTTGGGGAAGGAGGGCAGGGGCTCAGGAAAGACTTAATGTAGCTAGCATTTAGGAAGGATTGCATTCTAGATACATAGAATACTTTGAACCAAGGCAAAACACTAGGGAATAGAGGACACCAGTTTTGCTACTTATTCTATCTACCCATCCATCTGTCCATCTGTCTGTCTACCATCCATCATCCATCCATCCATCCATCCATCCATCTATCCATCCATCCATCCATCCATCTATCCATCTATCAATCTATCTTAGATCCCTTTATCATGCCCAGGCTGGAGATGCAGTTGCCATTTGAAGGGCTCTTCCCAATACTGATGGGCATCAGAGTTTTGATCTGCCCCATTTCCAACTTAGGTTGACCCCTCTCCTTACTCAGCATGCTGACCACCCTGTCCTAGGCAGACTCCTGATCAGTGTAACCCTATTGTAGCTCAGAACTCTTAATGTCATGCAATACACCCATGCTTGTCCACACTCCCTCCTTTAACAGGTAGAGAAACTGAGACCTGGAAGAGTGAAATGATTTACCTAAGATTACACAACAAGTGGAAGATTCTGAATTTGAACCCAGGTCTCCTGGCTTCAGTATTCAGCACCCTTTCTATCATATCACACTTATCTCCTCTCTGAGTTATTTTAGATTCCATATACCCATCAATAAAATGGAGATATTGATACTTGCCCTATTTATCTTAGAGAGTTGTTGGAAGAAAAATGTTTTGTAAATCTTAAGAGTTATCTATATCTATAAATGTGAGTTATTATTATAACCTCCCACCAGCAGCATCATTGTTAGAAACAATGGACTAAAGTGGAGTGATCAGTTGATCTGGAGTCAGGCTCTGGGTTTGAATTTCAACTCAAATAGTTGTTTGATATGTTAGTCTGGGAAAATTTTGTAGCCTCTCTGAATCTCAGTTTACTTATATAAAATAAGAATAATACTTTTACTTTCCCTCTCCCAGCTTTGATGCAGAAGAAAGTCTATTTGCAAACCTTAGAGTACTTTTAAAATGTGACTTGTCATTACTATCTAAATTTGTAAGTTCTGGTCTCTGTGTTATAAAACATTGACTCATCATGGCTTATGTGGCATAAATCAGATAGGTTTAGATAGTAGATGCTCAGTTGACTCCAGATTTATGTCACTCTAGGTAGCAGATCAATGTCTTTTGACGTCATTGGAGATGGGCTGGACCTTGTGGCAATAGGTGCTCTCTGCTTCCCTTAGTTGCTTCTGTTCATAAACTAAATGCTGTTCTCCTGAGACTGATTCCAGGTCATAACCACAGACCCTTTCTTCATGCCCACCAGCTTAGGTTCTGGGAACAGGGAGCTAGTGGGAGTGAGGCAAAGATCCAGAATAAGACACCTGGGGGTCAGAAGGCCAAGCAGGGAGATGACTGGTGAGGTCTGTCAGGTTAATGGAAAATCTGTCATTGCAAATGTCAGCAGCCCCAGCACAGTGATTAAATCTTGATCTGAAGTTCAGCCCAGCCCTGTCATATTGACTGAATCTAGTGTCTTCTATCGACAAGAGCTGGTGTCAGAGCAGAGAGTACAGGAAAATCAATGTGCTGGGAGACTAAGGTCGGGGTGGATGGTGAATGGTATGTGCATATATGTGTGGGTGTGGAGGAAAGGCACTGGACTTGATGTTCTTTTCTATCTCTTTGATCTTGAATGAGCTTTCTGATCCTTACCCTCCTTCCTCTGAGCCTGCAGGCTGATTTCCAGAGGGCAGACCACTGCTGTGTCTGGAGGTGCAGATGTCAGCTGGGAACTCTTGGGTCGGGGTGGTGGTGGGAGTGGTGATGAATGGACAAGAATTTCTATTTCATCTTTCCCATAATACTTGGCTAAGAAGCCTCATAAATGGGAATTGCTGTCTATGGTTCTAAACCTCAATATTAGTCATCATAAAATTGAAGACTTTAGAGAGGATTTTTAAAATCACCTAGTTAAATTCCTTCATTTTACAGATGAGGAAATTAAGACTTAGAGCAGGCAAATGAATTGTTTAAGGTCACAGTGGATTTAGAATTCAGGATTTCCTACCTCAAATCAGTCTTTCTAAGGGGCACAATGCTTCTGAAGGTAGTAGAACATTGAAATAGAATTGAAGTGGGCAGAGGAAAATCTACATGGCTTAGCCTCAAGAATTTCTGAGAGATACAGTTTCAAACAAATAGCACTGATTTCTCTCTGACCATCTTTTTTCTACTGGAATCTTAAACTCTGTCCCTAGGCAGCCCAACTCTGATACATGAGCTTTCATGCCATCTAGTATCAAACAATGTCTTCATTTCATTTTCCAGTCATTTCTACATCATCACACTATGCAGATTCCTAACCTTCATTTCTAGCTCTCCTTTATGTGTAGCATCTCCATTGGAATGTAAGCTCTAGGTTAGTTTCCTTGTTTGTATTTGTATTTTAATGCTTAGCATCTCTCTCTCCTCTCTCTCTCTCTCTCTCTCTCTCTCTCTCTCTCTCTCTCTCTCTCTCTCTCTCCTCTTCCCTCCCTCTCTCTCCCCTAATATGCAATAGTTGCTCTTCCCCAAGAAGAGACTTGTAGGAGGAATTCAATAGGCTAGAGAACATGTGATTCTATTGGAAATCAGTCTAGTGAGAATGAGGGGGAAAAATGAACATTGGATGGACAAACTATATACAGGACAATCAGTGTGACAGGTATTTTGGGGTGATTGAGTTCACTTGTGTGAAGGACTTAGGGCAATATATCAATTGCTATTTATTCTTACTACATGATTACATGACCTTCCCATATCTATTCCAATTATACAGTTCCTGAATTAACTCACTTAGGCACAAGTTAATATTGTTAATATGTTTCAACCTCCCATTGGCTACTGTGTGCCTCTCTATAGCCATTTGGGTCCCTGGCAAGTTTGATTCTTTGAAGATATGGCATTCTATAATTGACGGTCATATAACATAACCAGGGGTGTTTTGGTGTCAAAAATTCATGAAAAAAGATTCCAACCACATACAAGGGAAAAAATATTAAATACAGAGTTGAAGAAATAGAAAAAAGAAAGAAATTACAATAGGAAAAACAAAGGGAATATGTTATAGCTTCCTAGATGTTAAAGGTTTTTTTTAAAGTTTAATTATTTGTAGATATGAATTTATTGAAGTAAAATTTAGTAAATTATTTATTTTACTGACTGAAATGGGGGAAGGAGGGAAGAAAAAGAGAGAAGAGATTCATCTTTCTCTTTACTACCTTTATCTATAGATATCAGAGACAGGACATGTCTGAGGCTAAGGGTTTGAGGCTGGTGAACCATCCTCCACCCCCATATTATTTAAGAAGACTTGTACCATGGTGATACTCTACCATTTTCTTCTTTTTTACTTTCTCCAACTGGCACAGCAAATGTAAAAAATCCAAGGTTTAACTGTTCTTTAAAATTACAGTTAATAATTCTATAGAATTTATTTTTTAATTTTGAGGTTGGATTGATCTTTGTTGTTCCTAGATATGTATTTTCTTTTTTGTGAAGGGAAGTTGCTGGCAAAATATGAGAGCATTAAAGAGTCAAAGATGTTCAAACCTGTTTCAGTCAGGAATCCATTCTATTTGGGGCTTCTGAACCAAATGAGAGAATTTTAAAGATTATTACATGTAATTTTTTATAAATTTCCCAAAGCAGAACAAAAATGAACCTGAGATTTCCTCTCCACAAAACGTCTGTCATATGTGAGTGTATCTAAGAGGTGGGGAGGAGATTGCTTGAGTAGAAAAACCAAAAAAGACAGTTTTGGTTTTAGAAGCAGATGCCTCAGCCATATTTACTTCTCTATATTTTTCTCTGTGGACTTGTTTAGCTTCTGAATAAGGGACAGAGTGAAGGATTAACTAAGGGAAAGTCATGTCCCCAGGGAGAACCGAAGGAAGATATTGGGAAAGAAAAAAAATGATTCTTCTCAGATGAAGGTGGAAAACAGGTGGGAGAGTGTGGCTAGTTTTCCTGTTGAACCCCTACTTCCTAACACTCACATTTCAATAACACCCTAAGCTTTACAAAACATTTCCTCATCGTGACCCTGTGAGGTAGGTACTATGACTTTCTGCACCCTATATTATTTTTTTCCTGATAGATGAAAGAATCCAAAGCTCACCTTACTAAGGTCACATACTTAGTTGGGATGAGGACTTGAATCCAGATCTTCTGATTCAAAGAAAGATTCTCTTTGCTGCTCCTCCATCTTGACCATGTTAGCTTCTCAGTAGGGCAATCACTGGTTGTGAAAGAATTTGGGTGGTAAGAGGAGTTGGTAGTTGAAGAAAGTTGGGCATAACTCATGCCTTTGATAAGATTGTGAGCCCCATATCTTGCTTTCAGTCATCCATAGATGTCTTCCATGCTGTTTTGTCTTCAATCTGTATGGCTAATGGTTAGATTCACATACTGGACTCCTGAGAACAAGATTTGACTGGAAGCAACAACTGACAATGCAGCTGGACTGTTGGGATCTATGTCACTTCTACTTCCATACCTAAGGCCATCAGAGATAGTCAGTGGAATATAACCTTTTTTATCCCAATGGAATATAGAATGATAACATCTTCTCACTGGACAGTAGGATAGTTCTTCCATCTGGTTTTGACTTGGGAAAGAATCATTGTGAAACATCTCTTCCAAAAGCAGATGAAGGAAAGGTGAACCCTTCCTAAAAGAGGTGAGAGAATCAGAGGAGTTAGCATTGGCACAAATGGCTCTTGGATCTACTACATGAAAGGGGAACTTTGACATCCTCTCTTTTCACAGATAAGGAAGTTCAGTAAGTAGATGTATCAAGTAACTTAATGATAAGGTCTTATAATAGCATAATGTCTTTAATAGTGCTATTATATATAATCATACCAGGAATCTTAAAGGCTTCTTATAGAATAATGCTTCAACACATTGTGCCAAAGTGATTTTATATTCATTATCTCATTTTATCCTCATGACATCATTTGAAATATAGAAGGGATAAATATTATTACCTCCATTTTTCTGATAAGAAACCTGAGTACAAGAGGAGTGAAGTAACTAGCCTAAGGTTATACAAATACCTAGTGGCAAAAGAAAGGTCCAGGGATGGAACTAAGAGGGAGGGTCTGGGGCTTTGACCCAGCATGCTGCATATTCAGTGAATATGCTTCTCCCTGTTGGTCTTTCCATGTTTCTGGGTCCTCTTTTGGCTATGTACCATAGCTCAAAACTATTTCTGTTCCTCATCCCAGATTATTACCTCTTTATTATCTCATTGCCATTGAACTCCTTTCCCTGGCCCTGGTAGTTGCACTGTAGGAATCTGAGGGTGAGAGGACACTAGTGACTCCACTGCTCTATGAACTGCCTAATAACTCCCTGATCCTTACCTCCTCCTGGATGTAGGAGGATCCAAGGTCTTAGGCAAGACTCTCTTTAGTATGACCCTAGAACAAGAAATTTTTTTTCCTGAACTGACTCAGATCTTGCTTTTGTATAATTCCCCCCCAAAATGGGAATATCCTAGAGGAAAACAAAGCTATATTTAATCTCACCTGAACAGGAACCTGGTTATGCTTTGGCTAGAATGGGCCTCAACCTATGAGGTTTTGACTTCTGGACCTGGATTACCACTGGAACTTGAATGGTTGAGTGCTCTCTGCCTTCCCATTCTCTCTTCCCCATCTTAGAGTGAATGAATGCAATTCTCAGGACCTGCTCAGAGGAAAGGAGAACAAAGAGGAAGAGTCTTTCTGTCTAATGATGAAAGGGACTTTGAGAGCTTCCTCACTTTCTTTTGTATCTCATCATAACTATCAGTTAGAATCCGACAATAATACTCTTTTGTGTAGATTCATAGACCTGTTCATAGATGACTCTTAGAACAGTGTCGGAGCTGGGAAGGCCCTTAGAACACAAAATGTCAGAGCTGAGGAGGTCTGTAGAACTGAGAAAGTCAGAGATGGGAGGGCCTTTAAAACAGAGGATGGCTGAACTGGGAGGTCTCTTAAAGATCATCCAATATAACTCCCATCTGTAACATGTAGTTTTGGGGATCATGTGAGTAGAAATAGGAACAGAGCATCAGAGTGCTGAACTTGTACACTATGCATCATGATCTAGCTTCCTAAGGATGGATGGATTTAGCTAGCACAAGTAAGGGAATTGTCACATTCCAACCTGGCACTGGCTCATGGTTTTCATCTGATGATTTTGAGCCTTAGGGTGGTTTTACGAAACTTTCTGTTTCTGTTGGGCTTCTATTGGAAGGTGCCTTAAACTTGTCAACTAACCAGAGTTCACCCCAGCTTTCTCCCTCCAAATCAATGTCAATAATTCTATATCAGGGGCTGAAGATGATTATGTGGTTATGGCCTTGAACTTAGTCCCAAAAGAAATTTGGGACTATGGAAATATGGATAATATTTTTCTCTAGGTTCCTTGACCACTTGGTTGAAAGTATGTCTGAATACATGCCTTCCATTTGCATTGTGGGAAGGAGTAAAAAGTGTCTGGCTCTAAGGATGATAAATTGCAGAGGATGCTTCTCTCTCTCTGTCTCTCTGTCTCTGCCTCTGTCTCTGGCCTTCTCTGATTCTCTCTCTCTGTGTATCTCTGTCTCTGCCTCTCTATTTGTTTTGACTATCTCTCTCTCCCTCTCTCTGTCCTCCCCTCCACCTCTTAATTTCCTCCAAAGTTCAGCTCAAATGTCACTTCCTACAAGAAGCCTTCCCTACATGTCCTAATGCTTTCCCCATCCCTCCATTATCTTCTACTTGCTTTGAACATACTTCTCTGTGTACACTGCACCTCCACCTTCCCTAGAAATAAGAGATAATTTGATTTTTATCTTGCTTGGTATAAAATAGATGTTTAATAAATACTTGTGAAATGATTCATTAGAAAGAACTTGATTTTGCCATGAACTAGTTGAATAAACTTGCAGAAATGATTTTGCCTCTCTAAAGCCTCAGTTTCTCCATTTATAATATTTGTTAAACACTGCGTGTAGCACATTGTGCTAGGAAACATGAAGATAAAGATTATGACATAATGTGGTCTTGCTTTCAGGATCCTTAGAGCTTAGTTGGAGAAGACAATCTGATTCCTGACTCTGCATTTTCACTGACTATACCCCATTACTATTAATACTCTCCCTCTCATTTCTGTCTCTGGCTTCAAGGCCTTCCTTTGATTAAAATACTCCTTTCTACAAGAAGCCTTTTCTAGTCTCACCTCATTCTAGTGCCTTTCCTCTGTTGATGAACTACATTTCATCCTCTATAGTTTTTTTGTACATACCTATTGATATGTTGTCTCTTCCATTAGACTGGGAGCTCCCTGAGGGTAGGGACTGTCTTTTGACTTTGTGTCCCCAATACTTAACAAAGTACCTTGGCAGTGGTTTAGTAAGTACTTTAAGGTCAGCTACTGTACTGATGGCAAATTCTTCAACTTGAAAACAAGCCAAGACCAAAGTAGAGGGAGTGTTGGTGCATGATCTTCTGTTTGCAGATGACTGGCATTCAATGCAGACTCTGAAGCTGAGATGCAACAAAGTATGGATCAATTCTCTGCTACTTGTGCTAATTTTGGTCTAACAACACCAAGAAAACACAGGAGCCCCATCAGCCAGCACCTCATCAGCATATGTGGAACCATGGATTACAGCAAATGGAGAAGTTTTGAATGCTATGAACATGTTCACCTACCTTGGCAGTGTTCTTTCCAGGGAGGTACACATTGACAGTGAGGGTGACACATACATTGCCAGAGCTAGTTCTGAAAAGGAAGACTCTGAAAGTGTGGGAGAGAAGAGGTCTACCAAACTGAAGATCTCTAGAGTCATTGTGCTGACCTTATTGTTTTTTGTCTTTGAAACCTGGACAGTCCACCAGTGTCATATCAGGAAACTGAATCACTTCCATTTAAATTATCTTAGGGGCAGCTAAGTGGCACAGTGGATAGAGCACCAGCCCTGGACTCAGGAGGACCTGAGTTCAAATCCAGTTTCAGACACTTAATAATTACCTAGCTGTGTGACCTTGGGCAAGTCACTTAACCCCACTACCTAGCTAAATACTCACAAAAAAACAAAGAAAGAAAAAAAATGTCTTGGGAAGATTATGAAGATCACCTGGCAGGAGGAGATACCAGACATTGAGGTACTTTCCTGAGCTAAATTACCCAGCATTCCAATAGGATGGGCTGGATATATTGTCAGAATGCCAGGTGTAAGGTTGCCCAAAAAACTATGTTATGGAAAACTCACACAGGGCAAGCACTCATGAAGGGGTTAGAAGAAGTAATACCAAGACACCCTGAAGATCTCATTGAAGAACTTTCAAATTGACTATACAGCTTGGGAGACACTGGCACAAGACCACCCAGCATGGCATGCCCTCATCAGTGAGGGTGCCAGACTCTATGAGGAAGGCAGAATTGAAGCAGCTCAAAGGAAACATGATATAAGTAAGTTTAGAAAAGTGTTATACAGATTATTTGTGCCCAACCTGTGGCAGAGCATTCCAAGTTTGTATTGGCCTGATCAGTCACAGTTGGACACTATGTAATTTGTCTCAAACATAGTGATATTATTTTAGTCTTCTCTGATAACAAAGGACAAGAATAAACAGTAAATCTATCTGAGAAGGGGGGAAACAAAGACTTAAGGAAGGTTAGAGAAAACAAGAATGTGTTACTCATGGGATATCAGGGAATGCTTTATGGAAAAAGGGTAGTGGAATTGGTTTTTGAAAAATGGGTAGGAGTTCAATTGATGAAGAGGAAAATTAAGGACACACTGGAAACTGGGAACAGTGGAAGCAAAGACATAATAGTGGGAAAGTTCATGGAATATTCTGACAGCAGAGAGTTGTCTAGCTTGACAAGAGTATATAATATATGGTGTGTGTGTGTGTGTGTGTGTGTGTGTGTGTGTGTGTGTGTGTGTGGTGGGTGAGGAGGAAATTCTAGGAGAATACATCTATGTCAGAATGAGGAAGGGTCCTGAATGCCAGGCAAAGGTATTCTTCATAATTCAGCTTGCCTACTTCTGTTGGTTTTGTCTTGGTCTTCAATTTTAATCTCCTTTTGGAAAGATGGCACCAGAGTTGCAACTACTATTTTATTATTTGGGTAGCTCCTTTATTTTCTTGTGTTCCTCACATCCTGCCACCCCAACTCCTTTTCAATGTTAGGGCAATAAAGTACTGAACTATTAGAGTAGGAAGCTAAAAAAAAAGATAATAGGGAGCTCTTGAATGTTTTTGAGCAAAGAGGTGACGAGATCAGACCTATGAATAAGGAAGATTGGTTTGGTCAGTAATAGATGGAGAGGGATTCTCGAGGAGATATAACCTGTTAGGAAGGAGTTTTATAAAGGAGACACCTAGAGTTAGGGAGAACTTTATTCAAATACTGTGCTGGACAAGTCATTCAACCTTGCTTTCTCATTTGTGAAATGGGAATAATGATACTCTAGTGAGTTTTGCTCATAGCTATTGAGGAAAAATGATATCATATGTGCTTTGCAAACCTTAAGGCATCATATTAATGTCAATTATGATTGCAGTAGTCCAGGCAGGGAATAATGAGATTCTGTACTAGGATGGTGGCTGGGAGAAGAGACAGGAGTGACCAAAGAAGGGAGATATTGTTGAAGTAGAACTGACAAGACTTGGTCACTAATTGGCTTCTGGCAGTGAGAAGGAGGAAAGAGTCATCGATAACAGCAAGGTTTAGAGCAAGAGAAATAGAATGAATGGTGGTAGAGCTGACAGAAAAGGGGGATCAGAATGAAAAGCTCAATTAGGAAGAAATACATTACGCTATTTTCTTTTAAGAAATATTTTATTGATTTTTTTTAAGATTTCAGTCATTTGGGGATATGGTCCACTTTCCCAATCACCTCTCATTAAACCCTCCCTTCTAACAAGGAAAAAAAATTAAGCAAAACAAGCCTGTCACAATTCAATATTTTGCCCTAACAGTCCCCACTGCTGAGAGCAAAGAAGGATGCCTCTTAGTGATCTCACCCTTTATATTGTGGCAGTCATTGCAAATACTGTTCTTTTGGTTCCAAGTCGTCTTAAATTGGTCATGTTTGAGATGTCACTAGAACATTAAGGTGGAAATATCCTGTGGGCTTTAGAAATAATAGGATCAAAAACTTGGAAGGGATCTCAGAGGTCTCCCTCATTTTATAGATGGGAAAACTGAAGCTCTAGAAAGTAAACAGTTTTGCCTAAAGTCATATGAGGAGACAGGACTTGAACCCCTCCCTCCCACCAAGTCCTCTGACTCCAGAGCCAGATTTTTTTCCTCTGTATTTCCACAGAATGGGATGCTAAACCTTGGAAGAAAGATCAGGACTGGAGAAAGAGATTTGGGGATCATCTCTACAGAGATGGTATTTGAGGCCATAGAGTAAATGAAATTGCCAAGTGAGAAGGTAGAGTGAACAGAACAGAGGACTAAGGACAAATATTGGGGAATATTTTTTATTGGGAGCTTGGAAGAGGATGAAGTTAGATGAGAAGCAGTTAGAAGAGAAGGGGGAGAATGGGGAGAATGTGACTTCTCTAAAGATGAGGGGAAATAAAGTAATCAAATGAAAGAACACTTAATAAGAGGTTAGTTAACAGAGACAAAAGTTGTGCAGTTAACAGAGACAAAATCAAGACTGATAAAGAAAGAAGTGAATTTAAAAAAAACCAGATCATCACTGGGGCCCTTGTTGTTATTGGAGATTACCAACACAAGAGCATGAGAGCAGGATATCTTGTCTTTTATCTTTATTTGTATCTCTGGCACATAACAAGTGTTTAATAAATACCTACTGACTGATTGATTAACTTCTAGTCCCCTCAACAGTCTTTGGGCTTACAAGGGAGTGTGGTAGATAAAGAAGCAAACATGCAAAGGATATACAACAAGTGTGTGGTGAGAAGTTGGGATGCATTGAGCATGGTACTCTGAAAGCAAAGGAGGAATGTGATAGATGGATGGGCTAAAAACATGAAGTCTTTTCTGGACTGTTGAGAAATGATCATGTTTGTGGACAAATGAGAAGGATACTATGGAGGAGGGGAGTTTGAGGATGCCCAAGAAGAAGGGAATGACAGCAGGAGCAAGGTTCTAAAAGATGTGGAGGGACCAGGGACAAAGGCACAGGTGGGCAGATCAATCTCAGTGAAGGGAGATCTCATCCTCCATAATAGGAGGGAAAAGGTAGAAAAGGTATAGATAGAAATTTCTGAGATGTGGAGTTGAAGTAACTTTAGAAGGATGGTTTTAATCTGAATGAAGTAGGTCATTTGACAAGGGTATATATTGGAGGAAGTAGGGAGAGAATTCCCTTCTTAGGAGGCTGACCTCCCTTAGGGTACTGGTCACTAAATGAGATAATAGATATGGAAGCACTTTGGAAGGATGAGCATTCAGCAAATGTGAGACATGATTGTTATTAAAATAAATCAGATGAAAATTTTCTTCCTTAACCTCAGACTTCCTCTTCTTCTCTGGTCTGAGTGAAAGTGGAGAAGAGGAGAGAGAAAGGGAAGGTAGAGAGATAAGGAGATAGAGGAGAAGATGGAAGGAGAAAAGAAAAAAGAGAAGGGAGGGAATAGAAGAGAAAAGAATAAGGAGAAGTAAAGAAGAGAAAAAGGAAGATAAAGGAGGAAAGAGTAGAGGAAAAAAGGGGACAGAGAGGAAGGAAGAGAGAGAGTGGGAGGGAGGGAGGGAGGGAGAGAGAGGGGGGAGAGAGACAGAGACAGAGAGAGAGAGAGAGAGAGAGAGAGAGAGAGAGAGAGAGAGAGAGAGAGAAGGAAGGAAGGAATGGAAGGAGGGAAAGAAGGAAGAAAGAAAGATCAAACAGCAAACCCCAGAGCTGATACACTCCTGAACAGCAGGGAGCAGCCAATACCTGAAAAATGTAGACACTCCATCCTCCACCTAACTGGAGTGAGGACTTGCTAGATATCCTGGTGAGTGATGAGGCTGGAAATTGAAGTCTCTCTGCCCTCCTGCTGCTTCTATGCCTCCTGTCGATGTTTGCCTGTCACCTAATCTGAGAGCACAAGTCAATTGGTACCTGATCCTAGCTGCTGTGTCTGCCAGCCATCACTGGTCTTTGGAACCTGTAGGGAGTTAATTTTCAGTGAATGCCAGCCCTGGGGAGAAGATGGACAGAAGAAGGGAGGGGAGAAATGAAGGGGAGCTGCTGCAGAAAAGAGACTGAAACTCATGGGGACAGATGCAACTTACTCCGATTGTATGATTTGGCGCTATTGGCAGGGAGAAAGTTTAGGGTAGGAAAGGGAGGGAAGGTAGGTGTGGGTCTAAGTGTAGCAGCCCAAGACTATCCTGACCAAAGGAAGAAATAAACAAATTCATTGACATGACCTTATATTTCGAGCTGAAAAAGATCTCAGAAACTATCAAGTTTAACTCTATTTTATAGGAAACTGAAGCTAGGAGAGGTTAAGTGACTATAAGTGATTGAATTTGCATTTGCACTCAGGACCTCTGACCCCAAATCTTATATGCTTTGCTTACCCACTGACCCAGCAATCTTGGGTTACTTGTACCTAAACTCCAAGAGAAGGCAGTGATATGTGGTGGAAAGAACCCTGTATTGGAGTCATAGAACCTGGGTTCAAATCCCATTTCTGGTATTTGTGACCATATTCAAATCAGTTAACTGCTTTTGGTCTCAGATTCAATATCTGAAAAAAAAATGAGGATTGGACTAGATAGCCTAAATGATCTGTCTAGACTTAGGATCCTAGGAAGTCAGAGATGAAAAGAAAGGTTTCATAATTACTAAAACATTCTTTGCAGAACATCTTGTGGGAGCAATGAAACTAGAAACAAATCAGGTGCCCGGTACTTAGGATATTTATAATGGAAAATTATTGAACCCTAAGAAATTAGGAACATGAGGAACTCAGAGGAACTTCATAAGATTTGTGATGAAATAGTACAACATGAAAAAAGAGCTTAAGTGGGAGAATTAGATATCAAATGACTATTATAATGTAAATAAAAGTAACACAGAAAAGGTGACTGAATCCAGAACAAATATTGAAGTCAAATGGTCATGGATACTGAATGAAGCAGACATAGTCAAATGCTTTCTGCATCATTTGGTTTTGCTTAAATATTTTTCTTTACTACAAGAGAAGACTTTTGTTGGAGAAAGGGCAAATAGAGGAATTATCATGCTATAATAAAATTAAAGGTATGAATAATTTCTTAAATGAATCAACTGTGTACAGAGCATTATAGTTTGCCTTAATCTAAAATGGGAATAAGATTTAAACACAGATAAAATGTTACATAACAAATAGGTTTGTTTGTTTTTTTTCATCAAGATCTGAGCCTAGTCATCATATTCTTTTCAATTCACTGGTGGAGTGACTGGGGTGATGATTTTTTTTTCAAACCTGTCAAAGGCATGACTTAGACTCAAGTTTTCTTGAGTTCTTTATGTGTGATTGATTTATCACACATCATCATCATCATCATCGTCATTATCATCATCATCATAGATTTATTGAGCCTTGTATGCAGGCATGCTGCTAAATTCCAAGGATACAAAGAAAGATAAAAAAAATATGGTTTCCATCCTCAAGGAGCTTACATTCTAATGAGGGAGACAACTCAGCATTAGATAAATGGATGAAGGGGCTATCTAATAAATTGAGTGTGGGGTTGGAAAGGAAGGGCCCTTACATGCTGGAGAATGGGAGGTTGGGGAAGAAGTTGATTTTGAGTTGGAATTTTCATGCTGGGTAGCAATTCAATAAGGGGTTGAGGGGCAGATAGAGTATTTGGCTATCAAAGGTCTATACAACCTGGCTCCAACATACAGCATAAAGATAAACCACCAGATACAAATGTATGCAAGTGGTTCCAAATACAAATATACACCAGCTAGTTACAGAAATATATACAAGTCAGTTTGGGAAGGATGACACTAGCAGCTCTTGAGTGATCTTATTTCTGTTCTTATTCTCTTCCATTTTGTCAAACTGACCTTCTTGGCTGCTGAGTACTCCTACTCCTGGCACTCTATCCACTGTAGCACCTAGCTGCCCTTAGAAGTTAGGAAGAGCTGAGTTCAAATCTTATCTCAGATACTGTGGGACCCTGAGCAAGTTATTTAACTTCCATTAGACACAGCTTCCTCAACTGGAAAGTGGGGATAATCACAGCACTTAACTCCTAGGGCTGCTAGAGGGATCAATTGAGATAATGTTTGCACAGTGCCTGTTCTCTTTCCTTCCCAATGAATAATGTAGAGCATTCTTTCATGAACAATCTGTTCCTGTCCTTAACTATGGTGAAATGAATTCTAAGAAACAAATGTAAAATTCACCATTAGGGTTCAAATAATCATCTACAGGGTGACTAGCCAACAATCATTAAAAAAAGATCTAGGGTTTCAGTGGGCTTCAAATAAATCAAAAGGAATAAATACTTATTCCCTTCTATGCAAGCTGAATATGAGACAACAGTGTGATCTGATAACACCCAAAGAGGATCTTAACTACAATTCTTTTTTTCATGAATTTTTTTATTATTTATTTTTTCCAATTATATGTAAAGATAATTTTCAACATTCATTTTTGTAGTACTCTCCCTCCCATCCTTCCCTCCTCCCACCCTAGGATAACAAGTAATCTGACATACTCTATTTCCTCATGTATAAGACACCTTAATTTTGGGGCCCAGAATTTGAAAAAATATACATATTACATAAAGTTATTGAACTCAAGTTTTATCATCATCAAATTCAAAGACCTTCTGCTCATACCTTTCAGACATCTTTTGGGCAAGTCTGGTGTGTATACGCATGCTTAGTCCATTCTGTTTAATGAACCTGAAGCACCAATTGTGTCCTTCGAAATCAATAACTTCTTTTTCATCAACAATTCTTCTAGCCTCCTGCTGAACCATCTTTGTGGACACAGGAATTCCAATGGCCCTTTGCTCTTCAATTCAGATCTTCAATTCCTCCTCTAAATCAGGCCATTTTGCTGATGTGCCTCTCGTGGCCTTCTTCAGTAGGGTTTCTTCTTCCCGTAGGCAGTCTCAGATTGTTTTCTCAGTTGAGGGAGGACCAAATTTATATCGACAGCACGATTTCCATTCATTTTTGTACACTGGATCACTTTTAATTTGAATTCAGCACTGTTTGAAAATCTTTTCTGAGCCATTTGTGGGCAGAATATGGCCAAATGTAACCTAATATGCCAGTAGCAAATGTGAAACAATGAGAGCAAAGACAAGTGCAAAAAAAGTGAGAAATGCAAGTAAAAAAATCTACACCCACTATATAAGATGCTTCCAGTTTTTAGACCCCACATTTTTCAAAAAAGGATGCATTTTATACATGGGGAAATATGGTAGGTTATACATTAGAATCATGTTACACATATTTCCATGTGAGTCATGCTATGAATGAAGAATCAGAATATAAAAGGGAAAAATTGCAAGAAGGGAAAAGTAAAAAACAAATTTAGAAAGGTGAAAATAGCTTGCTTTGATCTGCATTCAGATTCCATAGCTCTTTCTCTGGGTATGGATGATATTTTCCATTGCAGGTCTTTGATCACTGCATTGCTAAGAAGAACTAAGTCCATCATCATTGATCATCTCACAATTTTGCTATTAAGATGTATAATGTTCTCCTGGTTCTGCTCACTTTACTCAGCATCAGTTCAAGTAAATCTTTCCAAGTTTTCCATCATTTCTTTCCATTGTATTCTTATACTATAACTTGTTCAACCATTTCCCAATATCCCCTCAATTTCCAAATCTTTGCCACCCCAAAAAGAGCTGCTATGAATATTCATGGACATGTGGATCTCTCCCCCTTTTCTTGTGATCTATATGGGATACAGATCTAGTGGTGGAATTGCTGGAAATCAAAGGATCAAAGGAAATGCAGTTTGATTGCCCTTTGGACATAGTTCCAAATTGCTCTCCAGAATGATTGGATCAGTTCTTGAGATAAAATGCCTCAGCAATACTTTGCTGGCCCCAGAACTAAGTCATGATAGAAGATCAAGAAAAGTAGATTTGTGCCTTATGTAAGGAGGAAACTTCCTCAAAATTATGACTGTGCAGAAGTGAAATGGGCTGCCTTGGGGAGGTTATGGGAAGCACATTGCTGGGCAATTTCCCCAAAAGGGACCAGATCTTTATTTATTAAATAGTTTATGAAGGAGATTTCTGTTCAAATATGTTGAAGTAAGTGACCTCTGAGCTCCCTTCCTGCTCTGATATTTTATAGCTGTCTGAAGTCACTTCCCCTCTTTTTGACTCAGTTTCCTCAGTTGTAAAATGAGAATATTGTATCAGGGTCCCATCTTGCACTTACCTATTTGATCTTTTGTCAGTAGAGTTGAATTATAACAAGGAGGGGATATGGTACAGTGCAAAAGGCACTGAAGTTGGAGTTATGGAATGTGAGTTCAAATGCTGCACGATTCAAATGTATAGGACCATGAGCATTTCATCTCTCTGACCCTCAGTTTTCTAATGAAGGGGGTGCAATAGATGACCTTTGAGAATATCTTGAATTTCTATGATCCACCAATTATTTATAATAATAAATGTTAAAAGAATTGATCTTTGAATTATTTGGTACTTGGTATTTTCTCTTGTTTGGGTTCTTCATTGTATGTTTAATTGAGTGTATGCAAAATTTGCCAGACTGGTGAAGGGGAATATCTTTCTCTGCCTCTCTTCATCCATTCTTTCCTCTTTAGGAAAGGCTAAGGCTCTTGGACCCAGGCCTGACCCTCTGGGCTAAAGACAAGAGGGGTGGGATAGAAGCCTCACACTGGGTGTTCCACAGAAAAGAAGTTTCCAGCTTTGGGGTGGGTTGGGAATCCCCTAAACAGATGCTTGGAGTCAAGCCTGTGCAACAGAGAGAAGAACAAGGCTCATTTTCAACTTGTCGAAGTCAGTAAAATAAATTACAAAATAAAGCCCCTGATGACAGAATAATGAGCAATTCATTTGAAATGTAAAATAAATAGGTAAATCTCTGGGGAGTAGGCAGAATAAATGTCATCTGGATGACATTTGGTGATTAAATTAAACAGTAATGAACTCATGAGAAATGTGTTTGGGGATTGGCTTTTCAAAGCATGATGCTACTTGAAGTTGGAGACACTAGAATTTCTCTTCTTAATGTCTTGGCCCTTGAAGGGTCCTGAAGAGACCTCCTTGGGGCTGAGACCTGAGATGGATGTCTTTGTGAATTATTCACTCCCATTAAAAACCTAGGACAAGAGCAAAAGTCATGTAAAAGAGCCACATTATTATTTCTCATTCAAAAAATCTCTTCAAAACCTTTCATTCCACTATTACCTCTTCATTTTTTTAGATACTGAAGATTTGTTGATTTCCTCCAGTCACCTGCAAAAATCCCTTGAGGGATGGAATGGTGATGGTTATAACTTACTGAAGTTAAATTGATAAGATTGATCCTATCTAGCACCTTAGTACTACAGATGGGGAAACTGAGACCCAGATCAGGAGAGGGATGTGTCCAAAGTTGAAGAGGTATATAATGGCAGAGTTGGGTCCATCTAATATTAGACTGTCCTAAAATTAAAGAAGCTGGAAACCTTGCCTTGATCAAATCTTACTTAAACATTATATGTTCCCTTCTGGTATCTATCTCTAGCCCTTTTCCTGCATGAGCCTGTTTGATAGCTAAAACCACCACTGGTGTTCAGATGTTCCAAATTACTGAGCTGCCCCACTTGGTAGTAGAAACTAAGAGATCCTACCTCCCACATCCCTCTCTAGGTACCCTGAAATTTCTTTCAGTACTTTAGATCTCCTAAATCTGGAATATCCAAACCTCTTCAACCTTCTCAGCCTAAACTATCCCTCTATAAGGTTTACCTCCTCCCATTGGTGAGTTCTTCCTGAGACCTCCATTTTGTGGAGGAGCCCAAGTCAATCTTCATTCTTCTCCCAGCTCTCTGAGATTATCTCATCCTGAAACCTTCTCACCCTGAGACATCAGAACTCCCCT
Organism: Macrotis lagotis; assembly: GCF_037893015.1. Lineage (NCBI taxonomy): Eukaryota > Metazoa > Chordata > Mammalia > Peramelemorphia > Peramelidae > Macrotis > Macrotis lagotis. Next base: position 881,879,643 of record NC_133658.1, read on the forward strand.
TTGGTCTTTTCAACTATGTGTCCATCAACCACAGCTATCTTCATCTTGCCCCTTGCTCCTTTGTATTTGTATCTTCAGTGATTGGCACAATACTTGAATATATATATATATATATATATATATATATATATATGTATATATATATATATGATATATATATATATATACATATATATGTATATATATATATATATATATGTCCTCCCCCAACAGATTCACAATTTCAGATCACTCCCTAAGAACTCGCATTCCAAGATTTCTCCCTCCAATAAATTCTACTTTTTCAACCCTCTCCTTCAAGACACTCTGCCTCCTAGATGCCCATCTCCCTACCCTCCTTTCTCCCCCTAATGGGGGTTTATGACCCACTGTGTTTTGAAGCCAGCACCTTTGCCAGCTGCCACCAGAGAAATGGCAATTATATTGAGGAGATGACATCTCCCTTTGAAATTTGCCCTGAATTTAAAGCCAAGGGGAGAGAGAGTAATTCAATTAAAGCAAAGCAGCAACTTCTAATGCAAGATATATAGTAATTGCCCCGACAGCTGAAGGGGGAGGAGACCATCCCTCATCCTGCCTCATAAAATAAAGCCAAGTTCTAAGTTCTCTAAGTAACTCCAACTCACAGGCTCATATGAGTTCTAAAATTGCACATTATTCCTGGAATCCAGATGGACAGGTTTCTGATCTCCTGCATTTATCCTGGGAAATATTTCCTTGAAAGGTCTCCATTCTCCTTAAAGCTCCTTTGGGTGCTAGGTTCTGGTTCATTTCAGGGACAAATGAGGTCCCTGAACAACTTCAAGTCTATCAGATACATTGACATCCAATAGTTCACCATTGCAGAGGTTGATATCTGTGTTCCTATAGAATAACCATCTTTGTTAGCTGTGCTGACATATATCTCACAAATGAGAATAGTACAGAATAGTGGAAGGAGACCTGGACTTGGAGTCAGAAGCCCTGGTTTTAGTCTTGGTCATGCCATTTACTAGATGTGATGACCTTGGGAAAGTCACTTAAATTGAGTAGGTCTCAATTTCCCCTATAAAACAAGGGATCTGGACTAAATGACCTCTGAGGACATTTTTTTTCTCTCTGTTAATGGGTAATGACACTGAAATTGAGTCAACTTAGAAGTCATCTTGTCTAAATTTCTCATTTTACAGGGGAAACTGAGGCCCACACATTAAGTGACTTCCCATGGTCAACTGGTAAAAAAGAGAAAATTCACATCTAAGTGCTCTGATTCCAGATGCAGTATTCTTTCCAGACTACAACAGGACTCTGGCACAGTCTTTGTCACTAACTTGGTCAGTAAATTCAGAGAAGTCATTTATCTATATGGTAAATGTTTTCCCACCTATAAAGTGGGGATAACCAACACTTCTTTTCTTTCCCCCACCTTCTGTCTCCTAACTTTGCAGTAAGATTCCAGTGAGATATGGAGGGCAAAACATTGTAGAATGCAGGAAGTCAGGTGGAAGTGGGGACTGCAGTTTCCTGATCTGTAAAACTGATTTAAAAAAACAAACCAAACAAACCAAAAAAAATTAACAAAAAACCTTTAGGAACAAGAAATGGATTCAGTGAATTCTCTAAATTTCTGTGTTTTTTTAGTCACTTCTTTCACTGGAACTCAGTTTTTCTTTCTGTATATTGAGTACATTGGTGGAGTGGGGCAGCTATAAAATTATGTCCTGTGCTGGGGATCATACCTCCCTGATTCAGTGTGAGTCATAGAGCAAGGACAAGTTATGCTGCCTTGCATATTCCCTGAGCCACTCAACTCAGGAAGGAGAAAAGCCATAAGGAAACTGTCCTTGAATGTCCCGGTCTCCCAGGCCCATCAATTGTAGACTAGAAGAATTTTATGTAAATAGGCACTTAACCAGCAGGGTTACTCTGTGTTTATAGACTCTGTTGTTTCAGAAACATGTCCTCCATAAAGTCACAATTAGCTGAATTCAGATTTATGAATACAATCCACATGCTACAGCCTTCTTGATCTGACTCTCCTGTGCTGGGAATGGTAGGAATTCACTGATGAGGGGTATCAGCCTGGTGCTTCCAGTTTTTTCAGCTTCAAGTATATAGTAGGTGCTTAGCATATAGTAGGTGTTTAGCAAATTTCTATTGACATTTGTTTGTTGAATTGAACTAATGACAGGATTCTAATAGGATCATTGGATTTAGAGGTAAGAGACAAGATTGTGCTACTGTAGATGAGCTGACTCGTAAGTTAGAAGTTGCTGCCTTATTGAGCTTGATCTCCTCATTTGGAGGAGGAAACTGAGGCCAGAGAAGGGAAGTCACCTTTGCAAGTTGGTAGTAGGTACCTGGATTCTATCCCTCTTTGTCTAACTCACTGAATGACCTTGTACCCTTTGCTTCCTCTCTCTCAATTTTGATCTGGATCATCTAAGCCCAATTCCAATGCTTTCCCCCTCAAGTCAGTCAAGACCTTGTCCATGGTCCTGAGGTTATTAGCTCTCTTGGGTGAAATATCTATGACTGTCTTCTCCATTGCTTTATTGTGAATATAAAGGTGACTGAATTCTCAGTAGAATTCAGTTGCGGGCAGGACCCACCAATCTGACTTATGATGGTGAAGGACTGAATGAATATGCCTATTGTGTGTCCTTTTTCATTTAAGGTCCTAGATAGGCAAAGTTCAGAAAGGCCAGATGATTGGCCACCAAAACATGTTTTTCATTTTTAATATTATGGAGGAAAAAAAAGAATGGTTCATGCAATGGAAAACAAATGGGCAAGTTGTATCATCCTTGGGCCTCAGATTTCTCATCTGTAGAAGGAAAGGGTAAAGCTAAATTAAATTAAACTGAAAAAGATCTGAGAATTTTAGTAGCCTGCAAACTAAAAAGGTGATGGAATAGCTAGAATGCTGAATCTGTACTCTAAAAAGACCTGGGGTCAAATCTGGGTGCAGACACTCACCAACTATGTGACCCTGAGTATGTCACTTCACTTTCTTTGCCTCAGTTTCCTCATCTGTAAAATGAGTTAGAGAAGAAAATGACCAGTCATTACAGTAATTTTGCCAAGAAAACCCCAAAAGGGGTCATGAAAAATCAGAAATGAATAAAAAATCTGAACAAAGAAAGCTCAAAGAGTCAATAGTTGATATATGAAAAATTATGAAAAATGTTTTTGAAATTGTGCAACTCGATGTGAAAAATTGATGCAATGTTAGACTACATTAAGAAAGGTATATTGTTTAAGATAACTGGAGGTGATCATCTGATTTTGCTTTCTGCCTCAGCCCATTCCAATCCACTTAGTTGCTAAAATGATTTTTTTAAAGCACAGATCTACCCATGTTATTATCTGTGCAATAATAGAATCCAGTGGTTTCAACCCTCACAATCAAATAGAAAAGCCTGTTTGACTTTCTAAGCCCTTTACAATCTGACCCTTCCCACATATCCAATCTTATTCTTTTACTTTACCCCCCCCCACAAATATCCTAGGATCCCGTCACCCTAATTTACTGACTGCTCCTCACACACAACACTCCATCTCTATGTTTTTTCCCTGGTTCTTCCAAGTACTTTCTCTCCTCTTCTTTTTAAACTCGCTTCCTGACTCCTTTCAAGACTCAATTTAAATCTTATCTTCTCAGAAACCTTTCACAAGTCCTCTAGCTGTTAGTGCCTTCCTTTTCAAATGACTTTCTATTTATACTGTATATATTGGAATTTAAAAAGAGTTTGAGAGACAGTCTCTGGGCAATTAGTCATTTTATTAATCATGCTAGCAATAATAAAGAAAAGGGATCAGTGGAATTCTTGAATACCAAGGACAATCATGGTGATCTCTCTGCACTTATATACCTTGGAATGAGTGGTTGATACGAACAGGTGGTAATCAGTTTTGGCTGGTTAACAATGAGAGAATGTATATTATAATAAGAGGTGGACCTAGTCTAATGAGGAGCCAGGATACATTAGTGATTATATTACTCATGGACAAAGAGAGATTATCTCAAACTAGACTATCTGCAATCTCAGATTTGCAATCTCTAATTTGCCTGAGTGGAAAACAATGAGCCAGAATTCATCTTAGATAAAATTCTTTGTAGGGTTCTCTAATTGGGTGGGATCTAGATTTGGACAATCTCATCCATCAACAATGTCCTTCAGATATTGAACAACCTACAAATTTCAAAAAAAAATCCTGATCCTGATCCAATAATTTATTATTATTATTATTATTATTATTATTATTTATTATACAATTGAAATAATCATCTCTCAGTATTTTATAAGTATATAATTATTTTCATTCCTCCTTCTCTTAGAATGCCAGCTCCTTGAAAGCAAGAACTGTATTTTTTACTTTCTTTTTTCCTCAGTGCCTAACACAGTGCTTGCACATTGTAAGAACATATCAAATGTTTGTTTGTTTATTTTTTTAGGTTTTTGCAAGGCAAATGGGGTTAAGTGGCTTGCCCAAGGCCACACAGTTAGGCAATCACTAAGTGTCTGAGACCAGATCTGAAGCCAGGCACTCCTGACTCCAGGGCCGGTGTTCCATCCATTGAGCCACCTAGCCGCCCCAAATGTTTGTTTGTTAACTGACTGATGATTGAGATTTGTTCTGGGGGAGAAGGTCAGGGCTCCCCCTCCCCCTCCCCAGTCAATCTCTGGTTCACAAGTATATTCACTGAGAAATGCACACAGGTGCTGAGCCATATTGTGCTGCCAGAACTCTGAGCAACAATTCATGCAGGTGCTACAGCCACAGCTACTGGAGACCCAGAAAGGAAAGTTCTTGCCTTCAAAGTCCTTGGCACTGTCAAATGGCTGAGCAACAGAAACCGATGTGATTTTACCAGTGGAAATGACAATAAAGAAGAGACATTAATATCTGCTTTGCTGCTGCACCATAAGGATCACGAGATATTTTCATTTGACCTGAAGATGAAATCTTTTGCGTGTGCTGTCTTTCCATTAGAATGTGAGCTCCTAGAGAGCAGGAACTGTCTTCCCTTTGAATTTGTGTTCCTAGAGCTAACCCAATGCTTTGAACATAATAAGCTCTAAATGAATTCATTCATTCATTCATTCATTCTTCCATTCATTTATTCTTTGAATACACTGCTTCTCACCCAGATACTAAGGCTCTCAAATACACTTGGCTCTTCAAACTGGAGTCCCTACCTTCCACCACCACTACCTCCTGCTCTGTTCGGTCCTCATGTGAAAAGAATGGCCTTAAATATGACAGGCACTACCTTTTATCTTGAACAGGAATCTCCTCCCCTCCCCTTTTGGCCATAGGGCCACCTAGAAATGATTTCTAAGCAATTCTTTTGAAGTTCAGATTCTTTTTCTGAAACATTACTTGTGAGACCTTGGATTAGACACTTTGCATCTGTGGACTTCAATTTTCTCTCCTGTTTTTATTGAGAGTCAAGGCCACTTGAGATGATATCTCTTTTCAGTGGAAGATGCCAGGGAGCTGCTTCCAAGACAATCATGATGATGTATAAGGGGAGTTTCTTAGAGAAATTAGAGCATGATATTTGGAGTAGATGTTTTGTTACTGGTTCCAGTTTCCTGGCTATATAGTTCAGGGAAAGCCTTTTTCTTTTGGCCATTTTCTTTTTTGCTCCACATTGTTTTTTACCTCATTGTCTTCAACTATAGTAGTATGATGGCAAATGGCTGAAAGATGATTCTCTAAAGAAGAGGTGACAAACACCTGAGCACAGCACTTCCAAGTGAATACAGAGCCTGATCAAACTGTAACTAGGAAAAAGTTAACAAAATAAAATAAAAATATAATAAAGCATAGAAAAATGTTAATATGTGATTTTATAAGATAATAAGAAGCCAGCAGATGTCCTTATGTATTGTTGAGTGGCCTCTGATTCTGGATGAATTTGATACCATTATTCTAAGGGGAAAGGGTTAAGACTTATGCCTCTGAAGCCAAATGACCCTTAAGAACTAGGGGTTTGTGGATTTTTCATTCATTGTTTTTTATTTTTGGTAAAGAGAACAGAGTCTCTTACCCTGTTCCTAAATGAGTATAACAGAAATCTTGGAGTCAGAGTCCCAGACAATTTGGCAGGCATCATAGCATCAGTATTCCAAAGAGCAAGGAAGTCAAGCCAAGTCAATGAACATTTATCAAGTACCTGCTATGCATCAGGCACGGTACTAATTACTGGGGTCCTGGAATGACCTTCTGCATCTTAAGGGGAAGGAATCATCTGGAGGTAATGCTGCCTTTGGACTTGATATTGGGAGTAACCAATGCAATGAAGAAAGAAACTGGGCTAAATTATGAGCCTAATTTCTGACCACCACACCCTCAGAGGCCAAAGTGGTATAGAGGACCTTATTCCTTCAATGTATTTGAGAGAAATGCTTACGTGCTCATTTCTGATCCATCTGTGAAGTAGATAACTCCTTTATAAAAGCTACTTTGTGTTAAGTAATAAAATGGAACTGGGGTGCTAGTTACAGACCCCTTAATAACATAATTGATGGGAGCTTGAGCTAACAACAGATGTGAGGGCATCCTTGTTAAATATTAAATGAGGAAACTGTACCGGGTGGCCACCAAGATTCTTTCCAGTTCTAAATCTCTGCTCTCATGAAGGAAAATTTAGACTTATTAGAAGGAATGATTTTCTAATAATTATAGCTACCCCAAAAGAGAATGCATTGCTCTAGCAGGTAGTGAATTCCCTCTCTCTGGAAATCTTCAAGGTAAAAACTGGATGGTCACTTGTTAGGGATACCGAAGGGATAGTGGAAGGATTTCTTAATCAGATGCAGGTGCATTAGATGATCTTTGAAGTCCTTCCCAGGTTGGAAATTCTGTGGTCTTTTGACCTCTAAGGTCCTGTAAGAAATCCATGATCCCAAGAATTCCCAAAGACTATCTAAGGCGTGACAAATCTATGCTCTGCATTGACATGGGAGAATGCCCATATCCCTTGGAATCTTATCTTTTTGGAAGTATTGAATATGGTTCAGCCATTGTCAAATCTATGTAATTCTTATTTCCAATCTATTTTTATTTTCTACCTCCGACTCTCATTCATGAAAACAAGTTCCTGGAACTTACTACTCCCTGTGTGAGACAGATCTTTTTTTAACTTCTAAGACCCCATTGAATATTGAGTCCACAGTTAGGACATCTGGGTTTGAATTTCCCTCTGACTTTCAGTACAAATAGCTTTCTTTACCTTCCTCAGTCTCACTTTTGTCATCTGTAAAATGAGGATAACAACCTTTGTTATGGAGAAGCTAGTTGTGCAGGGCCTAGAGGTAGTAAGACTCATCTTCCTGAATTCAAATTCAGGCTCGACACTTACTAGCTGTGTGACCCAGGGCAAGTCACTTGCCTCAGTTTCCTCTGAAAGAATTGAAGAAGGAAATGGTAAATAACTCTAGTATCTTTGTCAAGAAAACTCCTAATGAGGTCATGAAGAGTCAGACACAACTGAAACAACTGAACAATAACCACAACACCAACCATCTGTAGTTCCTACTTCACAGAATTGTTCTGAGACTCAAATGAAATCATGCATTGCAAGCTCTAACCCAGTATGTACATGTCATCAACAAGGGAGCAATGCCCCCTAATTGTTACTCAGTTCTCCTCATTTCCTTTCAACAGTTTCCTTCCTTCCCCCTCATGCCCTCTGCTTTTGGAAAGCTAATGAAATCATCTGGTTGCCTAAGACACCAGGTTTTGCTCAAACAGGCTTTCGGGCTGTGCTTAGTTACCATTGGCTTAAAGGGGAGGTGGAGGTGGAGGAGAAGAGGTGGAGCAAAGCAAATGTCAATCAAGTTGCAGCTTAGGAGGAAAATGAATAGCTGTTCCCTTATCTCTTGGAGCCCTTTTCATGCTTGAAATTCCCTGATCTTGTCCCAGATCTGCCAGACTTGGCTGCAGCTGAGCTACCTCCTCCTCCTCCTCCTCCTGATAGGCAAAACATCAGCCTGTCGCCTTCAAAGTGGCCTTTCATGGAAGCCATGTGTCTCCCTGGCATCTAGAGGGGATGCTATAAAGCAAATTACTAACTTTGGACACAGTGCTTCCCTTATCTGAGCATCTGTTTCCTCATCTGTAACATGGTTGGGTAGGGACTGAGGTACATGATCTCTAAGGTTGCTTCCAGTTCTTAACATTCTTTGATCTATATTATGGAGTTTTGTGTGTGTGTGTGTGTGTGTGTGTGTGTGTGTGTGTGTGTGTTTGTGTGTGGGGGAGGGAGAGAGGGAGAGCAGGGGAGATACATACATACATATATATATATATATATATATATATATATATATATATATATGAAGTAGAGAGCTAGAAAGTCAGAGCCAGAAAGACAGAGACAGACACAGAGAAAAAGACACAGTCAGTCAGACACAGACAGACAGACAGAGAAATGTTGGGATGGTGGTGATGATGATAGGGCTTCTTTTCTTAGGAAGAAATTATTAGTTTTCCCTCCTTTCCCATGGAAAGGGAAAAAAAACCACAGGGATGTTGATAGGGTTGCAGTAAGTATAGAATGTACTCAGGACCTTCATTAGACTGATCATCAAGTGAATGAGGATTCCCTGGGGAGAGGAGTTAGCTTGGGGATTGCTTGCCTTCCCCTCTCCTGCCCCATATCCAACATTCCATTTTCCTTGTCTATGACTTTGCCTATGTCTGTCCTCTATATACCAGGAATATGTACCTCCACCTCCCTGCCTCTTTGAATCCTTGGCTTCCTTCAATGCTCATCTCGGGTGCTGCCTCCTACACATTCCTATGTGTCTATACATTCTTTTGTGTGAACAGTTCATTATAATTTCTAGGGTTTTCCTCACAACCATCCCTTGGGAGTAAGCAGGGCAAGCAGTATAAGAATATTAAGGGTAATATTGTAACCTTTGTAGAGTGCTATAAGGTCTACAAAGCATTTTACTTTTGATCCTCATGACATCCCTGGGAAGTAGCTGAAATTAGTTATCTCTATTTTGCAGAAAAAGAAACTGAGGCAGACAAAAGTAATAACAACAATAGCAATAACTAATATTTCTTTAGCACTCACTTTAGCCAGGCCTTTGATCTTCACAATAACCCCAGGAGATTTTATTATCCTGGGATATTATTATCCCCATTTTATAGATGAAGAAACTGAGACAAACAGAGGTTAAATGACTTGTCCAGGGCCACACAGTTAAGAAGTATCTGAAGCTGGGCTTTTTCCATACTCCAGGTCTAGGACTCTATCTGATGTGTCTCTGAAGTCTAGAGAAATTAAATGTCTTGGCTACAGTAATGTAGCTATAAACTATGGAGCTGAGACTCCACTCCAGGTTTTCTGACTGCAAGGACAATGCCTAATCCACTAAATTATCTCTATACATTATTCTCATTTAATTCATATATCCTGGTGAGATAGGTAGGTCATAGAGCTAGATAGTGGCAGAGTTGAGGGTTTGAATCCAGATCATCTGATTTTGAACCTTGTGTTCTTTCATTTACATTACTATTTGGATTTGGTAAAACCATGTCCCCTTCACTGTTTTTAAATCAGCATATTAAGGGGCATTCTAAAAAGGATCTTGCTTTGCAAATAGAATAGAGAGTGAGTGAGAGACTCTATCTAAGTCACACAGCAAGTTGAGGGCAGAGCTGGTAATCATCTTTGGTTGCCTCCAGGACCATATTGCATATTGCACTCTGACTTTAGAAACATTGGGACAGAAGGAAAATTGAGCAAAGGGTAGAATAGAAGGGGAGTGAAGATTCACAGAACTGGAGATGAAGAAAGTGGAGAAAAATTGATGATGATGATGATGATGATGATGTTTGTTCTTCATTCTTGAAGAAGACCATGCCATCAGGGAGGTGATACCATGACAAGCACATGAACTGGATTTGAGTGAGGGGGCTGTGCTAAGTCACCAGCCTCCCTTTCTCCTCCAGAGCCATCTGGGTCCAGTGGCCAGATGTGAATCAAGATGACTAGAGAGGGGCCTGGATGCAAGGCAATTAGAACTAAAGTGACTTGCCCAAGGTCATACTGCTAGTAAGTGTCAAGTGTCTGAGGCTGGATTTGAACTCCCATCCTTTCTCCTGACTCCAAGACCAGTTCTCTATCTACTATGCCATCTAACTGCCCTGGAGATAAATTAAGGTTAGAGGAAACATGCCTTTCTTTTCTCTCCCTCTTTTCCTTTTTTTCCCCTCCTCTTTCTTCTTTCTTCACACTCCTCATCTCTCTTCTTTTTCTTCTTTCTTTTCTCCCACACATTTTTCTTTCCTCACTTTTCATTCCTCTCCTCTTTTTTCTTTCCTCTCTTTTCTAATATCTTCTGTCTGTTCTTTCATTCCTACTCTCTTCCTTTATCTCTCTCTCTGCCTGCTTCCTTTTTATATTGTTTCTTTCTACTCTCTTCTTTCTTTTCTTTCTTCTCTCTCCTCCCATTTTCTTTTCATTTTCTTTCTTCTCTCAAGAAAAGTATCCCTGGAAAATTGGGATGTGCAGTCACTGAAATGGACAAAGGCTGATATTTTCCTGGGTATCTCCAGTGTTCCAATAGTTCCCTAGATTATGTTCCTGCAGCTTGTGGAGCTGTTTGAAAAGACAAGAGCCTGTCTTGTAGATTTATATGTATGGGTGAGGTGTAATTTCCATAACAAACACATACCCATGATGCCTCTTTCCTATGAGGCACAGGAGAAGCCTACGGAACACCTTCTAAATCATGACAGCCTCCTGGGTTCCCCTCCTTTTCTGCATGCTAATGAGAAGACAGATTGTAATTACATGCTGCAAGGAGCAGCCCAGCAATGATAGAACTTGCCAGTAGCTGTGAAGCCTGGACTTAATCCATTCTGAGATTCTGCATTGCAACTGTGGAGTTTTCATACCATTTGAATGCCTACAAGTACCTGGAAAACTGAGGAAAGAAGCCTGAAGACAGAAAAGCTGTTCAGGGTCAAAGGCCTGCTGAGGGCAGGGAACAGGGACTAGTCGGAGTTTGGTGAGACGAGGGACCCTTGATCCAAGGTAGAGGATGCTGCTTTCTTGAACCTATAACACCTTCCGCTTAGAGAAGTAGGGACTAGAAAGTTTTACAAGGAGTCACCTATATGATCTCTCTGCCAAAAACAAGACTAAGAGGGAAGCTGGGTGGTTCAGGGGATAGAGCATTGGCTCTGGAGTCAGGAGGATCTGAGTTTAAATCCAGTCTCAGACACTTCTTAGTTGTATGATGCTAACCAAATCACTTAATCTCAATTGTCTTAAAAAAAACGATTAAGGATGTGGGTGCAAATCCCACAGACATCTTAAATTCAGAATGTTTAAAACACATTGAGGTATCATTTTCTACCTGAAGCCTAGTGGTTATATTGAGCTACTTTATATATTTGCATTTATTCACTTTATGTTTATTATATATAGGTATAAACATGTACACATTTATATTGATATATATATGTATATATATATTTATGTATACTTCTCAATTATAACATAAGGGATTATTTTTCATTCTTTGTATTTTTTCTCTAATTCATGAAACATAGTAGGCACTTAAATAATACTTGTTCATTTATTGCAATATAGTGGAAAGAATATTGGAATTAATCAAAAGATCTGGATTTTTTTGTTTTTTTTATTTGTTTTTTACAAGGCAATGGGGTTAAGTAACTTGCCCAAGGTCACATAGCTAGGTAATTATTAAGTGCCTGAGACCAGATTTGAACTCCAGGGCCAGTGCTCAATCCACTGCACAGAATATCTAAATTTAAATTCCAACTTTGGATCCTTCCTACCAATACTTATTAGTTGTGTATCTTTGGGCAGGTCACTTACCTTCTCTGTGTCTTAGTTTTTTTCATCTGTAAAATGAGTGGATTGGCTTAGGTGACTTCAAAAATTTCTTTTAGATCTGAATCTTTGATTTTAAGTCACATTATCCCTCAACCTTGGTGCCTAAATCCATTTTGAGCTCTCCCATGGTCTAAGACTGATTCATATGTTTTCTTGGAAATTTTGGATGTAGGAATTTTGACTTTGTTATCTTCTTCTGAGTATGTGTTTTGATTTTTCTTGTCCCCATAGTAACTTTCTATGGTCATATCTTTTTTCTGTTTCTTCATTTCTTCACTCTATTACTTGACTTTTAACTCTTTGCTAAATTAGGATAGAAGGTATACTGATCCAAGCTTCTGGGGTTGTGAGCAGCTGTTTTCAGAATTATATCTAGGGACCTCAAAGTTTTCCGTTGCTCTAAGATGGAATATCTAAAGAGAGATATGTTTACCTCTTGTCTGGTATGTGCTCTGGTCTATGAGCAATCACAAGCACACTTTTCTGCCTTGTAACTGTGATAAAGGTCCCTGCTCCAATGTAGCCATATGCTTTAGTGTGTTACACTTTTCTTGCTCTGAAACTTCTACCCAGGATTATAACCTGAATCTGAGAATGGGCAAAACAACAGAGTACTGCCTCAATACTAGGAAAGAGACCCCTATAATCTCCTTCTTACCAGTTGTTCAGTCTCCTTACCATCTGGGAACTGAGAACTCCAGAAGCCACTGATGTCAATTCAATGGCTCCCAAAGCCTGCCCCTGGTTTGTTGGGGTCTGAACTGTGCTCCTCTCTCACCCAGAAGCAAAAGACATTTCCTGTTGCCCTTATAAATTGTCTGGGGCTGGAAAATTGTTTCACTCTGTCTTGTTGTGGGTTCTGCCATTCTAGAATTTGTTTAAAGTCAATATTTAAAGGTATTTGAAGAAATTTGGAGGAGAGTTCAGGCATTTTTACTCTGCCATCTTGGCTCTGCTTCCTCTGTTTCTTCATGTATAAAATGAATATATCAACATTGTACTATTTATCTGAAGAACATTATGAGGAAAGACTATAAATTTTTTTAATTTTGATTTTAAAGTGTTATAAAAATGTGTTTGCTATGATTAAAAGACATAATAAATAGATTTAAAAAGCTTTAAGAAGAAGAAGCCCTGAGTGTCTGAGTCTAGAATGTTCAGGTCCTGGCTCACACAAAAGCTGTCTTTAGGACTCTGATCATCTCATTCCACTATGAAAAAGTCCTAACTGGGGGGATTTCTTCCCTATATCAAGTCTACAAGTTGCCTTTCTGCAACTGTCAAAAAGTTGCTTCTAGTTTTGACCTTTCTGGATCAAACAGAGGATATATATAATCTCTTTTCTTCATGGATGTAAGTTGAAGGTAGCTATGAAGCTGATGTGTCTGTTTTTTCTAGGTGGAACTGAGGTAGGCTTGAACCCTGTTTTAGCCTGCTGTAGATCTGGAAGCAGAACCAAGAAGTTCAATGGGCTTCAGCTCTTGTGGTTTTTCTACTATTCCCAAAGATGAAAATCTTAACAGCAAGTATTTGATTTCTAATATATTGATCACTTGGAAATTAATCTCTTGGGAGAATTAGGAATGGGGGAGAGGGAAAATGAAGTAAAATATTGGATCTGTTCACAGGATCATTACTGAATCACAGTCTTAGCTGGAAGGAATTTTAGAGGGTGTCTAGTCCTAATCCTTTGTTTTAATATGGTGACACAAAATACCTAGGGGGATGTAGCCCCTTGCCAGGGGTTATACAGGTGATGAACAGTAGAGTCCGATTTGAATATCATTTTACTCCAAATCTAACTCTCTTTTCACTTCACCCACAGATCTTTTCGTCAGGCATACATTTTTAATGCTGTCAGAATTTAATTTGTTATACAAAGCTGGAAGCAGTAGAGTTTGTGTAAATAGCAAACCGTGGGGAGATTGCTCTCCACAAACGCGGACTGCCAACACAGTCTATTTTCATGCCATTTAATGCATGAGTCACTGTCCGCGGTTCTGAAATAAAATAATCAGTCGCGATGCTCCCCAACCAGGCGGGAATACCTCTGTCCGTGGTTCTGAATAGCAAACGCCTCCTGCTGCCAATTGTCATATGGTATTGCCACCCTACCACCCCCAATCCTGTGCCCTTCTACCTTCGGGTCATGCTGTAATGAAGGAGGTTGAAAATCATCCTGCAATAGTGTAATTCATTTGCTGATTTTACTTCCTTTGAAATACACCCTGAAAGTGGAGCTACAGTCACTTCAATTCTTTCTTGGGAACAAAGGAAAGGGTCTTCTGTTGCTGTGAAAAGAACAAGGGGTTTAGAGTCAGCACACCCACTATATCATCTTGGGCCTCAATTTCCTGTGCTGTGAATTGAGAGGGCTGTACTATATGAAACCCAAGGTCCCTTCCAGCTCTGATGTTTATTTCTTTTTTTTTTTCAGTTCTCTTCCAATTCTATAGTTAATAAAGGATTGAGCCTATGAATGACTGCTGGATTTCACTAGACTAGTGTAATGATAGCATTGGTCACTTTAGTAATAATGGTCTTGGGGACCACTGTTTTCCTTGGCTAGCCTAACAGAGGCCAGAGCATATCCATCTGTAGACAATTCCCAGAGACCAGATGCTTTTCAGACTGAACCACAATTCAGTAAAATCTAGTTCTATCACACTCCCCTAGCCACTTGTACTTCACAATTGTCTTTTCTGCAAAAGGGCTTATCAATTGTATCTTTCTTCAGGGGGAAGGAAGGAGGGAGGCTGTAGATGCCTAAGGAGTGACGGATATATAATGATTTGAGGTTCAGGGATAGCGATGGCTGGTTTTTGTCAAGCAGGGCAAGAGGAGAGCTGTAGAAATGTTTGCCATCAGTCTCCCTGGGTAAGGCTGCCTTCATTCAAGAGGGCTCTTGGCTTTCTAGATGATCTCTGAAAGCAACTCGGCTGTCTTGTTTCTGCTGCAAGATTATTTTAGTGTCCATTAACTGACTGCCTTGCCAGGGGTCACCCAGAAAGTGATTTCCAAATCTGCCCAGGCTGCAGATTCTCCCAGCTCTACAGCCATCAGCATTTTCTCACTCTATGCAGATCAATAGGACCTTCAGATGTGACCTCAAGTTCAATTATGGCTTCAATTATAGAATAAAAGGGCTGTTACAGCACACCTACTTCTCATTAAAAACCTTGCTCTGGGGGCCTGTGGGGCTGCTGCCAGGGGGAAATCATTAGCCCACTAATTGGAAATCAATTTAAAGTGCATTTGCTTAATTATATGAGCATTGTAAATTATCTATAAATTGTTAATTTAGTTGAATGTCACACCGGATTTTAGTTTTATTAATTGAATTTCCCAGGTGTGTGTATTTGGGATTGGGAAGGAATCTTTATTTTCTTTTTTTTCTGTCTTGAATTGTTCTTTCTTTTTCTTGCCTTCTCTCTCTTTCTCCTATCAGATTACCTATATTCGTCTTGAAACTGCTTGTGTTTTTTAGACCATATCATGGGAGGGGCGGGGAAGGAAAACTTCCTCACATTTATTATCTCCTCTCCTATACCTTCACTCCCTATGCTCAATTCTCCCTTATAACTTCATCTCTATGTCCAACCCTGCCTTAAATCTACTCATAATTATATTCTTATGGGACCAGCCCTATTTTCAGTCTCCTTCATCTCTGGATTACCCCCACCCCACCCAGTAATCACCATCCATGCCTCTAGTTTCCCCAACACCCTATTCTCATAGAGCAGGTATGCCTTGAGTTTTCCTCCATCCTCCTAGTTCAACTGTCTGCAAATTTCCCTCTCTTTATTCTTCTGTTCCTTTTTCTTACACTAAGCTAGGGATACTATCTCTTGACCTAAGAGAATATCCCTCATCTAATAGTAACCTTCATTGTTATGTTGTAATATTTTGTCTGACATTATAGTGGGAATGGAATCCAGCAATATCTGGGTGAATCTAATGCTGTGTGGACAGCATATGGTTGGAAAGCTTCTAGAGCAAATGGATTCTGGTTTCCTATACTTCTAGCTCTTAATAACCAAACTCTTCATTCCCACTCTCTGGGTCTCACTGTCCCTGTCTGCACCAGACAATACTAAGAGTGGCCATTGGCGCTCCCTTCTCAGGATCAGTGAAATCAGAGCGGTTAAGTGTAAGCATCTTGAACTCTTCAAGGCATGGAGCCAGGTTAGTGCAGGCAGTTTTCTAGGACAACTGTGAAATGACCCATGGAGAACGTGGCAAAGTTCTAGGTAACATTGGTCAGTATGGGGCACTCTTCCCCATCACTGCCAAATTTGACACCCAGGAGACTAGCATCCAGAAGTTCAGGTCACAGTTGTTTCTTGAAGGAATGAGAGAATCTGTTAAGGGTTTACTATGTACAAAGTACTGAGGATATAAATTCAAGAACAAAGCAAGTTCCTGCCCTCAAGAAGCTCATATTCTAATAGGCAAGACAACAAACAAAGGTGAAAGGGACCAGGGAGGAACACTCTGACCTGGAAAGTTATGGGGATAGTAAGTAGACTTAAAAGGAAGTTGACTGACACCCATAATGAAAATAACCAGAGGGAAGGCTCTCAGAGACCCGCCCCAGAGCCTCAGGTATCAAAGTCTGGAGAGCTATGATCAGGATAGGAAGATAAGTCTGGAGAAGAATGAGCATGGCTTTGGAGTCAGAAGACCTGGGTTTAAATCCTAGCTCTACCACTACCTGTATGACCTGGATCATGTCAAAACTTTTCTGGGCTTAGTTTCTGGCCAAGATGCATGACTGAAGAGTTTTGGGAAAAGAGAGGAGCAATTGAGAACAGAGAAGAGAAGGAATCCAAGAAATGTTGTGGAAATATAAATGACAAGATTTGGTAAAGTCATATAGTAAGTACTTGGGACAGGGGCTGCTCCCTATATATCAAAATTGGACTGGAAGAATTGTGTCTCCAGACTGCTGAAAAATAGATAACACCTCCTCTCCCCCCAACTTGTACCCACTTCTTTTTTGTGGATAATACAGAGATGAGGGTCATCTTGAATACACCATGTGTACCTGATCTAGTTCAAAGTTCAACAGTATCTTACCAATGGTAAATACTCAACAAATATGGCTGAATGAATGGACAAGTTAGGAGGATTTCCATCCATTATCTGATTAATGCTTCTTCTTCCCCTTGGGGTGGGGTGGGATTATTTCTTTCTTAATGAGGCAAAATGATCCAAGAATTGGGAGGTTCCTAAAGCAGAAGGATCTAAAAATGCTGCCTCTGACTTTCATGAGTTGTGTGATCCAGGGCAAGTCACTTAACCTCTTAGAGCCCACATTTCTTTATCTAGAGAATTAAGCTTATAGTTTCCTCTATGGAGTTAATGTTTGGGTTGTAAAGAACAATGAGATTTTGTGTAAAGCATTTTACATGCCTTTATGCTTTTATAAAATTAATATTTTATTTTTCCCAATTACATGTTAAACAATTTTCAAAACATTTTTAAAACGTTTTGAGTTCCAAATTGAGTTTCTTTATGTTTAAATGATAGCTATTATCTGCAATTGAAAGATACATTTTAGGAGTCTGAAACTCAAGCTCTATATTTTCTGATTCCAATATATATATATATATATATATATATATATAATATATATGTATACATATATATATATTTCCCCAATTCCTTCCCAAACTATCTTCTTTGTAGCTATATATATATATATATATATATATTGATATTTATTCATTTTTATATTTATGCCATATACACTTACATATGTCCTTATTGTCTTCAACATTAGAATGTAAACTCATTGAGAATAAGGATTGTTTCTTTGAGTTTATATTCCAGTGTCTTTTAGTGTTTCTTGCACTTAGTAGGAGCTTAATAAATCCTTGTTTATTGATTGACTGAAAAGGACTCCCAGTGGAGAGAGTGCAGAGAGTGGAGCTTACTCTACTTTCTCATTCTCTTTCCTTTTGATTCATCTGTTCTCTTGCCCCTGAAGGCTAAAGCAAACAGTGGGATATCTATAGCTTAGTGGCTGCTATATATAAAAAGACACTGTGATGGGCATATAGAAATATGTGTGGCATACAGCTAAGGGAAGGAGACAATTCACCTAATCCAAGCATGCCTACTTTACCTTGATTAGAGGTCTCTGCACTGCATCTAGGAACAGAAATCTGTTTAGAGCAAGAAGTATCCCCCAAGGCCTAGGAGCACCTACTTCCTATGCTGGAACAGTAAGTTATAGAAAAATAATCCCTGTGGATGAGCTAAGATTTTAAGGAAGCTTTAATTGGCTTCCCAACAGTGGCATTTCCTCAGGTTCTGTGCGACTTGAAAGTCAAATGGAGTCTGGGGATTCTTATAAAAAAAGGGGGCCTAGATTCTTCTCTCACACAAATCAACAGCTTCTGCTTGTATCTGGTATCCCTGCCTGTCATTGGGGGTGTGCTTTAAGAAAAATTTGGCTCAGGAGGAAAGGATGTGATCATAGGAGTTAACCAACCCCCTTAACCAACCATTAACCAACTCCCTCATTTTATAGATGAATAAACAAGGTTGAGAGAAGTGAAAAAACTTGCTAAAGGTCATAAAAGTAAGTAAAGGCAGTAAGTAAATTTCCTAGGTCTGGAAATTCTTTAGGCCTCATCGATCAATCAATTATCAAGCATTTAGTGCCAAATTTTGGGAATATCAAGATAAAAAGGTACTAGTTTCTGTCCTCAGGGAGATTACATTCTATTGGAGAAGAAACATACATGGATATATTTATAATATAATTAATAATAAAAGTAAGTATAATATCCCTCACCCCATCCCTGCCAAGGGGACATTAGCAACTGGAGAGGAACAGGGAAAACTTCCTCTAAGAGGAGATGCTTGAGGGCAGCTAGGTGGCACAGTGGATAAAGCACCAGCCCTGCAGTCAGGAGTACCTGGGTTCAAATCCGGTCTCAGACATTTAATAATTACCTAGCTCTGTGGTCTAGGGCAAGCCACTTAACCCCATTTGCCTTGCAAAAGCCAAAAAAATGAAGAGGAGATGTTTGAGCTGAGATTTGAAGAAAGTTAGGGATTGTGAGCGGAGAGAGGGCATTCCAGATTTGTAAAGAGACAGGAAATGGAATGTTATATCAGGAACATCAAAGAAGGCCAATCTGGCTAGCCCATAGGGTCAAGAAAGAGAAGAAAAGTGAATAAATGTTTATATAGTCACCATCATATGCTAGATGCTTACAAAAGTAATTTCATTTGATACTTAACAATCCTGGAAAGTAGGTAATATTATTATCCCCATTTGCCAATTGAGGAAACTGAGGTAAACAAAAGCCAAGTGACTTGCTCACTGTTATCCAACTAGTAAATGTCTGAAGCTGGATTTGAACTCATCTTCCTGACTTCAGGTCCAACACTCTATTCACATTAACACCTAGCTGCTGATTGGAAGGAATAGGGAATAAGCCAGGAGAGGTGGATTAGAACTTTAGATTGCAAATAAAAGAGTTTATGTTTGATTCCCACAGAGAATACTGTGAGCCCAGTTGTAGAAATCAAGAGTCAATATTGGGATTCTATATCCTCCCAGGAGGTACTCTCATGCTAGAGGACTGTCTCAATACACCTGCCCCCCCCACAAACACAAAGGGGAAAGAAGACCCTCAGGAACAGGTCTATGTATTATTTCCCTCTCCCTCTTTACATGGGACAATCACGATCCTCCGTTTTGCTGGAACTATGCTTCAGATGCTGATGCTCATGTTTTGTCCTTTGTCCATGAAGACTATGTTATCAGGAAGGTGAAGCCATGATATGCATGTGAATTGGATATGAGTGAGGGGGACTGTGCTAAGTCACCAGCCTCATTTTCTCCTCCAGAACTATCTGGGTTCAGTGGCCAGATATGAATCAGGGTGACTGAAGATGACCCTGGAGGGGAGACAATCAGGATCAAGTGACTTGCCCAAAGTCAAGTGTCTAAAGCTAGATTTGAACTCAGGTCCTGCCAACTCCAAGACTGCTGTTCTATCTACTGCATCACCCAGATGCCCCCTCAGCTGCCTTAGTTTGAGAGACAGATGGAGGTGATTAATGATGAACAAGAACTTTCATTCTGGGGATGAAATATATTAATTGGGATAGCTATTCATGTTGGTTGGTTTGTTCATTGACTTAGTCACTCCATGCATTCATTCATTCATTCATTCATTCATTCATTCATTCTTGTGGATTAGATCCCTCCTCCTATCTGAAAGGATTTGAAGCCATTTATAAGACACAACAGAGCATAAAAAGACAACTTAAAAAAAAAACTCAACCCAAAATAAAACCAATTAAAAAGAGCAAGGGAATAGATGTTATCAGGCACGTGAGATGACTTAGTTACTGTCAGTGGGTACTGAATTTTCCTTTGGTTTCCTGGTAGCTAAACTAGGAAGGAAAACAAGATGAGTTATGTAGTTCTCATGGGCTGATAAAAGAAAGCCCACAAATTCATCTGCAGAGACAAGCTTTTTCCCAGCTCTGATTCTAGGAGGAATTTATCTCTGGGTCATATATAAGGAACAAGAGAGAACATAATGCAGGTGATATCTGCAGAAGACAAAGGAGCATTGCTCAAGAGGATGTGTCTGGTATCAACTCTGGAGGAAAGTGGAGGGTATAATATTAAATCTTAACCCTGGGAAGGCATTTCTACAGGGAGTTGAGATAACTTGGTCGAAGCTTTCTGGTGTTCTACCTTAATATGAGACAAGAGCTGAGAAACTGAGAGGGATGGACAATTAATATGTTCATTAGGCTGACTCATTACAAGTTTAACTGTCTTAAGTGAACTGTAGGCAGAGCTGAATCTTAGTCAATTCAGGGTTCAACAACAAATGTTTATGGCTGAAATCTCTGCCCAAGGCCCGAAGTGTCAATAGTCTGGGTTGTTGATTAAAAAGCAATCCATATGTCTGCAATGCCAGACAAGTGGATAGTTTGCTGGGAAAGTCCAAGAGACTGCTTCTTGCCCTTTCACAGATGGAGAGCCAGCCCCCTTTTGCATAGATGTGGGCCACTGGAGAGGAGGGGAATGTTTTCCTCTAGAAGGAGATTTGAATTCATTCCAAGTGCTTGGCCAAATATTTGATGGAAAAGCCAGAATTTTGCTCTATATGACAAATAAAAAAGTTTTTCAAACCTGAGTATGTTGAAGAGTAGGTGTTCCCAGTTGAACTACTATGGTCTTTAGAGGGTTTCTTCATGGCCCCCTGTGAAATGGTTAGGATTAAGTAGGGCTGGTTAGCTTTGGATGGGCTCACCAGAAGGAGGTATCAATAAAAATAAACCTCATTTCCACCTCCCCCAAGGTTGCCAAATGAATTGACCTGTTAGCTGGGATCGTTAAGACATGTCCAATGTAACTGCTGGAGGATGACTGCCAAATACAATGATTTGAGCTTCAGTCCAGTTGATACTAAGCTGCTTTTTCTGACAATTAGCCAACAGGCTTGTAGACATCTGCTTGGAGGCAGAGATAATAAAATCATGTACTCAGCAGAAAGTAAGATACTCGCTTTCCTGTTGGCTGTGGTGGGGTTGTGATATATATCCGTTTTGTGTAATAGCAACATACTCCTTGAGACCCTGAAGGGGGAAAGGAGGACTATGGAATTTACAGTTGTGGTGACTCTCTGATAGGTGCTTGTGTGGAGCAAATGAGATTTTGGTTGATGGCTAAGTGATGGAAGAAGATTTGGGGATTTTGTGAAAAATCTGTTCCATTCTTTAGGTTGTCACATAGTTAAGGAATGTCAGCACATAGGAAATCTTAGGATATAGAATGTCAAAATTGAGAGGGCCCTTAAAACACAGAATGTCAGAGGTGGAGGACCCCTGGAACACAGGTTATCAAAGCTGGAGGGCTCTTTAGAACACAAAATGTCAGAGCTGGGAGTGCCCTTAGAACCCAGAATGTCAGAGCTGGGAGGGCCCTTAGAACACAGAATGTCAGAGGTAGAAAGGGCTTAGAACACATGATATGAATTTGTCATAGGAGAAAGTTAAGAAAGAGGAAAGGAAGAGATCTATTTTTTTGTCTTTGTGTGTAGAACACTTAGTACAGTATCTCTATAATAGTATAATAGTTACCTAATGATGTTTGTCCTTCCTTCTGGAAAAAGACCATGATATCAAGAGAGATGATGCCATGACAAGTACATGAATTGGATTTGAGTAAGGGGATGCTGTTCTTGATGAATGAATGAATGAATGAATGAATCCAGTATCAAAATTTTCACAAGCTTTCTCCAGTCTACCTTTCTATTTTCTTAACTCCAGTCACTCCCCTCACAAACTTTATATTCCAGCTTCAGTTTTCTCAAACCCAGAATTTCATTTCCTATTTCTATATCTTTGCATAGGCTGTTACCATTCCTGGAATGCCCTCCCTCCTTATTTCTACCTCCTAGAACTCCTGGTGAGGCACAGCTTGGTGATGCAGTGGATTGAGCACTGACCTTTGAGTCAGGAAGATAGGAGTTCAAATCCAGCCTCAGATACTTGATACTTACTAGCTGTGTGACTTTGGACAAGTCACTTAATCCTGATTCCCTCACACCCAGGCTCATCTCCAGTCATCCTGATTCATATCTGGTCACTGGGTTCAGGCACATCCCCTGCCACTCAAATCTATATCATGTGCTTGTCATGGCATCACTTCCCTGATGTCATGGTCTTCTTTGAGAACAAAGAACAAATATCATCAGAACTCTTGGTCTGATTCAAGGTTCAGATCAGGTGCTAACTCCCACACGATCCTTTTCCTAATCTCCTCCAAATACATCTTACATTTGTATATTCATGTTTTCTATTTACTCTTCAGTGTACCTGCCCAATGGCTGTGACCCCAAATCTGGTA
The DNA here is from genome assembly GCF_037893015.1 of Macrotis lagotis. Classification (NCBI taxonomy): domain Eukaryota; kingdom Metazoa; phylum Chordata; class Mammalia; order Peramelemorphia; family Peramelidae; genus Macrotis; species Macrotis lagotis. The sequence continues at coordinate 881,902,412 of NC_133658.1, forward strand.
GAATATAAGCTCCTTGAGGATAGGGGCTTTTTTCCTTTTTTATTTCCAACACCAAATACAATGACTAACCATAGTAGTAGGTGCTTAAAAATTGATACTAAATAAGTGATTGTTGAAATTGAATTTATTTGAGAAAGAGATGGAAAGAAAGGAAGAATATTGGGTGGGGGAGAGAGAAATGAACACTGTTCTATGGACTGGGTGACTACTGGAGAATGGGGTCAAAGGAAATCTGAAGTGATATATGGATATGTGAGAAGCAAGAAAAGGCCGCTGACAACCACACATCCTATGCGGCTGGCATATCTTTTCACTCATTCACCTGCTCTCCTATAAGATTTCTTCCTTCCTTCCTCCCTCCCTTCTTTCTTTCTTTTCTTCTTTATCTCTCTTTTTCTTTCTCTCTTTCCTATCTTCCTTCCCTCCTCTGTTACTCAAAGAGAGAGTCTAAAGACAGATCTGATCTCCCAACACAGGTAGAACCTGAGGTGGGCACTGCTATTCCCTATTGGAGATATCAGGTCCAAAGGGAGTACCTACCCCAACATCACACAACATATAAGTGATGATGACCAGGAAGTCAATCCAGGAGAACTAGCTCCTACAAAGCCCTTTAATTCAAGAACTCTGCAGGCAGCATGGGACAATAGAAAGAACCAGCTCAGAAGTAAGAGGATATAAATTCACACTCTGCCCTTGTCATTTAGGAATCTTACTAGAACCCATAGGCTCAGAGAACCCAATCATGATATATGTGACTTCTATTCACCTCCCTGGGACTCAGTTTCCTTATCTCTAAAATGAGGGGGCTGGATTTAGTGGTCCCTCTAGAGAACCATGAAAACTTAAGTAAGGAGGAAGGGGTTAGAGGGTCCTGTCTGTCAGTTGTTTGACTTCCTCTCTCAGGCCTTTGTCACTGCTCTTTACTCTGTGGCAGCCTGTCAATCTGATCCCTTCCTCCCCATTGGCTTCCCTGCCTCCTGGTAATGAATACCATTTCATTAAGGTTGGGTGAATACTCATTAAGACTGCAAGCTGTGCATTGGCGGTGAATAAGCATTAAGATTTTTGCCCTAGGGGCCAGTGTCTTCTCTCCAAAGGGCAACCCTGCTTCCACTAGGGCAATCTCCTCAGAGATGAGGCAGACAATCAAGGAGGAAGCCCAGCTGGAACTTGGCCCTGCCCCCAACAGCTGCCATCAGTCGACTTCCTTTTCCTGGGAGAGCAAAGCAGTCTGTTTGACAAAGGATCATACACAGATTCAAATCATAGAATCATAGAGTCAGAATTGAAAGGGACCTTAGAGATAATCCAATCCAACCTCCATGCTTAGAAGAAAAAGCCAAGGCCACTTGTCACATCAGTAAGAAGTGGCAATGCTAAAATTTGAATCTTGATCTTGGCTTTATACAGACCCCGTAAAATGCAATCCTCATGATCAAAGGGTGCCTTTAGTCCCAAAATATTTTCCTCCTTCCTCTTCTGTCCCATGCCTAAATTTAGAGTTCTGCTTTTGGCTCTAGGCCAAAGAAAATGAGTGATGTACTCAGTGTTGCCCAGTGAATTAGCAGCAGCAAGTGGTCCTGAAAATGATCTGGGTCTCGGTTCTCTAATCTGTCAAAAGAGGGAACTAGACTCAATGACCCCTAATGACCCTTCCAGTTCTAGGCTGATGAACCAATGATCTCATCATTCCAAGAGCTGTAGGTTCTAGGGGGGAATGGGTGAGATAAATTCTGCGGTGGCACCTGGCAGCAGGCTAGGCTCACCAAAAAGTTGGCATCATTCCTGCCAATTGCTTCACAGTCATAGTTTAGAGGGAGCTCAGCTATGCCAGGGTAATCACTAAAACAACCCCATTCCCTCCCCACTCCCTAACAAATGACTGGAGCTGGGACAGGTTTCCTGGGAAAAGAAAACAAGGACTGGGTAAGCTGAGGATTTCTCTTCAACTATATATGAATCAACTAGCATGCAAATGATATGCAAATACAATGCAAAAGTGCCCACTATTAATACTATGGTCTCAGGCATTTTTAAGACTGAGATTCAGGTAGAGTTCCATTTCTCTAAGCATCTGATTTGTCACTTCAGCTCGATGAATTCTCTTCATTCCCCGATACCTCCCCTGTTTCTGCCCCCATCTATCTCCTTTCATTGCCCTAGGGATGATGGTCCAGGAGGTTGAGATCTTCATAATACCTTTGACAGTTGAGTCTCTCTAAGCGCAAAGGCTTTTCCCAAGCACTGAGTCTCAGGACTCAGGGATTTTTAGTAGTTTGTAGCTTAGGGGACAGGAACTAGCCAGCACCTGACTTAATATTCAGAGTCATTCAGATAAGTGAGTCTTATAAGTAACTATGACATTTTCATTTAACAGCAGTATGGAAGTTATTCCTTTAGGGGCTTACTCTCAAATGTCAACTAATGTTGAAGAGTGAAAAGAAGGCTAGATCTAATTGGTGGACTTGGGTTCAGATGCTACCTGAGGAACTTTGGCTAAGTCAAACAGACCCTTTGAGTCTGTTTCCTCATTAATAAAATTAGGTAATGGCATTCTATGACTACTAAGGTCCCTTTCAGCTCAAAAGACATGGTTCTATCTTTTACCTCCCTAGGCTCAGTATCCTTACCTATAAAAATAAGAGAGTGATTTGGTAGGGCAGTGCAAACCTATAATCCCTGCTACTGGGGAGGACCAAAGACAGTAGACTGATTGAACTTGGGAGTTCTGAGGTGCAGTATGATTAAGTCAGTTCTATGGGTGTACTATTCCTGGCACCAACAGGGCAACGCCCTGGGAGTGGAGAACCACCAGCCTGCCTACAAGGGGAGAAGGGAACCACATTAAGTCCAAAAACTAGAGCTGGTAAAGTCCTTGCATCAATCAAAAATGGGATTAGGTCTGTAAGTGGGCACTGAATGTACAGTTTGATGAAGAAAAGTCTCAAAACGCAATGAGAGAGTGGGACAAGGTTCTTAAAGTTCCCTCCAACTTTAAATCTAGGATCAGCTATTCCTTTCATCTTTCCACAAAATTAGAATGTGAGACTAGATGATCCTTAAGGTTCCTTCTGGTTCTCTGCTAAGGTGTTCACTGATATAAACAAACAAAAAATGAGCAAGCAAATAAATAAAACCCTAGTCAACCCAGCCCAGTACAGTGAGGATGGAGCTAGAGTTCAGGGACCCCAGTTCAAATCAATCCTTTAATATGTGATACTCCACACTACCTTTGGCCCCTTAGGATTTTGTGTACTCTAACTTCCTTGGTTCTTTCCATTCTCCCTGAGAAATGTATGGCTTACACAAGCTGGCCTTTGAAGTTCCTTAGAAACCATTCTAAAATCCAGTGATGGGGCAGCTATGTGACACAGTGGATAGAACCCTGGCCCTGGAATCAGAAGGACCTGAGTTCAGATGTGACCTCAGACACTTGATACTTCCTAGCTGTGTGACCTTAGGCAAGTTACATAACCTCATTGCCTGACAAAACCAAAATAAAATTCAATGATATTTCCATTCCCTGCTCCCTTCCAACTCACTTCCCACCATCCCCTTTGACTGGCTCCTTTCTATGTCTGGGCTTTATGTTTGGGATCATATGACTTAGCATTGAAGGGAACCCTAAAATACCATCATCTAGTCTAGTTCCTTCATCTGACAGATATGAAAACTGAGGTTGAGAGAAATGAAATCACTTATTCAAGGTCACAGGATAAGGAGGAAGTGGGTTGAAAAATCATAGTTAAGTGAGAGAAGGGCCTTTAACAGCCCCCCTTCTCATTTTACAGAGAAGCAAGTTAGTCCCAGAATAGTTTCTAAGTATAGCAACCAACACACTTTGTTCTTAAAAGGGAGAGATCTTCAACTAGGACATTTTGGTGGAAAAGGAATAGAGCCTGAGTCAGGAAAACCTGAGTTCAAATCTGCCCTCCAACACTTGTTATATGACCCTGCTAAGTCATTTAATTCCATTTGCCTTGGTTTCCTCATCTGTAAAATAAGCTGGAGAAGGGAATGGCAAATGACTCTAGTATCTTTGCCAAGAAAACTCCAAATGGGTCAAGATAAGTTGGAAATGACTGAAATGACTGAATAACAAGATTTTCAATGGGAAGGTCCAGTGGGTATGGCGTGAGCACAGGGGCATCCCAAAGGAGCCCAGGTGGCTTCTGTATGGAGAAAGGCTGAACTCACAGATGTCTCAGCAAAGATGACTGATTGTGATAGGAAAACAGAGGCTCCCAATCTGACTACTCCATCTGCTCACCACAAAGATTCAGGTGGGAGGACTAAGTCAGTTCTAGAATGAGTGAGGCATCACTGACCAAGGAAGGTTTGGTTCTGCCTGTAGGGATAGACTTTACTGTCACTCAGATTCTTTTTGCTCAGTCCTCTTTGTGATCGATAACTTAGATCTCTGAGTTGGTGGGTCATGGAATAGCTTGTGTGAAAATCAAATCTGCAGTTTGGATAATTAGCTCTAACCATTTGGATATCCAAGTATGGTCTGCCAGCAAAGCAGGAATGGGATGGGAATGAACACTGTGATTCTGGGGCTTTGGTGTGGCAAAGATGCATAGCGGTAGGCTTAGAATCAGGAATTCTAGGGTTCTAATTCTACCTTGGACAATTATCAATTGTGTTACCCTGGCCGTGTAATGTAATACCCCTAGTCTCAGTTTCCTTCTCTGTAAAGTGGAAAACAATCTCATGGGGGTATTATAAGCATCAAATGAATGAATGCCTATAAAGCACGGTGCAAGTCTTAAAGTATTAGAAGTGTTAGACATAGGAAAGTGAGAGTCGGGAAGGTAAGAAAAGTTGATTCATAGCAAGGGGACCGCCGAGGACACCTGTCCCATGCAAAGATAAGTGCTAACCTCAGCCTTCCTTCTGCTCCCACCTCCCCTTCTCTAGAATATTTTGAGAGTCAGGCATTCATCCCAGGAATCTCCCAGGTGGTCATCTGTAAAGTGGACATGGCAACATGATGTTGCATAGCAAGCTGATATCTAAGCCAAGCTAACTGTGGCTAAATCCAGCCTCTGATACTTATTGGCTGTGCTACTCTGAAGAGTTACTTACCCCTTCATTGTCCTAGGTGACTCTCTTAATGGATAAATTGTAGAGAAGGGGCAATGGTTGAGGCAGTGTCTTCACCTACATGATTTTCCTACATGAATGACAGACATCACATAGCTTTGTCCCTGTCACTAAAATAGGATTACTGATTCCCTGACCTATTGACATTTCTGTCACAACTCATGAGAAAACATAGCTGGAAGGATCATAGAGATTATCTGACCCAATCACCTCATTTTACAGATGAAGAGACTGAGACCTAGAGAGGGGAGATTATGACCGAAAGTCATAAAAACCTCAAGTGGTAGAATCAAGATTTGAACCAGCTCTTCTACTGTTATCCAGTCTAGTCCTCTTTCCATTGTCCACATTCTCCAGGGTCACTAAGATGGAAAGGAAGACAATTATCTCTTGATTAAGTCTGCATAAGACCCTGGCCTCTATCTCCCATTAGCCTCTAAACTCTGTGACTGTAGTTCCCATTTGAATGAGTAGGGGGAAGCATTAGTTAATGCTTACTATATGACCAGGCTCTGTGAAAAGCACTTATCTTATTTGATCCTCACAACTCGGCCAGGAACTATTATTGTCCTCGTTCTACAGTTGAGGAAACTAAGGCAAACCGAGGTTAAGTGACTTGCTCTGGATGACACAGCTATCTAAGTTTAGCTTTGAATTCAGGTCTTCCTGCTCCAGGTCCAGTGCTCTATGAAATGAGCTATTTAGCTGCCTCTAGTAGAGATTTGGGCAGGAGTGCTATGTACAATGAGAAAAGGGCTAGGCACACACTCGAAAATAATAAGCTATTGTGCTCTGACATTAGGCATTATAACTTTAAATGGAAGAGGCAATGTCAAGCTGACATTTTCTAAAATGACATTCTTAAAGCATGGGTGTGACCATGCAACTCCTTTGCTCAGGAATCGATAGGGCCTCCAGTTGCCATTGAAATAAAATTCAAGCTTCTTTACTTATCACTTGGGCCCTTTGCAACCTGACTTTACTCTTTCCAGTCTGATTTCATAATCTTCCTGCAAACAATCTGTACACTAGCCACGCTAGAATACTTGATAGTTTCCTGGCCATAACATTTTATCTTCCACCTCCACATGTTTGTGTAGGCTGTTTCCCAAACCTAGGAAGCTCTCCCTTCTTACCTGAACCTCTTGGATTCCATGGCCCTGTTCAAAGAATGGCTCAAGTAGCATTTCTATTGGAAGTCTTTCCTAATTGCCGCTTGCTATTTTGGAATTCACTCCAGAAATTACTTTGTATAAGGATAAGGAATAGATTTGTGGTTCATAGGTATAGAGGTAAAGAAACTTCCCTCTATATTGATGCAATATATATTGAGAGTGACTGAAGACACCTAAGAGGCCAAATGACTTGCCCAGGGTCATATAGTCAATATGTCAGAGGCAGAATTTGACCCCAGATACCTTTCCTTGTATATGTATTTCACATGTATTTTTCTGAGTACATGTTGTCCCCCCACCTCATCTCATCCCCTCCCCCAAAAGGAGATTGTTTTGTCTTTATATCCTCAGGACCTAGCAGTATAGTGCCAGGCACACAGTAAGTATCTAATAAGTGTTTGTTGAGTTGAATTCAATTTCTATTATCCCACGTTGCTGGAAATGGTAGCATATAGTGGAGACAATATTGGCTTGGGAGCCAAAGAACCTGACTTTTAAGTTTTGCCTCTGGTATTTGCTATCTATGACCTTGGATGAATCACTTGATTCTCCTTTCCCAAGGTTCTTTGTCAATAAAATGAAGGAGGTTGAACCAGGTGATTTCTGAGTTCCCCTTAAGCTCCAGATCTAGGACCCTAAGAATTAGGATGCAGGAAAAAGAGAACTGTATTTACAGTCAGATAAACTATTCCAATATTGATGTTTCCAATGGTTTTACCTCAAATAAATCACTTTGTCTCTATGGGTCTTGATTTCTTCACGTGCAAAATGGGCTTGTTGGAACAAAGGGTTCCTTTTAGCTTGACATCTACTAGCGTGTGCTTTCTCTGGAAGCAGATTTCCCCTTTGGCTTGCTATGGCTTACAGATACAGCCCTTTCAGTGAGTTTCCTGCCCCTATCCCTTTGGCCTGGTGGCTGAGCACTGCTTTCACAGTTAATTATCTCCATTTTAATAAAATAATGGAGTCATTGATGCTTAAAATGCACTTGTTAATGATACTGGTCTGAAGTTCCATTTTACTTTAATAAAAACCATTTGATCTGAGTGGATGGGGGCTGGTGGACCTTCATCTCTCCCCTGAAGTGTCCACTGTTCTTTAGACCCCTCCATCCAAAGCTATCTCAACCTTAGGCCCTGGGGATGGGCACAGAGGAATCAGGGACCAATGAACCTGTGCAGGCTCTGGACTCTTGGCTCCAGGAAAGGGAACTATTTTTGGGGAGGATGGTGGTCAGGACTCTGGAACCATTAGACAGGTCCTTAGGAGACCCTGAGGAGGATAGAAAGGGGGAAGATAGCATGCAATCCAGGAAGGGATCCTCTGAATCCTTTTCTTATGTAGATTGGAACCCTTTAGGAAAAAAGGACAAGCTGTGGTAGGAATAGAGGAAGCAAAAATAGGGGAAATCCCACCTTCCTCTTCCCTTGTCCCTGCTGTGCTCTTTTTTAGAAATTTAGGGAGAAAGGTATTGGGTAGGAATGCCACTTTCACCCCAATGGCTCAGGAGCCTGAGGGGACTGGTCCTTTCCAACATCTGTGAAAGATCAAGAGTATAGCCTGAGGCACTCAGTCAGGAGAGGTCACTGCTGGGTAGTGGCTGCCATCTTTTGACTGGGTTCCCATTTACCACTTTGTCTTCAGTTCTGTCCCTAAGCAGTGGTGGGGCCCTTTGCCCTTCCTCTCTTGTGTCTTGAACACTTTTCATTCTGGGGACCAAGGAAATAAAGAATTCAGTGCCCTACTATGCAAGAAAGTCCACCAGAGTCAAAAATAAGACTCTCTTTCCCATGCTTTCCCTGACCCAGAGTCCCCTCCCTCCCTTCTGGCCCTCCTCCCACCCTGGGTTTTCCCTCAGGCAAAAAAGTTTACAAAAAAGGTCCCTCTTAAAAAAAATAAAGTCAGAATAAAGGAAAGAAAAGGTAATGGATATCCCAGGACTAAAGGTTGGTCCCACTGGGTAGAGGGATTTTGTATCCGTTTCTTAGAAGCAGAAGACAGATACCCAAACCCAGGCTACCAGTCAAGAGTACAGCCCCAAGGGCTTTAAGGAAGGAAGTCCTGCTTCGGGTGAAGGAGCTGGGTGCCATGATGCCCAGCAGGGCTGTGCTGACAGTAAGAGTGTAGAGAATGGAGACTCCTGTGTTGAGTGCAACGATCTTCCCAAATTTAGCAAAGGGAGCAATAATGCAGAAGAACAGGGGCACTGTGGCTATAACTGTGGTAACAGCACTTGAGACAATGGCCACACCAACATGTCGGACAGCCTCCAGGGTCCTCCACTGGCGCTGGGCACTTGGGTCCTTTCCAAAGACAAAAGAGAGATGGAAAGAGTTTCAAGTCAGATTCATAGGACTATATAGTCAAAAGAGACCTTGGATTTATTCAATCTCATTTTATAGATGAGGAAATTTGAGTCAGAGGTTAAATGACCTACCCAAGGTCATACAGGTGGTAAGTTGCATGGTTAAAATTTAAATTCTAGTTCAAAATTTCCAAAGTCAGCATTCTTTTCATTGTAGTACATTTGGATTCCATGAGGTAGATGTAGGCTCTACCCAAGAAGCAAATCCTATAAATGGTGAAACATGAACTTCCTCAGTTGCACTTAGCACTAGCTGATAGAAACTGATAAGAACCCCTCAGCACCCCTTTCCCACTCACCCAACTATCCTCATCAATTTTGGGAGTTACTGAATAGAGTTAATTTTTGTGGACTCTTTTTTCCTAGTAACACCTCCTCTAACCACAGGGACTGGAACATTCTCTCCTATCTCTCAGTGCTTCTCAGAATATGAAGGACCAGTCTACCTCCCTCCATCTCATCCAGAGCTGATGGAGCAAGTGTGTGTTATACACTTGGACATATAGAGAAAGATAGAGTGTGTCTATGATCATATATATATATATATATATATATATATATATATATATATATATATATATATGAAATATACCTATGGGTTTATATGCACCCTGCTATTTATATGTGTGTGAAACAAAGAGGGGGGGGAGAAAGAGAGAGAGAGAGAGAGAGAGAGAGAGAGAGAGAGAGAGAGAGAGAGAGCAGGAGACAGAGATAGACAGAGAAAAGGAGTACTTGAGAGACAGTGCAGGAAAAAGAGTGACATAGAGGGAGACAGGAGTCATAGAGAGAAAGTAAGAGTGATGACTTCAAATAAGTCAAGGATGTAGAGAACTGGTAAAGGTTGAACCTCATTTCTAATTAGTCATATCTCAGCTGCCTAAGTCTCAGCTCTCTCCCCCTCTGTGTGTGTGTGTGTGTGTCTCTTCCTCTTCCTCCTCCTCCTCCTCTTCTCCTTCTTCTTTTCTTCCTTTCTCTCTGTCTCTGTCTCCCTCCCTCTGTGACTTTTTTTGCATCTCTCATTGTACCTCTCCCCAAGGTACATGTGGGAAGTAATGTACCTGCACATGAAGTACCCCAAAATATTGTACTATATCAATATATATGAGTGAATAGGGCAGGGGATAGGTCAGGAAGAGATCTTGCAGAAATGTATCTGGACCGCTTCTAACTTGTGTTTTTTCAGGACCCTGGCCAGAGCCAACATTATAGCAAGCTGAAGTTCGAGTGAGGCTGACTATATTGTTTGATGTTGGTTAACAGTGTGGACTCATAGGATCTGAATTCAAATTGCACTTACCACCTTTGTAACCTTGAACAAGTCTTTAAGCCTTAGTTTTCTTTCCTATAAAAGGAGGGAGTTGAACTAGACAACTGCAATTCTCTTCTAACTACATCATGAGTGATTGGAATTCTTAGTGCAAAAACTTTCTCCACAGATGCAATCTAGTAACTTAACTGTATTTTCTAGCCCGGGATTCTTGGTCTAGGGCTCCATGAACTTATATACACATACAAATACATGTACACAGCACATATGCATATTACCCGCAGGGTTCTGAGATAAATGTGCCTGTCTGTATGATTATGTCAATATAACACCATCTATCTCTCTATCTCTCTCTCTGTACATATATATATATATATATATATAATATATATATATACATGTATTTCAATAGAACTCTGCATGCATGCATATTTCAACATAACTATGTATGCATACATGTATACTTCAAATTAAAATTCTATAGGTATGCATATATTTAAATATAATTTTATATTTATGTGTGTGCTTATGAGTGTATCTCAGCACAACCAACTATTCATATCTATTTCAACATACCTCTGTGAATACATGTGTATATATTTCTTTTTTATATATATTTCAACACTCTTCTCTATATATGTATATTTCAATATAACTCTCTATATATAGATATGTATATGCATTTTGCAAATTGTTTCCTTTGTAATCCTCTGTATTTTATTTTATGCATTTCAAACCATTCTTCTGTGAATTGGTTCAGGGACTTTGACAGACTGCTACCAAAGGGATCAATGAACCCGAAAAAGGTTAAGAAACCTTGCCTTAAAGATGTTTCTAGAGCACAGAGAGTTTAGGTGCCTTGCTCAGATTCACATAGTCCATACATGTCAGAGGTAAGTTTTCTTAACTCTAGTGCTGGCCCGCTATTCAATCTGCAGTGTTGTTTCTTCTAACTACACTGGAGCAGTATAAATGCCTTATTTAGACATAACCCACTCAAGAGGGGAGGGCACTCTCTCACTTTAACCATCCCTGTCTAAATAGTACTCTGGTAACATACTATACTAACTCTGAACCCTCTCTCCAACTCCCATCACCATCTCAATTTAGATCAAGAGTTTTAGATCTTTGTTGGTAACTTGCTCCGTTCCTACCCTTGTCACTGATGTTGGAGAAAAAACTTCGGCACCCATGAGAATCAGAATCACGCTAATTCTATATGGGACCTTGGGCAAGTGAGTATTTCCCTTCTGAGCCTTAATTTCCTTATCTATATAGTGAGAGATTGAGAGTTCCTTCAAGTTCCATGACTTAGGATTCTATGATTTGAGTCAGGTGCTCCCTTTCTAGTTATCCTGTTAATTTCAAAGACGCCACCTTTCTCCCAGGCTCTTTGATCTACAGCCTCTTTTATCTAGCCTCTTTGCCATCCTTTACTATATTTATCTGACATGGGTGGGACTGTAGTCAAGACAGACTATGAAGGACAAGCCAAGGAGAAGTTGATAAAATTCATGGAAAACAACTCCTCCCTCAAACTCACCCCATATTGCCAATGTGTTCTTATTTTATCATTTCGACTTTCTATCATCTCTCCCTTCCCAATTCTCAATTTTGCTCCAGTCACAAAAAAATCACAAACATAAATTATGTTCTTCTGAGTCTACAGGAAGTCAAATGAGATTGAACCTTTAAAACCCATCTACGATTTCACACTCCCCCTCACCATCTGCCCTAAATTGGAATATCTATGGTCCCCTAATTCTGGGGCCAGCTCAAGCCCCTCCCATTCCAGCCCAGTCTCCATTTAACTGACAAAGCAATCCTCCTAGAGGTCTTACCATGTTACCCTGCCTGTCCTCACTCAACAAACTCCACTGGCTCCCTATTACCTTCAGAAAAAAAAATAGTAAATGCTCTGTTTGGCATTTAAAGTCCTACATAAGCTTGTCCTTTCTTACTTTCCAGTCTTCTTAACTTTATTCATATACATGATCCAGTTGTACTGGCTTCCTTGATGTTCCTCATGACTGACCATCCATCTCCCATCTCCATGCCTTTGCATTGGCTTTATCCCATGCCTAAAATGCCCTCCTTCCACATCTTTTTTCTTGGCTTCCCTGATTCCTTCAAAATTCAGCTTCTCCTACTGCTAGTGCCTTCCCTCTGAGATTTTACCTTTCTTTGCATCCTTGTATCAAGCACATAGTGAGTGTTTGATAAAAGTTAATTGAATAATTTCTTGCTTTCAATGCTATAGAAGTTTTCAAGGTCTAGCTCTGTTTGCTGTCTGCTATTATTAAACTCCTATTATATTCCAGGCAATATGCTATGCACTGGGAGCCCTCAGGTATTAGAAGGTGGGAAGCATGGCAGAAGAGTGATTGAAATGGAATAAAACATATTAAAACAAAATTCTCATACAGGACCAACCCAGAACTCTCCAGAGTTCCAAATATGAAACCTAGAACTCAAGAATTAAAAGAGGCAAGCGAATTTTCCCAGGGACTCAATGAGGTTCTTTGTGGATGACATATTTCCACTTATGTTCTCAGTTTTATGTTTTCCTTGACTCTGTCCCCAAGTCTCTAACTCATTTCTAGTCACTATATAGGTCCTTTGAAAATATTCACCAACAAGATAATTCACCTGTTGTTGCCATTTAGTAATACCCATTTTCAGATTTTAAACTCAATTCATGTAGTATGATGGAAATCACAGTGGACCAGTAGTCTAGACACATGGGTTCAAGTTCCAACTATAACACTTGCTAGCTATATGACCTTGAGTAAGACATTTACCCTCTATAAGTCTGTTATCTGCATAATAGTTATAATAATAATGACACAGCTTCCCTTGTAGAATTGTCCTGGGATAAATGTTTTGTAAACTCTGAAATACAATATAAATATAATTTATCATCATCAACAATATCATCATCATGGCCACTATTATGATTATGGGAGGAGGAAAGCCATTAGTAGAACTTTGAGATCTGTTATCCTAACCCTCATTCAGTAGGAAGATTTTAAAAAGTAATCCTAATAATATGGAACACTGACTCCAGCTAGTGGGGACTGGGGAATGGCACCATGGATTCTGGGATGAAATCTGATGCACAATGAATGGAGTGGGGTAGGCAGGTACTTACCTCAGCTGGGTGGAGGGGGAGGCTCTCTCCAGCCAGTAGGTATCCTTCCACTAGATGGACACAGTAATCCACAGAAGAGCCAACAAGGATGGACAGAGATATGGCCTCCACAGCCCCCATTTCCCAGCCAGACCAGTACATGATGGTGACCACCAGGCACACGATGCCTGCAGAAAAAGTGAGGTCATAGGCAGGAAAGACTGACTAATGGGTGATTTAAGATAAGTATCTGATTCTGCCCTATGTACTTTTGACTGGGGTAGGGCCTAATCTATTCAAGACCAGAGTTAGTGAGTAAGGAAGATGGACAGGCAGGAGACTTCCCAGGGATGGATATGGCTGAGAATCAGAGAAGGCAAGATGATGGTAAAGGGAGTAGAACTAAGGAAAGGTTAGAGGGTGGAGCACATCTCAGGTCAAGGGGCCTTTTGTGAGAGACAGAAATACAATAGAACCACAATTATTCAAAGGTCCCTTATCCCCATGTAATTTACCTATCCAGAAAATATGTATAAACCTATGAAAATATCTTGGAAAGCAGGAAAAGGCCTTTGAGCAACTTAAATAGTTGCCAGAAAGCCCATGAACTTATGTATTCATAGGATAAGCCTGCTCCTCTATGAGCTCAGTCACTCTTACTTTGCAAATATTTCTAATAAGCAGAAGGGGCTAGGCTTTCCTTTTGAAAGGAAGTCTTCTAGAAGTAATAAATTAAATGTAACAGGTTTAAAGTGCTCTTATGAGTCCCTGTAAAGACTCCAGGAGCTTCTGCTCCCACCCCCACCCCCTTTTCCATACCTAGGATGCTCAGCAGCACAGGCAGCAGGAGCAGGATGTGGGTGGTAAACACAGCGACAGCAGCGACACAGATGAGTAATGAGAGGACTAGTCCATACAGGGCACTCTGCACACCTGAAATGATAGGGGGAAATATTGATAAAAGTATCTCAACCAAGGCTATGAGTTACAGCTATAATTCCATACTGATCTAGGACTGAAGAGGTTAAAAGCCTTGTCCAACAACTCACAGCTAGTAAGGTTTAAACCTGAGCTCCACTTACATCTAGCCCAGTATGTGACTCCGAAAAAAATGCTTCCCATTAATAATAATAATAAAAAATAATAAACATTTGTTTAATTTTACTCCTGTATATTCGGGGCTGCTTTTAACAATTCAGGCAAGGTCAAAATGACTACCACTATACTCAGAGAAGCCATGAAGTCACCTAGACCAGGGACGTCCAGCTGATCAGCAGCAGAACTGGGATTGGGATTCTGAGTCCACACGCTTGATAGGGGATCTGTCTAGGCATCTGATCTTTAGATGAGGTTCCTCCCTCCCCATCTCCTGAAACAGAGTCTTTCCCCTTCAGGTCCTATGGAGGTTGGTGGGACAATGAAGGAAAGTAGATTGGCAAAGAGAAGGTTTAAGCATCATGGGATGTGGGATCTTACCTATGATTTCCATGAAGACTTGTTTCCAATGTTCACAAGTTTGGAAGCCTCGGCGGAGGGCTGAGCCCTCTGGGGACAGCTGCAGCTGTTGCTGAAGGAAAGTCTCCCACTTGAGGTAATCAGAGTAGGTCTGGAAAGATGACTTCCCTTTGTAGGTAGTCTGCAGGAGACCAGAGAATCCTGTGAGTCCAAGGTTCCCTTAGATTGGTATGTCTGGGGATAGTAGGTGCCTACTTATTCCTCACCCCATTAGGACGTAGGCTCCCTCACCACCCTATCCAACATAAATTCCTTGCTTATCCTTTCCATTTTAATGGTTTAAGAGATAGGCACAGCAAAACACACATTATGGTTCAGAGCTGAAAGGGACCCTAGAACACAGCATGTCAAAGCTAAGAGGATACTTAGGACAGAGAATGTCAGAGTTGGGAGGGGTCTTAGAACACAGAGTATCAGAACTAGGAGGGCTCTTAAAGCAGGGATTGTCAGAGCTGGGAGGATTCTTAGAACATAGACTGTCAGGGCTGGGATGGCCCTTAGACCAGAGAATGTCAGAGCTAAAAGGACCCTTGAGACACAATGTTAGAGCAGGGAGGGCTGGGAGGGCCCTTAGCACACAGGATGAAAAAACTTAGGAGCCAGAGAAATCTTTAAGTCAATCCCTAGATTTCACCAAGGAGGAAACCTGAGGCCCAGATTCCTGAGATCACCTTAGTTTCTGTTTCAGCAAATCAATTGTTCCTGGTACCTCAATCCACGACTTTATAGCTAATAATTAACTTCCTTGTTATTCTCAGCCTCATTTTACCACCAATAACCATTTCTTTCATTGTCTACAGGAGTCATCTACCTCTCCAATAGGAATGTTTCTTGGAGTCTCTCTGGTTTCAAGTAAACCAATAGGGATTTTCAAACCAATCCCAAACCCTATGTACTTAGCAGACATCAAACCGCAAGGGACATTAGAACTTTCACTGTTAAGATATAGAAGGGGTGGCCAGAGGAATGAGGTTTCAACTTTGTCATCAACTTGAATTGGACCTTGGGTAAGCACTTTCTCTTTTCTTGCATGAGAGAAATGAGTTCTGTGACTTTGTTTCCTGCTTTGTAAAAATAAGCAGTTGAATTATAGGTCCTTTCAGTCTCAATTGTGACATATTCTAAGGACACTCCCAGCTCTGACATTCTGTGTTCTACAGGTCCACTGTGACATTAAGTCCCTCTTAGATATTTTCTAGTTCTAAGATTCTTTTTAGCTTAGTCTATGCTCTAAGGTCTCTTCCCAGTGCTTAATCTTATGACACAACCCTAGCCAAGACCATGTTCATCAATCTACTCCCCTATTCCTTTCCAGCATCAAGTTCAATGTGCCTTAGGGAATCCTATCAGTGGGCTGTAGGGATCCCGACATTGAGACCAGCATGAGCAGCTCCGGTTCACTTTCCTAAAGGACTCAGGGATTGGTCCTGCTATGGAGGAACAGTTTGCTCCAATATTCAGGGAGTTGATTTGTGGATTAGCAAGGCCTCTACTTCCAACTTGCTCACCGACTCGAAGGCCATGGAGATCCACTGCACTTTGCCCTCTCGTACACCCACTGCCCCATGGGATAGCTGTCCAGGGAGAAGGTTGGGCTCAGGCAGATTCTTGCACTCAGGGTGTAACATCTGTAGAAAGGAGGAGATGCTATAACCTAGAGAGAGAAGAGAGGAAACAGACTCAGGATGGGGTTGAAGGAGTCAGGAAATGAGGCTTTTCTTTGATGGGGAGAAGGGTGAGGTCCTTGGGAAGGAGAGTTTCTGACCCCTCCCCCCTTAGAATAAAGCTTGGGGAAAATGGTCTTTGTTTGCCCTGCTCCAAATGTTTGGCTGTAGGAGGTAGCCAGTACTCTTTGTCTCTCCTCTCCTGGGTACCCCTTCTCCCATCTCACTAAGTGGACCACACCCACCTCAGGAAACATCAATCCCATTGTACTGGGGGGGAGGGAGCCCTGGTCTGGATTCTGCCCCTGAAGCTTTTCCCTTATCCCTTGTATGCCTGAGCATCTCTCTCAAAATGCAAGGGGCATGCCCCAAACATCTTTTAGAATCCTTTCTAGTTATTGCCAGCCTTTTGGGGAAATATCTTCTCTAGAATGTCTTACCACTCTCTAAGAACAAAGGAATCTCTTATTTTTTAGAATTACATAATATCAGAGTAGGAAAGGGGCCTTAGGACATATAACACCAGAGTCTTAGAGCATGGAATGTTCTAGTCCTTAGACTATGGAATGTCAGAGTGTAGATGGACTATAAAACATGGAATGTGAGAGCTGGAAGGGCCCTTAGAACATAGAGTGTCTGAACTGGAAGAATTCCTTAGAACATGGAAATCCAGAGTTGAGATGGACATGAAAATTCAGAACCTGAGGCTGACTTCAAGAATCATGTATCCCAACCCCATCATTTAATAGATGAGCACCCAAAGATCCCAGATCTAGAATTGGAAGGAACCTTAGAAGTCATCTAGTCCAAATGCTTCATTTTACAAATGAAGAAATGGGGACCCAGATGGGATAAGAAATGTAGGTCACACAGGCAATAGCAAAGTCAAGGTTTGGACCCTAGTTCCTTTTTTTTATTTTAGGTTTCTTTTTTTTTTTTTTTGCAAGGCAAATGGGGTTAAGTGGCTTGCCCAAGGCCATGCAGCTAGGAAATTATTAAGTGTCTGAGACCAGATTTGAACCCAGGTACTCCTGACTCCAGGGCCGGTGCTTTATCCACTGCGCCACCTAGCTGCCCCTGGACCCTAGTTCCTTTGAGGAAGCTGAGGCTCAGAGAGGAATAGTAAACTTCTGAGATCACCAGTAAATTAAAAATAGAACCAGGACTAATTTGAATCCTCTTTCCACACCATTCCCTTTCCCTACTGAATAGTTTGATAATAATGTGAACCCTCATTCTCCCCACTCCTCGTCCTTGATATCTATGCCCGGATCTTTACTCACCCGAGGGGAGGCACTGGGCCCCACCTGGCTTCACCAGCTCCGAGTTGTCTGCAATAGCTTTGCACAGCCGACAGAGATGCCCAATCTCTTTGAAGAGGTCAAAGCTGTCATCATAGATAACGCTGCCCTTTCACAAGGAGACAGAAGCCAGCCAGGAACAATCATATGGGGCCAGATCAGGAGGTTCCCAACCAAAGATGATCTGAGGATTTAGTCCCACTCCCACCAAGAAGCCTTCCTTGACTGCTTCTGCCTTCCCAGAGACATCACCCTCTCTGATCATCTAAGGGACTCACAGATTTGGAGTTGGTAGAGAACCAAGAAATGATGGAGTGAGCCCTGCCCTTTCATGTTACAGATGAAGAGACTGAAGTTAAACAACTTGGTGAAGGCCAAAAAATTGTTAAGTCCAGGGCCAGGATCTGAATCCAGGTCCTTTAGCATTGAATCCTGCTCTCTTTCCATTCTCTCATACTGACCCTAATGTGAGCTGGCTCTGGATTCCAAACTTTATCATGATTTCATGTGTCTGAATTTTATGTCCCTAACATGTCTGTAATTTGTGAGTAGGGTCATATTTTTCCTCTCTTTCCCCTTTCCTCCACCCACCCATTCTAATTCATTACCCAGGGTTCTAGATGAATAATAGACTCTACAAAAACTTATGAGTTCTTAGCATTCAACTTTGCCTAGTCCTTCACAGGAATTCCTGTAAGTCAGTTAGTCAACAAGAATTTTTAAATGCCTATTATGTGGCAGATACTATGCTGCATGGTGGGGTGAGGGGTGGGAAACAGTGTATGGACTCCCCCCAAAAAAGATCATATGTATCTCACTTCTGTGGCAATTCACTAAGCAGTTTTCTTTCAATATCACCAGGAGGATAGTCATGCTTGCCCCCTCATGTCTGCCAAGCTCTCCTCTTTCCTCACCTCCCACTCCTAATTGTTTCCTTAAAAGCTCAGCCCATACCTTCTAGGGGAAGCTTTTCCAGATCCTCCCCAGAAATCAGTACTCCGCCCCATGACCTTATACTTACTCTGCATGTATTTTCTTATATATTACTTGCTGTTTCCCCAGGGAAGTTACCTTCCACCTCCTCTGCATGTATCTATTTATTTACATGTTATCTCCTTCCCTAAAATAGAGGGTAAGGTCTTTGAGGGCAGGCGTGTGTTTTGTACTTCTTTGTTGTTGTTGTTGTTGTTGTCTGTCCTATTTTCTCAAAGAAGATTGTGACATCAAGGAGGGGATACCATGACATGCAGGTAAGGAAGACTGGGGTTGGCCCTGGATGCATTGGGAGACCTTAACTGTCTCAGTTTGAGGCAACACCCACTCAATCTTTAAGAAAGAGAGAAATGAGAAGGAAAAAAAAGTGTTGGCAGAGAAAGACCCTCAGAGGATCCCAGTGATTAAGGCAGATGAGAAAGAAAAGAATCATGGAGCTTTTTTCATTGTATCTTCAGCCTTATGGAGGTGTGTGATACATAGTAATTGCATAGGAAACGCTTGTTAATTGAGGGATGGTTTGAAGCTGTTCCTGATACTCCCAGTTAATGTTATCCCACCTGAAATTACATTGTATGTTTATTTTGACTTATTTCATGGACTGCCTCTTGTTCCCCCCATCACCCCCGCCCCAGGTAAACTCCTTGAGGGGAGGAGCTATCTTCACTTTTTTTTTTTTGCTTGTTCACAAAATAGGTTTCCTATTTGATGGATTGGTTTTTCCAGATAGATAGAAGTCCCTTGAGGACAGGGACTCTTTCATATTATCTTTTTACACTTGATTCTTACTAGCTGTGTGACCTTGGGCAAGTCATTTAACCCTGATTGCCTTGCATCCAAGGCCATCTCCAATCATTCTAATTCACATCTGGTCACTGGATCCAGTTGGCTCTGGAGGTAGAAAGTGAGGCTGGTGACTTAGCACAGAACTACCTCACTCAAATCCAATTCACTGCTTGTCATAGTATCACTTCCCTGATGTTGTGGTGTTCTTTGAAAATGAAGGACAAAACATCATCATCATCATCATTATTATTATTATCATCTCCAAGATCTAGCACACAGGGCCTGGTAAATATGCTGACTTTGTTGGTTGATTGATTTCTCATTTTCCAGGTGAGGTAGTAAGAGGTGGTGTGATGTCCCCAAGGCCATATAACTAAGAAATGTCAAAACTTCTGAGATTCTGTGATATAAGAAAAGACAGAGCATTGGATCTGGAGTCAGGGAACCTAAGATCAGATGCTTGCTTGGATATTCAACTCTGGGACCTTGGGAAAGACATTAAATCTTGATGTGGCTCAATTTCTCAATCTCAAAAAGAGGGGGGTGTTAAGAATAAATGATCCTTAGGATCATCTCCAAGTCTAAAATTCTTATTATCTCTAAAATTCAATGCCCTTTTCACTAGGTGATGCTGTTTTCAATTTCTCGGATCCATTTGTTTCCTATTCTCCTTGATCAAAATATAGGAACCCAACCCAGGTGGAGGGGTTATGTACCATGTCTCCAATGACGTGGTTATCAGAGTGATGGCTACGGTTGACACCAAGAATGCCAAAGACCACGAAAACCATCGCACCCGTGTCTACCAATGGACGCACAGCAGGTTTTCCACAGCCAGTATTCACACAGGGGTTGAAGCCTGAGGTTGCAGAGAGTCGGGTCTTGGGGGCTGCCAAAGAAGAGGATGGCAAGGGAAATAATTGGGGCACAGACTGCTTTCTTGGGTATCTTCAAACTTCCCCTTTACACTTTATCCTCCCCCACCAAAAAAAAAAAAACCAAACCCAACATTTCCATTGCCTCCTGTTGAACCACTGTACAACTCACCTTTCTCACTGGGTACATAGAGGAAACCTTTGTTGGGTCCATCCGGGCTGGAGCTGAGAAGACAGCCAGGAGGTGCCACACATACACGCCCATGAAAGGGTGGCTTATGGGACTGGGCAAAATATAACTTCCTACAAGGGTAAGAGAGTCAAGAATATTGATGAGAGAAGGTAAGCTCTGAGTCACTGGACATGCAGAAGAGATGGTGGTGAGCATTACTATAGTTGGAGAGCAGGAGGGAATCATCCTGAGACTTTAAAAATAATGAAAGGATTTGATCTCTGAGAGCTGTGAATCCTTGGGAAGCAATGTGAACCTAAGGGTAAGAGCACTCACTAGCTTTGGAGTCAGAGAATCTGGCTGGGAATTCTGGCTCTGCATCCTATAATTTGTGTGACCTTGGGGGCAACTCACTTAATCTGTCTGGCCCTCAATAACCTCAACCATAAAATGAGGAGGTTGGTCTGGGTTATCTCTAAGGTCCTTCCAGCTCTTGCATTCTAAGTAGGTGATTTAGTGCTAAAGTTTAAATGTAGCCTGAAGCCTGGGTATATGCAGGGAGGAGGGGAAGAAGGAGACTGATACAGTCCTGGGCTGGAGCTAGGCTTATTATTATTTCTAATATCTCACATTTATATAATTGATATATGTCTATAAGACTTGAGGCTTATAAAATCTTTTTTCACAATAGCCCCTTAAGTTACATAATATAATTATTACTGACCCAATTTTATAGACGAAGGAACTTGGTCTCAGAGTTAAAAAGCCTCACCTTTGTTCACAAAATTGTCAGAACCAGAATTTAAATCTAGATCTGTTGATTTTCCAGTCCAGAATTCTCACCATCATAGCACAATGCCTCTCTAGCTCCTTTTCCATCTCTTCCTACCCCAAGACCCTTGACCTCCTCACCCAAGATTTTTCAAGCAGAATAGGGCACCCTGTTGCCATAGCATCCATCCCCTCTTCTCTCCCTCCTCTGCCCTAGCTTTCAGGCAGCATTGTCAGCCAGGCTGGTACCCTGCCCACAGTGATAGCTAATATTCACTGGAGCGGAACTATTTCCATTGAGTGAGTGTCCATCCTCAAGTTAAACCCAAGAAGGGGCGGGGGGGGGGGAACAGGGGAAAGAGAGGGGGAAGGGTCAGGAAGGGGAGACTATGCCAACAATGTCAATGATGATATCATCCCTACCATCCCAACTGCTGCTGGGGTTGGCCTGAAGATTCTTGAAACCTACAGGGGATGAGCTCACATCCCAGTGTTCTCATTCTATTTTATCCTCCTATGCAAAAGTCCAAAGAAAATTAAACACAAAAGGATGATAACAAGGTTATCAGCCATTACTCTTTGAACTTCCAGGGTCAAAGATGGAATGATCTCAGAGGATAACCAATTCAATTCCCCTACATCTTTTTGTTGTTCTTGTTCAATTGTTTCAATTGTATCAGACTTCTTTACCCCAATTGGGTTTTCTACTGGAGTGATTTTTATTGATGAAGAAACTGAGTCAAACAGGGTTAAATGACTTGCCTACAGTCACATAGCTAGTGTCTGAGAAATCTTCCTGACTCTGGGTACAGCACTCTATCCACTGTGCCATCAAACTGCTTGCTTCTTACAGATAAAGAAACAGTTCTAGGGAAGAATAGAATCTGAATCCATGAAGCCAGACTATCCTGCCTTCCTTAGGAGGAGAAAAATGAGATAACAGTAATGAGTTTCTTTCTTTGTTGTTGTTAGCTGTGATTTATTTGGTTTTATCTATCAATGCAAGTCAGCTTCTGCTCTGTATATAATTTTCTCAGAGACCCAACTGGGGTACTCAGAGATTAAATGACTTGCCCAGATTCATGAAGTCAAGTATCAGTGATGGAATTTGAACCTAGAGCTTATAGGCTTCAAGGCCAGCTGGAAACACCATTCTGGGTAACCTCATAATAGCAGACAAAGTTGAGCACAGTTGATTGACATGAGCAATAAGAAAGCCTTCCAATGTGTGTGAACAGAGTGATGTGAATGATGATAGTAATAATGTTTTGGTGCCTGTCAATAATGATGGCAATAAATGACAGTTACATAGTGCTCTAAGATTTGCCAAGTACTTTATGTACATTATCTCATTTAAACCTCATAACTACCCACATGGTAGGTTCTAATAAGATCTCCATTTCATAGATGAAGAAATTGAGAACCAGGAAGGTAAACTGAGACTCTGAGATTCAGGTAATGGAAATTCAGGTAGAGGAGGAAATATTAGATGAGAACCAGAGGATCTGGACTCAAATTCCAGCTCTGCTTCTAACTACCCAAACCTTTCTATGCATCAGTTTCCTTATTTGTAAAATAAGATACTTGACAAAGATGACCTCTGAAGTCCCTAACTCCCTGCTATAAATCCATGATCATGTGATCCTAAGTGACCTCTCCAGGTTTACATAACTAGCAAGTACCATTTCTCATTTTATAGAAGAAGAAACTGGGGCACAGAGAGATTATCAGGTCAATCATGCCACTAGTAAATGTCTGAGTTGGCAATTGAGGCCATGTCTTTCTGTCTCCAAGTCTAATGTTCTCTATTTTTTTAGGTTTTTTGCAAAGCAATAGGGTTAAGTGGCTTGCCCAAGACCACACAGCTAGGTAATTATTAAGTATCTGAGGCCAGATTTGAACTCAGATACTCCTGACTCCAGGGCCATTGCTCTATCCACTGTGCCATTTAGCCACCCCTAATGTTCTCTTGATCACAATTCCCAGCTTAGTTCTAAAGTGCCATCAGAGTATTTGACCCCTGGACCTCTGATATTAACTGGTCTGACCCGGTGCCCCTTCATTACAGACTTCTCATGGGCTCTCATGGAGGGCTCAGGAGACTGAGAGAGATCATGGCCCATCTGCAGCATCAGGGTCCATGCCATATTACCGGGTTCGTTGCTGTTCCTTGGCCGCCACATAAAAGCTGAAGTCAAACTTCCAGCCCCTCTTAGCATCACAGGCCAAAGACGTCATCATCCATTTCCGGAGGCTCGTCTGCTGGAGCAGCCCTACTGTAGACATACAAGCGGTCAGCTTCTTGGTGAAGTTACCGTAAGGCACTCTATATACCTAAGCAATGAATTAACAAAAACAAGACACGTAACTCCAGGGGCCATCCCAGCCCCAGTTTCTTCCCCCTCTGGCTCTGCAGTTCACCTTTCCACTTCCACTACCCACTAGAGAATCTTTCTTATCAGTTTCTAAGGTTCCTCCCAAATTGCTATTCATCTGTTTTATCTTTATTTCAATGTACACATATTGATTTTCCCCCAATAGAATCTTCCTGAGGACAGGTAATGTTTATTTGTTTGTCTGTTTTCTCTCTGTTTTCCCAAGTACAAAGCTATCTCAGCCCAGAGCAGAGACCCAGTCTTTTTTTTCTTTGTTTTGTTTTATTTTTTTGCAAGGCAATGGGGTTAAGTAGCTTGCCCAAGGCCACACAGCTAGGTAATTATTAAGTGTCTGAGGCCAGATTTGAACTCAGGTACTCCTGACTCCAGGGCCGGTGCTTTATCCACTGAGCCACCTAGCTGCCCCCCAGAGACCAAGTCTTAAGCAAGTTTGTACTGGGCCATTGCTTTGGGAAGAAAGAAAACATGCAAAGAAGACAAAGTTGGCATGCCATAATATGGGCAAGCAATGAGAGAGGTGTCAATGACAACAACAGCACCCACTGGCATATGCAATGTTTTAATATATTTGCATGCATCATCTTGTCCAAGTCTCAAAATGGCCCCGGGAGATAAGAATCTCCATAGATTCTTCTCCCCATTTTACAGATGAGGAAACAAGGGCTTGGAAAAATACGACTGGTCTATGTTCACACAGCTATTAAATGCTAGAAGGGGAACTTGAACCCTCTCTTCTTGACTTCAAGTCCACTATTCATTCAATCCATTCTGAAATGTTGCCTCTCAAAAGCAACCGGGCAGAGAATCAGAAGGTAGGTTTTGAGTCTGGGATCAACTGGAACCTGAAGATTTTCTGGGCCTCAGTTTCCTCATCTATAAAATGGAGATAACAATCATTGCCCTGCCTTTCTCAAAGGTGCCATGAGGTTCCAATGGGATTACATTGATTGGAAGGACAAAGGAAAGAAAAACAATTTATAATTTTTAATGTAATTTTAACATAATTTGTAATTTTTTTGTGAGATTCACCCAGGGTTCCAGAGCTAGTGTCTGAGACCAAATTTGAACTCAGGTCCTTTTGACTCAGGGCTGGTGCTCCATCCATTGCATCACCTAGCAACCTCCATAATTTGTAATTATTATAAAATGAGATTCCCAGAGGATAAAATCTGGCTATCCTCTCCCAAGGGGATGGATCATTGATAAAGGACTAGAAGGGACCTCAGAGACCACCTAGTCTAACACCCTTGCTTTGCAGATGAAGAAACCAAAGTCCAAGGTCACATCAGTATCAAATGACAGGGCTAGGGTTTAAACCATATCTCTTAACTCCATATGCCACTACCAGGAAAGGGCAGTACAGTGGACACATGCACAGAACCTTAGTGGGAATCCCCCAGAAGCCTGAACCTAACAGCATAGGATACCCAGAAAGAAAAGGGCTCACCTGGAAGGAGGGCACCTCCCCATCCCCAGAGGACACAGTCTGCCAAGGTGCAGGGAGGCTGGCATTGAGGGAGAACCTGTAGATTGCTGGTCTGCCCTTACTCTTGGCCTTGGAGATATAAACAGTACCCTGGGGGTCTAAGGGACATAAGGGAGAGGGTTACAAAAACAAAGAATTTGTGGACAATTTTTCCCCTCTCTCTTCCCAATCCCAATTTCCAGTTTCACTTATCCAATGTCTAAGTTACCAGGATAGTCTCTCACAACTATAGCACTTTAGATTTAGAGATGAAAAGGACCTGAGACTCCATCTACTCTAATTGTTCATTTAAAAAATAGTTTAAAAATTTTATTGCTATCTCATGATTTTATATCACCTATATTTAAAAAACTAAATTGATATGGCTATCTTTTGTTCTTATGTCACTTACATTGCTTAATGAACCCCCAACCCTGGAAGCTGCCACCACCTCTTTGGCCTTCTCAACCTGAAAGATGCCCCCTCCTCTGATGGGTGAAGTTCTCACTAGAAACTCCATTTGAGGAAGTGTACAAGTCACCCAAACCTATTGCCTTCCTGAGTCTACACCAGACTTCTTGTCCCTTGGAGGATACATTCCCTTTTCCACCTTTTCAGCTCTTTTTTAGTCTTGTCTTCTATTAGAATGAAAGCTCCTTGAAGACAGGAACTAGTTTTCTTTTTGCTTGAATTTGTATTTCCAGTTGTTAGCACAGTGTTGGAACATAGAAAGGGTTTAATGAATTCTTTCTTCTCTCTCTGTCTCTCTCTTCTTCTCTCCATTCCTCCTTCCCTCCTTCTCTGTCCCTCTCTGTCTCTGTCTCTCTTTGTATGTCTCTTTCTCCTCCCTTCCCTTGCTCTTTCATAATAAAGTACAAAAAAGAAGAAAAGTTCAGCAAAGCTAAGGAACATATCCAAAAAGTATGTTATCTGCAGTTCTCTCTCTCTCTCTCTTTCTCTCTCTTGCTCTCTCTTTCTCTCTCTCTCTCTCTCTGTCTCCTCTCTCCTTTCTTCCTTCTTTCTCTCCCTCTTTTCTCTTCTTCCTTTTTTTCTCTCTCTTGTCTGTCTCTGTCTCTGTCTCTGTGTCTCTCCCTTTCTCCTTCCCTCCTTCTCTCTCTCTCTCTTGTCTCTCTGCCTGTCTGTCTGTCTCTCTGTATGTCTCTCTCTTCTCCCTTCTCTCCCTCTCTCATACTAAAGAACAACAAAAAAAGTTCAGAAAAACTAAAGAACATATCCAAATAGTATGTCTCCTCCCCTTCCTCACTCCCTGTCCCTCTGTCTCTGTCTCTGTCTCTCTCTTTCTCTGTATGTCTCTCTCTCTCCTTCCCTTCCTCCCTCTATCACCATAAAGAGCAAATAAGAAAAGTTCAGCAAAATTAAGGAACAAATCCAAAAAGTGTAATGTTATATACAGTTTTCTATATCCATTACCCCCTTCCTCAGCCCCCACAGCCCTAAAGACTTCTCTTCTTTGAGAGCTTTACTAATACCCTTATTTTAGAGATAAGGAAGGGAAAAAAACGTAGAAAAACTGACCAAAGAAAACAGTGAGAACCAGGATCCAAATCCCAGTCCTCTCACTTCCAAATCCAAGGTTTCCCCTTTCCATTCCTGCTTCTCTAAAACCTTCTTTTATTGTAAGCAAACAATTTTCTAGACTGTAAGCTTCCTGAAAGGAAGGACCTAATCATATTCCTCTTTGTGCCCCCAGCACAGAGTCCAGGACTTTAATAAATGAAGACTTTGCTCTGAGTCACAAGACCAAGAATTGGAAAGAACCTTGGAAGTCATTTAGTTTAGCTCTCTCATTTCACTGAAACTTGGATGTAAGCTCCTACTTCACTTTTGCTTTTGTGTCACCAGTCCTAAGAGGATTCTTTGTACACAGAAGGTATTTAATAAATGCTTAATAGACTTATTTGAATTGAGGAGGAAATAACACCCAGAAAGAGAAAATGACTTTTCTGTGGTCATAAAGGAAGAAAACTTTAAAAGTCAGGATTCAAACACGTCCTCTGATTTCAGATACAATGTCATTTCTGCTGTGTTATACTGTGATAACTTTATCCTAAAGTCATGCATAACCTTTATTTTTATTTCTCTAAAGTGTTTTTTCTGTAAGATAATAATAACTTATATTTAGCTATTTGTGTAACACTTTAAGATCTACAAAATTCTTTGCATCTATGTACCTTGCCTATTACTGTGAAGGCAGGACTAATGTATAATCTATTTTTTTTTTTTAGATTTTTCAAGACAATGGGGTTAAGTGGCTTGCCAAGGCCACATGGCTAGGTAATTATTAAGTGTCTGAGACTGGACTTGAACCCAGGTACTCCTAACTCCAAGGCCAGTGCTCTATCCACTGTGCCACCTAGCCGCCCCGTTATGTATAATCTAATTTTTAAAAAAAATCTCTCAGGGGCGGCTAGGTGGCTCAGTGGATAAAGCACCGGCCCTGGAGTACCTGAGTTCAAATCCGATCTCAGACAAATAATAATTACCTAGGTGTGTGGCCTTGGGCAAGCCACTTAACCCCATTTGCCTTGCAAAAACCTAAAAAAAAAAAAATCTCTCCCCTCACCCAGGACAGTGCTCTACAAAGTGGGTGTTTTGTATATTTTGAATAGTACAGATAAAGTTAGTTAAGTATATTAATGCACTAGCTCTCCCTTAGGCTCATCTGGGTCAATGCCTCTGTTTGTGGCTGGAGGTTATCTGAGTGTTTAGGAAATTCACTCTGTGTGGTCAGCGGCTTTAGGATTCCTTTCCCAACTCCCTGTCCTAGGTTGTCAGGTTTATTTAGCTTTCCATATGTCAGTAAGATTATTTTCCCAGTGGGAAGGGAATATTGACCTGAACTCTTGGAACCTCAGTCTTCTCAGATTCCCCCCTCCAAGGCTAGCTGGCAAACAACCAGTAATGGAAATTGGTAACAGGTTACTACTGTGCTAAAAAATCTTCAGAGGCTCTGTTTTCCCTCAGTTGAGCCATTAAAAGAGCTAGAAGGAATTATAAAGGCCACCAATCCAACATCCTCATTTTATAGCAGAAACAGTTTAGACCAGTAAAATGACTTCCCTAAAGTTAAAGAAATAGTAAGTGGCAGAATTAGTATTTGAACCCAGATCCAACTGACTCCAAGTTACCATTCACTTTGTTGTTCCGGGGGTCTTAGTCTGACAATCAATCTGGTACCTCCCTATTTTCCAGCCTTATCTCATATTATTTTTTTCATCAATCAATCAATATGTATTTATTAAGCATCTTATACCAAATATTTTTACTATCTTACATTTAAGTTTGGAGTTTCCCAAGATGCTGTTCTTAAGGGGAATTTCTTCATATTCTATTGGGGGAGAATTCTTTATCTTTCAGACATGATCTGTGCTTTTCCCATCACCTTGGCTTTGTTCTTATTATTTCTCATGTCTGACTGGCCAATATGACCAGAAAAGACAATAATCAATGTTGGAAGGGATGCAGGAAATCTGAAACACTAATACATTGTTGGTGGAGCTGTGAATTCATCCAGCCTTTCTGGAGAGAAATTTGGAATTATGCCCGAGGGGCAACAAAAATGTGCAAACCCTTTGACCCAGCAATACCACTCTGGGTCTATACCCTGAAGAGATGATGAAAAAGGGTAAAAACATCACTTGCACAAAAATATTCATAGCAGTCCTGTTTGTAGTGGCAAAGAATTGGAAATTAAATGAATGTCCTTCAATTGGTTTAACAAACAGTGGTATATGTATGTCATAGAACACTATTGTTCTATTAGAAACTAGAAGGGATGGGAATTCAGGGAGGCCTGGAAGGATTTCCATGAACTGATGCTGAGCGAGATGAGCAGAACCAGAAGAACATTGTACACCCTTACAGCAACATGGGGGTGATGATCAACCTTGATGGACTTGCTTTTTCCATCAGTGCAACAACCAGGGACAGTTTTGGGCTATCTGCAATGGAGAATGCCATCTGTACCCAGAGAAAGAATTGTGGACTTTGAACACCTTCAAATTAGGGGAAAAAAACTTTATCTTATTATGTAATTTTTCTATTTCATACTTTATTTTTCTTCCTTAAGGATATGATTTCTCTCTCATCACATTCAACTGAGATCAATGTATACCATGGAAGCAATGTAAAGACTAACAGAATGCCTTGTGTGGGGGATGGGGGGAGGGAAGCAAAAGTGTGTGGGGGAATTGTAAAACTCAAAATAAATTTAAAAAATTATTTCTCATGTCTGAAATGGGTTTTCTTACTTCTTTACCTACTGAACACCCACCCATCTTTTAAAAACTCAGTTTAAATGTCTCCTTTTCCAGTAAGCCTTCTCTGATCCTCCAAGATGGTTATGACTGCTAACTTCATTGAATTCTAACAGTTTAGTTTCTACTTTTCTGTTGTATTTATCAAGTGATATAATATATTGTGTTTATCTCTATTGGCGTCTTATTCCATACCAGTCCATAGCAGTCAGTAAGCTTCATGTAGGCAGAGAATCTGTCATCTTTTCTAAATTTTTGAATCTTCTCTAGCACCTAGCATGATTCTACAAATACAGATTGGGAACAAAATATATACTTATTGAATGATGAAAGAATGAATGTATGGAAGAGGGAGGAAGGAAGGGAAGGCATAAGAAGGAAAGAGAGGGAGAAAGGGAGGGAGAGAGGAAGGCCAACCCAATAAATTCTCTAGTTCTTTTGCCCTCCAATCCTCCTTCCCCCAAATTCTGCCATACTGACCCTGTTGACTGGTTTCGCTTCGGCTACCCCAGGCAGGTCCAGAACCCCTTTTCTTCTTCTCCAGAGATGTTCGGATGTTATTCTGAAGACTGTGGGGTTTTTCCTGAAACAGACCTGTCCCACAAGCTTAGTCAAGGAGGGAAACACCTCATCTCACCTGGAAGGAAGGGATGGAGTGGGGGCAAAACCGGGCTATTTTAAGAGAGTGCCAGGGGAATGATCTAGGGAAATCTTTGGTCACTCTGCCCCACTATGAGGCCAGGGATATGAAAAACTGAAACATAATAAGTGTGGGAGCAAGTTTGATTCTTAAGCATAATACCCTGGGATGTAAGAAGAAAGAGACCTGAGGCTTTTCAGCCTCCCTCTCCAATCCCATCCAACATTAAAGTCACAGTGTCAGCTTTAAAAATTACAAAATTATAGCATTTCAGAACTGAGAGAGAGGTTAGAACACAGAACAGCAGAGCTGGGAGAGGTCTTTCAACACAGAGTGTCAAAGCTGGGAGAGACCTTAGAACAGAGAAGCTCAACAGAGGGCTTAAAACACAGAACATCAGAGCTGAAGAGCCCTTAGAATACAGGATATCAGAACTGGAAAGATTTGTAGAAATCTAATCCAAAAGTCCCATTTTATAGAAAAAAGAGCCAAGATTCTGAGCAGAATGGATTTATTCAAGGTCACAAGATGAATTAGCCTGGACTAGAACCCATGTCTCTTTATTCTCAGTCCTTGGCTCTCTACCTTATCCTTCTGAGACATACACACACACACGTACACACACACACACACACACACACACACACACACACACACACACACACACACACACACACACACACACACACACACACACAGTGCTTCGTTGAAAAATTCTAATATGAAGCTGGAAGAGACCTCAGAGTCCATTGAGTCTACTCCCTTCATTTTATAGATAGGGAAAGTGAGGCCCAGGGAGATTAAGGGATTTGCCTAAATTCAGACAGGACATGTCAGAGATGAGATCTGAATTCACAACATTGGACCACAACTCTGACATCCTAAATTCCAATGAGTACTCTAGTCTCCTATCATCTGAATTCAACGACAGATTCTGGTACTCGCTGTACGACCTAAGCAAGTCACTTCCCCTCCCTGGGGCTCAGGTTCCTCCTCTGTTAAAGGAGAGAGGTGAACTCCATGGCCTTTGAGGTCCCTTTGAGCACTCCACAGAGGTCCTCTGAATACTAAATAAGAGAAAGTCCTATAGGAGCCCACCAGGGAGGCAGAGACAGCACTTGGTACTTAAACCTTATCCAGAAACCTAAACCCAACTAATATGTAAAAGATACACATAATACACTTAATGGTTTGCAAAGTTTGCACACATTATTTCATTTGAGCTTCCTAAAGACACCATGAAATACAGATTACAGACATTCATTACTCATTTTACAGATGAAGAAACTGAGGTCAAAGTGCCTGACTCAAAGTCACACAGCTAATAATGATCAGAAGCAGGAATCAACTCCCCATTCATTTTACCATGCTGTCTGTCACCTAGCCCTGGGGCCTCTTTATTAGCTATTTTGCCCAGCTTTGATGTGTAAGCTCAGGCCTCTTCTGACATCTGTGATGAGAACCCAAGTAGTAGGTGAAAGGAAGACTACTCCACTGGCACCAGCAGACATGAGAAGGCATTGGGGACTCCCTGAGTATCAATTAGGAAAGTGGTTTCCCTCAGTCAGGTGATTCCAAAGCACTTGTGCTAATGCTCTCCTATTGAGTGAAGACCAGGTTGATCTGAGCAATGCCATCATTACCGTTCATGGTCATTACAGTGACATTTGGATTCCCTTCTGAGGTCTCCAAGTACTCGTCTTTCTGGCATCTCTCAGGAACTATGTGATCTTGGATAAGTACCCTCTTCCTCTGATTTCCTATATCTCCCTCTAAAATGAGGGAGGTGGCCTCAACCCCTTCTAGTGCTAACATTCTGGGATCCTATGACCAGGGGACATTCCTCCTTATTGCATTGATTAAGAAGTGGAACCTAGGAAGAAGCAGAGACTTTTGATGTCATCTGGTCCATCCTTCCTCCCAATTTACCATTAAGAAAATTAGAATCTAGATATGACCAAAGTCATATAGAGAGTGAGTGGTAGTCAGGATTTAAATACAGTGTCTCTGTGACTTTCTCAAGATCAATGAGAACTCAAATCCAAGAACCTGGCCTCTTGGTCCACAAATTATTATAATAATAATTCTGGTGTCATAGCAATATTTATATATTGTTAACAAGTCACTTTCTGGTTTACAATACATTTTTCTCACCATCAGTCCTATGAGGTGGGCAGCATCCCCATTTTGCAAAAAGGAAAATGGAAACTTAGAGAATAGTAACTATTTTCTGGGCCTGGCACGAACTTTGATTTCTAAATGTGGCAAGGACTAAACATGTAGAAGACACCCCCAGATGACCCTGTTTTTCTGCTCCATGACCTCCTTCAGTCTAGAATTCTCACCTGAACAGGTGACACATGAGATTCCCTCAGCACTCAGGTTGTACTTGAGGTCCAGTAGCACCTGGATATTGGTGTCCGGTCGGAATAGGAGTGGTGCTCGACTGGCCGGGCGGAGCCGGCTGGCAAAATATAGGGACAGGATGAGGACAGTGACAAAGAACCCTGTAATGAGAGGCCATCTTAGGAGGCAGGGCTGGGCTCCATATCCTCTTCCACCACCCCAAAGGGACTGGGATGAGATCCCAAAGGCAGCTTTGTAGATAGCTACTGGCTCCATCTCTGGGACAGCTTGCCAGAGATGAACACAGTGTGGAGCTTCTTGAGAAGCTTTGAGGGACTGGCACCATTTTGTATGATGTGTATGTGGGTAGGGAAGAGAGTGGAATTTTTGAAAAAAATATCAATTACCCTACAGGCTAGGGGACCAAAGTCAAAACACTCAATGGGACAACCTACTGACCCACCTGTGAACTAGACTTAAGCCTCAAAGAGTGATGGAGGGAGCTCAGAAGGAGCAGGGTAAGCCCTGCTTACCCACAATGACCCAGCGGCTCTTCACGGCTGACCACAATACCCAGTGGTGGAGAAGTTCTTGCAGCTGAGTGATGAGTTGGCCTCGGCTGCTCTTTTCCAGGGGAAGCTGCAGGTTCTCAGGGAGCACAGACACGAGGGGGACATCACCCATTTCCAAGGTGACTGATAAAGTAAACAGGAAAAGTTTCTCTGACTGAGAGCATGGTGAAAGGGTGGGTGGAGACATCCCCCTCTAGAGGGTCTGGGGATTCCTACTCCATCTTAAGAGAGTAACCCAGGTAGAAGTCACGTCCCTGATTTCTAAGCAGGTACCTTTCTGCCCATGGGTTGGAGAAAGGGACATAGGAAAGTGAATGTTTTTTTTTCATGCAACCTCTTAATTTAGCTGGTAGAGATGTCAAATAGTATCTGTTGAAGATGGGGGCAGAGGAGGTAGCAAGGGGCTGAGGAGAGGTATCTCACCTGGCTCTTCCTCCACATTCAATAGAGGGATATCATCATCCAAATAGGGCAGAGGACCCTGGGGTGGGCCGACCCCTGCAGAATCCGAATTGATGAACAGGCCACTGGAAAGATGAAGGGAGCTCTTCCGGATACATTTCTGGTGGCAGCTATGAAAGGAAGGATTCTGATGTAGTGTGTTGCAATTACCATGTTCCCCGTGGGCTCTCATGGAGGGGTGAGGTCTGGATCTAGCCCAGTTATCAAACTGGATGGGCAGTATTCCTAGCTCAGATTCTCATTAAAGCTATCTAAGCAGTCTTTGTGGAGCTGAGAATTGGTCCAGCCATTCTGGAAGGCAATATCCAATCATGCCCAGAATGTTACCAAATCATTTGATAGTAATGATATCACTACTAGGCTTATATGCTAAAAAAAAATGCAAAGAAAGAGGAAAAGGACATAAGGTACAAAAATATTTATAGAAGCTTTTTTTTTGGTGACAACCGAAAATTAAGGAGTAACCCATCAATTAGAGAATGACCAAACAAATTATAATGGAGTGGAAGACTATTATGCTGTAAGTTTCAGAGGAAATTTCAAAGTCTTCTATGAAGTGATACACAGTAGTGAACAGAACCAGGAGAACAAGTTATACAATGACAACAACAATGTAGAGAAAAGCAACTGGGAAGACTTTATACACTGATTAAGGCAATGAGGAATCAAGAGATTAAACATATTCCCTGCCTCCTGCCAGAGACACCATGGCTTCCAAATGCAGAACAGGACAAATGTAGAACATGGCCAAAGTGGGAATTTGTTTTGCTGGTCTATGTTTATTTGTTATGAAAGTGTTACTTTTAAAAAATATTCTATTGAAGGGTAGTAGGAGGGAAGAAGAATAAATAAATTAAAAAAAAAACACATCTCAAAAAATGGGTTGAATAAGCAATGTACCGGGATAGAAGAGGCCTGGGTTTTAGTCTTTTCTGGTCTACTCATCCCCATCTCTAACCCCACCCTCAGTCACTTACATTCAGAGTAATCCTGGGCAGGTCACCTCAATCTGAGTTTCACCTTTATCAGTTGAGGAGTAAGGAATTTGGGCAAAATCATCTCTAAATACCTTTCCAGTCTGATATTCTGTTCCAAGACCCTTCCCAGTTCTAACATTTTAGTTTTTAAGATCCTTCTCTCCCAAATCTGACAGTCTATGATCTAAGGAACTTTCCAGTTCTAGTTCCAACTCTGACATCCTGTGTTCTAAGGACTCTTGCAGCTCTGACCTCCTGTGTTCTAAGGACCCTCCCAGCCCTGACATTCCATGTTCTAAGGGCCTTCTCTCCTAGCTCTGAATATTTTATGTGCTAAGGTTCCTCTCAACTTTTATGTTCTATGATTTAGATGTCCTAATTTCTTTCAGGCTCAGTGAAAGCCTCCTTTCCATGGCAAGCTTCAAGAGCCCTAATCCTAGAAAAGGAGGGGTCTGAAGCCCAGGATGGGGGTGATGAATAGGAATTATAGTCATTATTTATAGGAACAGTGATGGCAGTCGACTGTCCCTCACATGAAGACAGCAAAGGTCATGCAATTATCCCTTAGCTATCATGGTCACTACTGGTTCTTATACTCAGAGATGTTCCTGAGATGGTGGTAGGATCAAAGGGGATTTGAGAGGTCAGAAACCCTAGAGGGAAAGGCCCATACATTTATAATCTAGATCATGGGTCACCAAGAGTGGGAAAGGTATCATTCAGGGTGAGATTTCTGGGACTGAAGACTTTTTCAACTATGGTCATGTTCTGTCTCAAATGTCAAACACTCAACTACAAACATTTAGCAATTGTTTAAAATGGGGGGAAGGGGAAATACTTAAGTCAGAATTTAGTACAGGAGTAAGAATTGAGAGAATGATAGAGATTCCAGGTATGTGACTAAGGAACACGTTCCTGGACATAAGTTAGTCTTTGACACATAGAATCATAAGGTGTTAACCCAAATTCTTCAGCATGGTTATTCAAGTCTCCCCACCACCACCAACAACAACAACTGTTTGCCCTTACTCATCTAACCTCTTCTACCATTACAAAAAGGACAGTTTTATTTCTTTATTGCCTGAGTTTTGGTACAATTTCTTTTTTTTCCCTTAGTGTTATAATACTAGTTCAATATCTAGTACAATATTAAATAATAATCAAAATAATGAACATCCTTGCTTTGCCCCTGATCTTATTAGAAAAGCTTCAGTTTATTGCAGATAATGTTTGCTCTTAATTTTAGATAGACTCTATTTTCATTTTAAGAAAAGTTTTATTTACTACTATGCTTTCTAGAGTTTTAAACAGGAATTGTCAAAAGCTTTTTCTGCAATAAAGAAACCTTTCTTTCTTGACTTGATCTCTTTCCCTTCTATTGGAGTGTAAGCACCATGAAGATAGGGAGTGGGTATTACTCATTTTTGTATCCCTTGGAACCCCAAGCACACAATAATCATCAACCAGCATCAATCAGCAACAATCAACAGCATCTTGTAGGCACTTACTGCATGCCAGACCCTGTTCCAGATACTGGGATTAAAAATACAGAGAATGAAACAATCTCTGCTTCTAAAGAAATTTTAGATAAAGCAAGACTCTAAACTTTCCTACTAGACTATAAAGCGACCAGAAGGCATGTACTATGGTTATTCATTTTTTTGTGTATCTTCTGATGCTTTACATTTACTCATATATGTATAGGTTGTAAGTTCCCAGAGGTCAGGGACTGTTATGATTTTGTCTTTGTATCTGCAGCACTTGGCCCAGTACTCAATGATGGGATATACTCAGGATCTGCTCAACAAATATTTGTTAATGACCAAACAGGTACTATGTCTCCCTTAGGGTAGTGAAACAAAGGGGTGGGCATATAATTGGGGCTTTGTAAAAGCTCCATTCAAATGCCCAAACATAGCCATAGTTGAAGCAAATCCATGAGAAGGGGAGAAGATTTCTGGTTGTTTGGAGAGATGGATGTCTTCACATCTTCCATTTCATTACTATTTATTAAGGATTATTCTGTGTGAGGGATTATATTAAGCAATGGTAATACAAAACCAAAATCAAACAATCTCTGTCCTCAAAAAGGTTACATTCTTCTGGGCATGATCCAATATCTCAGAAACATTTATAAATAAATACAAAGTATAAATATAAAATAAAAGGTAATAAAAGTTATTTATTTGAAGAGGCAGAGACAGCTAGTCCCTGGGAAGACCTGGAGAGATCACATATAGGAGGTGGCACCTGAGCTGTATTTTGAAAAATCTAGAGTGAATTTCCACAAAGTAGAAAGGATACTTAAATATCTGGAGGTGGGAGACTGCTAGCAGTTCAGTTTGATGGAAAGGGAGTGTAAGTGAGAGCATCTCAGGGGCACTATAGTTTACAGAGTATTGAGTCTGGAGTCACAAATAAAGCCCCAAGCACTTGAAGTTGTGTATTGTAGGCTGTTTGCTTCATTTTCCTCGCCTATAAATGGGAATAGTATCTATTTCCCAAAGTTGTGAGGACCGAATAATTGTGAAGGACTTTGCATAGTGCCTGGCAAAGAGTAGATACTCTATAAATATTGTCATTGTCATCATTATAATTAACATCATTATTGTTAAATTTTCAGTGTTGCTATTGACCATGACCATCATGGTCTCACCTTGTCTGGCAGGAGCTCTCTAATGGGGCCATGTAGAGGTTCCAGATTCCCAGAGCAGCAGGCATAGTGAATAGTACTGCCAGCCAACAGCAGGACACAATGAGGGACATGAATAAACCAAAGTCATGAACAGCAGGGATCTGCAATGAGAATGGGACAAGTTAGACCCGAGTTCTAGGGAGGCTACCTAGGTAGGGGGTAGGCAGTCAACTGGGGTAGAATCCTCTGCCATAAAGCATCTCCTGCCATCCCATAGCCCAACCTTCAACTTTTCTTTGGCCCGGTTGGGTTTCAGACTCTCAGACACCCCTAAGGCTAACCCAAGATGAGAAAGCCAAGTGGTCACCTCCAAGAAAAGAAACCCAACCTTCCAGGGCAACCAATTCCTGCTTCAAAATACTCTAAATCAATAAGAAGTTTTTCCTGACATTCCTCCTCTTTCTGCTCTCTAGAGTCAAGCAAAAGAAGCTGATACTTGAAGACAGTGATTGTGTTTCTTCTAAATCTTCTCTCTCTCTTGGGCTAAACCTGAACAACTCCTTCAAATGATCCTCATCTGATCAGTACAGATGACTTTCTCTAGATCCTCCCTGTTCCTTTTAAAATGTGACTCCCAGAACTGAGTCCAATGTTCCAGACATATTCTGACCAAGGCAAAGCACAGTGAGCTATATACTTAGTCCTGGATATCCTGTTTTTTCTGGCTGCAGCCCAAGATCATGCTAGTTAAGGGTGACCTTGGCTATATTCTGACAGCACATGGATGTGGCACTGAACATTCATGCCAGCTCAGATATCCTTGACCCTAGAAAAAAATGTTAGAAAAGGATCCAAGGAGATAGGGGTAGGAAAGGGAGGCAAGTTAAATTTGATAGAAACTAGAGGCAAGGTGAGGAATAGAATGTTCAAAGACTAAACAGTGGGAATGTTTCCAAATTAGTGGGAAGGTCAGGGTGGGTACAGAGAAGAGGGAAGGTTTATCCAGGGAGCCATCGATAAGTCACCACATAAATAAAAAGAAGTCAAAGATCTAAATGGTCCTAAGAGTAAAGATGACTCAAAGGGTCAGAGAGGGTCTGTGCAAACTCAGAATATAGCAGAGGTCAGGGGGTCTCTGTTTGGTTAGGGAGAACAGCCACCCACCTGGGAGAAGATATTGGCTGCATAGGCAGCAGCGGTGGTCAGGGAAGTGAAGAAAGTAGCTTTGCCCGCTGTCTGGATGGTGTGGATCATGCGCAGCTGTGGATCCTCCAGGTGAGTAGCCTGGCGGTAGGTGTTGATGAAGACAAAGACATCATCCACACCTATAGAAGGGAACCCAGGCAAGGCAGGGGTTAGAGGCACTTTGGAAGAAGGACCATCTCATTTGCCTCAGGGAAGCTTGGGAACATAAGATCATACTTACATCCTCACCTGTCTTGGGATCTTAGGACACTGGATCCATTAATCATATTATTGGGAACCTACCATTGTGCTCAGTCACCTAACTCACCCAGCATATTTCCAATTGCTTCCCTTTGATGAAGATGCAAAGAGAGGACTCTGTCAGACCCTCCATTTCCCACCCAGAAGTGCATGGGAAGAAGTTCAAGGGATATGAAGTCACCCACAA
Organism: Macrotis lagotis; assembly: GCF_037893015.1. Classification (NCBI taxonomy): domain Eukaryota; kingdom Metazoa; phylum Chordata; class Mammalia; order Peramelemorphia; family Peramelidae; genus Macrotis; species Macrotis lagotis. The sequence goes on from NC_133658.1 coordinate 881,940,941, forward strand.
TGACCTGAACCAACTTACCAATGCCCACAATGACAAAGGCAGCCACCCCATTGAGGATGCCCAGGTATTGGATTCCAAAAACAACATGGTAGAGGAACAAGGCAACCAGGCAGCTCAGGCCAATGCTGGCAATCCCAAAGAAAGACAGGAACACTGCATGACAAGTCAGAGAGGAACAGGTAGGGTGAGGCTTCTGTGGAAAAGACAGGAGGACTAGCTGCCGAGGAGGTCCTCAGTACACTATGTTTCCATGGGCACCAAATACAAAGACTGGACTGGCAAAAAAAACCCCTAATAGAAAATGGAACTGAGTCCAGAGACCTTATAGGGGATGATCCTTAGGATTAATATCTCCCAGCCTTTGCCAGCCTTCATTAACTCCATGAGATTGGGTCAATCATTGGGTCTCTGAGCCTTCATTTTCTTCTCTATAAAATTATAAAAATTTTTGTTCTTTGTTTTTGAAAAAGATCACATCAGGAATTCCATGACAAGCATGTGAATTAGATTTGAGTAAGGGGGTATTATGCTAAGTCACCAGCCTCACTTTCTCCTCCAGAGTCATCGGGGTCCAGTGGCCAGATAGGAATCAGGAATTGGACTAGATGGCCTTTGAAGGTTCTTTCCATTCCAAAGATCTTAGATATTAATTGAGAGAAATCAGGTTCCAAGTAATTAAGGATCAAAAAATGTTCAAGCATGTGGGAAATATAGCCGACCAATTATTATCCCAGTAGACTAGCAGCCCAAATAATGCTGCACCCATCTTAGCTGAACTATGGCAGTCAATACATTTTTATCACCATCTTTTCTCATCATTCTTGATGGAGTTAATAAAGAAACTCCTGGAACAAATCTCTATCTTGCTACTATTTTTTTTTAATTTAACATACTATTGCATAAATGGATAAAAGATTGCTTTCTATAATTTAACATGAGTACTAGGAATGTAAATTCATCTCCATTCATGGCTTTCAGATAGGTCAGTGATTTTCCAATTCTCTTCTTGATCTCTTTTCCAGATCAGCTGTTTTTCCTATGAGATATTCCATGGTTTTTTTTCTATTTTTTTCAGTTTTGACTGTATTTTATTTCTTGATAGTTTATGGAGTCATTAGCTTTCATTTGGACAAATCTAAGTTTCAAAAAAGTTATTTACTGCAGTAAGGCTTTGTTCCTCTTTTTCCAAGCTGTTATTTTTTTTTCATATTATAAGTGTCTGGAATTTAACAGAGGGCAGACTGAAGAGATTCTGTGAGCAAGTTATTAGCAGGGAGCATGCAACCTGGTAACAAAGGGGTCTTATGATCAGCTTCTGCTTGTGCCAAAGGCCCAGAGTGACAGCCAAACGTGTCTTTTATACCTAAGTGCATTTTTCATCTTTTTGGTCTGACAATACATCATTTGGACCTCCTCCTCTCTGGCAAAAATGAGGCAATTCTGATTGCAGGACATTTTAATAAGGAGATAAGTTAGCTGTTCTGAGCTCTTCTCTATTGTTAGGAGGCAGCGTTAATATTTAGTTCAATCTGCAGCTAGAAAAAGGGAGTTGACTTTCAGATGTGGCTGATCATGCCCTTCTCTGCCACCTAAGGAATGCAGTTCCTCTAAGAGAGGCAGATGCCTTTAGTAATCTTGGTTAGAAAACTATAATCCATTTCAAGCAGGCTTTACTGACTTGGTGTCCCTATTTTTATACCAGGTTATCCCAAACTTTGATTAGGAGTGTAAAGGACATAAGAATTATCACCCTGGGTAAGGGATTTTGCTCAATTTGGCTTCTGTTTATTAATAAACAAAAGCAAAAGTCCTTGTCTAGGCAGATGCCTGGGGACTGGGAGTAATTACAGTTCTCAGTCAGTTTGGACTTGTAGAGATCTCTTTTGAACCAGGCTAAAAGATGGAGATTTTCCAGAAAGGGCATATCATACAGTAATACTAAATATCAAATGATGGTGCATAATATTATTTCCTCAATCTCTTTCTTCCCTAATTCTTGCCTTGTTTTCCATTCTTTCCTCAACTTTTCTTACTTGACTTTCAAAATCATTTTAGCCCTTTTTTAAAAAAACTCTAGTTTCACCTCTTTTGGGAATCCTTGTTGATCTTGTATCCAAACTGCATTTATCTTTGAGACTTTGCTGGTAAATGTTTTTAAATCATTCTTTTCTGTGTTTGTGTTTTGAGATTTCCTGTTTCCAAAATAGCTCTTTGTGGTCTGGTACTGCTAGATTCTATACACTCTTCCATAGTGAACTTCTGTCCTCTCACATCCTCTTACTGCTTCACAGCTCATCTTGGAGGCCTGTAAGCTTTTAATGCTTCCAAAATGAGGAGGGGAAGGTTCAGGGGTGGTACTTTTCATTGTCCCCCTGGTCTGAACTCTACAAGTCCTGACCGCTATCATCTTGTTTCTGGTTGGGAATTTTAGCAAACTGCTTTTTCACTCAGGCTCAATTGGCCCTCTGAGAGATTCTTCAGGTTCAAAGCAACTGATTTTCTGACTCACTTTTGGTCTAGGATAGTGAGTTCTCTAAATTCAGAACCACAGAGTTACAATATACTTCTCGGAACTTATTCCTTGCTCAGGACATAGCTATGCAAATGTTCATAACAATTCCTCTCCACCTTGGATCTGTAACCTGGAACTGGGTGGTGAGTGACAGAGTTGCAAGTTGGTACCTATTTCTGCACCCCATGCTTACTCAGAAATTCCCTGGGATCTTGTTCTGGTGTCCTGTTGGCCTTCCCTCAGTCCCTGGGTGATGGATGGACTCTGAGAAATCCCATTTCTAGTGTCTGTAGACCTCTCTGCCTCCCCAAGCTGAACTAGTCTGAAAAAAAAATTGACTGTGACTATTTGCCTTTCCCAATCAGAATTCAGTCTAATACATTCTCAAGAACTTTGTTGAGAAGAAGAACTAGATTCTAATGCTTCCTCTCACTCTACCATCTTGATTTTGCCCTGTAAGTTCAATTAGTAGGTTTCCTGACTGCATCCTTGGCAGGATAATCAAGATGACATGTACTCATCCTGTTCCCAAAAGATCCTGATTTCTTCTTCTAGGCCTTTATATTTTTAAAGCTTTTCATTATAAATAGCTTAGAAATTATGAAAATTTGGTATGGCAGACCTATTAAAAATGCTGCTCTTAGGTTTTTATGGATCAATGTTCTATCTGGGAAATGGGGGAAGGGGGGAGACAACATATCAATCTGTGATAATGGCACAGTTCCAGTCCAGTTTATTGGTTGCATTCTGTTTAGTGACTGAATTAGAGCTATTTGGGGGTTTATATTTATAGTACAAGGCTTTGTCATCTGTCTGTGAAAGATATTGAGCTTTTGTTTTATAATTCTAGGTACCTGCTCATGCCTTGCAAGGGTTTTGATAGGTGGTAAATTTTTATAGCCTTTGTGATGTGTTGCAGTTTCTATTATTTCCTTGAATCAATTGCATCAATGTGCATTGATCAGTATGTCTGATCAGTATGCTTCTTAGAGATAATCCTTCTGTCATTTCTACTGGCAATGTACTGCTCCTAAATTGCTATCATAAGCTGCTCTATTTCCACAAACAAATCCGCATGACTCAGTCATTCGTTCCACGTTTCTTTGGTGAAATATTGTTGGCTGACTTCATGCAGATGTCGCCCATGGAGGGCCTGTTGATTCTACTCTTGGACCTTAGCCATTTCACAGCCTCCATCTGGAGGTGAGCTACTTGCAGTTACATTGGACAAATCCAATGGGGTGTACCTTTTATCAGCTTTCACTATTGCTTGGTGAAGAAATCACTACTTGATTTCCAAGTGTTTTTGTAGGCTTGGTTTTTTTTAAAAATTTCTTTTTCATGCATTTTGATTGGCTATCAAATCTCTTTTTCCTTTTTTTCAAGGAAGTGTTTATCTTTCTAAGCTGCCTTATAGTGATGGGCCCTGTGTTTTGTTAGCACTATAGAGATTTTTTTGCTAGGATGCTTTTATCATTAGCATTATTAGCATCATCATCATCATCATCCGTATGATAATTTAGTCAGACTCATGACTTCACTGTTGTAAGAATTTGTGAAACAGAATATACAAGTGAATAAATGACTGTTCTTCACTCTTAGAGAGTGATATGGGGCTCTGAAACATTAAATGCCTTGCAAATGTGTATCAGAGACTGTACTTAAACCCAGATCCTGTGGACCACAAAGTCAGTTCCTTATATACTATATCATTTTGTCATCAGTAGTTTATTGTTTTTATATCATCATAATGTAATAATAATAATAATAATAATTCTCATTTTTATAACATGATTTAGTTAGCAGCTGGGTAGCATGGTGGATAGAGTCTTTCCCACAGTCAGGAAGACCTGAATTCAAATCTAGCCTCTCTCACTTGACACTTATTAGCTGTATGACCTTGGGCAAGTCACTTAACCCTGATTGCCTCCCATCCAGGACCATCTCCAGTCTTCCTGATTCATATCTGGCCACTGCACCTAGATGGCTCCAAAAGAGAAAGTGAGGCTGGTGACTTTGCACAGCACCTCCTCATTCAAATCGAATTCATGTGCTTGTCATGGCATCACTGCCCTGATGTCATGGTCTTCTTTGAGAATAAAGGACAAACATCATCATTATCACCCAGGAGACAGGTAGGTGGTTCAGGGAATAGAGTGCTGGACTTGGAGACAGGAAGATCTGAGTTCAAATCCATTCTCAGATATTTACTAGCTATGCGGGCAAGTCACTTAACCTCTACTTGCCTTAATCCACTGGAGATGGAAATGGGGTCATAAAAGGTTGGCATACCTGGACAGCAACTACACATCAAACCAATAAGAGCCAGTGATGGGAAGGGAAAGGTGGAAAAAGGACCAAAGTCCCTAGGATCAGAACTTTAGAACTAGAAAGTACCTTAGACAATATCAAGATATAGGATTTGCCAGAGCTAGAAGGTTTTGTTTTTTAGGACATACAATGTCAGGGACTAAAAAGTACCTTAGACTATAGAATGTCTAAACTGAAAAGGAACTTAGAACGCAAAATGGTAGAGCTAGAAGAAACTGTAGTCATAGAAAGTTAAGAGCTGGAAGGGTCTTTACTTAAAACAAGATAGCAGAACTTTAGGGTTGCAAAGGACCTTAGAACCACTTCATTTTACAGAAATTCTGGGAACATGAAGCAGAAGTGAGGTAGAGAGAAGACATCTAAAATAAACCAAATTTCTAAGCATTTCTTACATCTCTGTGAGGTGGGAAATGCCAGCATGATCATCAGTATTTTACAAATGAGGAACTTGAGACTCAAAGAGGAGGACTATCTGGCCAGGGGTCACATCTCTAGGAAGGAGCCCATGAATCTGGGATATAAACTCTGGTCTTCTCCAAGTCAAACACACTTTTTTTCTTATAACATGTTGGTCCTGATAACACACATTCCTTACTATTGGAGTCCCCATTGAAGATGAAATCTATATACAGTTTTTATCTATCAATTTTTATTTATCATTCATTATTTATCATTCATAATAATAATAATAATAATGATGATGACTTAAATACACCAACTTGTTTGATCCTCAAACTTGTGCAATAGGTGTCATTATTATTCTTATTTGACAAGGGAAGAAACAGAGACCCTGATAAGTTAAGTGACTGGCCCAGGGTCATAGAAGCAGTATGTATCAAAGGTAAAATTAGAACTCAGAATTTTCTGTCTTTAAATCCAATGTTCCATCCACCATGTCATGCTGTCAGCCCCATTATCTTGACCTAGTTTGGTTGAGCTGATGTACTACATCAGAGGCAAATAAACTTTGTAGACCAGCTGGGACAGTCTGTCACCTGGAACCAGATAATAGAAGTTGAGGTCTGTCTGGGGAAGTGGGTCGAGGTGAATCATACCTGAGCAGGAGGTGAGGATGTAGACCAGAGCAGCAATACAGCTACTACTAATGAAGGCCAGCAGCATGTCATTGTTGAAGGTCCTTCGTACCTCATAATCAAAAAGATCTGTGCCCCCATAAAGGACTTGGACTTTGCTGTAGGGAAAAAAGAAGGTATTGAGGAAGCAGCACCTGGAACTGGTCATCATTTACATGAAAGAGATCACCTAATTATCCTGAATTAAAGAGAACCAGGGAACCACTCTCCTTCTCACTAGCCATAAACATCCCATACCTTCATCTTCCCTCTCCTCCAATCTCCCCCACCCCATCCCCTTTCCTTTCCTGATCTGAAATTATAATCAAATTAATACTGTCATTGCTCCTGGAAAGGGTGTGTCAATCTACTCTCCTATGATTCCATTCAGCATCTCCATAACTTTAAGACTAAAGAATTCCTCCTTGGTTACCACCCCCTATGCATGTTCTCTCTTCTTTTAAAATGGAATCTCCCTGAGACTGGGAACTGTTTCCACTTTTTTACTTGTGTCTTCAGAGCTTAGGATAGTGTTTGACACATAGTAAGAGTTTAATAAAAAGCTTTTCCTTCCTTCCTTCCTCCTCTCCCTCCTTCCTTCCTTTTTCCATCTTTTCCTCCTTCCTTTCACCCTTCCTTTATTCCTTCTCTCCCTTTCTCCCTCCCTCCCCCCCCTTCACTCCTTCCTTTCATTTGTAGGGTGAGCCCTTGCAACCGATTTAGGTTGGGTATTCATTTCTGCCCTATATTGATTTATCCATGGCAAATTTTCCCTCCTAAACTGAATTCCCCTTGTTGGGACATTTTCCTCTGATTCTCACACTGCTAGCTAAGCTTAAACCACCATTAACCACAACAACAAATGCAGTGCATTTGAAAAGACAAATAGTACACTTGGTGGATTTGTCTAGGCTGTTCCCCATAGCTGGAATGGACTCTCTCCTTCCACATTTTTCTTAACAGGCTTTAGAGCTACAGATACCTTAAAGATCAGTGCCCCAAATGTGAGTTAAGGGAATTGGCTAGATCATAAGAACCTAAGTCTAGAACTGGAAAGGACCTCAATAGTCATTGAGTACAACCCCTTGTACTTTAGACAGAGGGCCAGAGATCAAGATGTGCAAGGTCTTCTAGGTAGGTAGGTAGGATTTGAACCCAGGTCCTGTGACTTCAAATTCACTGAGCCTCAGGGCCCATCCCTTTCAGCCTAGCTCAGGGGCTGCCTCCTCCAGGAAGTCTTCTCTGATGACCCTCCTGGAAGCCATTTCTCCTGCCTTGAACTTCTCAGGTCTCTTACTATCACCCTCATTACACAATGCCCCATATTATAGTTAATTGCTATGTCTTGTTTCCCCATACAACAGTGTATTCTCATTGAGGGCAGGGAACTTGACATGTTTTTATATCTCCATAAGATATAGTAAAATACAGTACAAACCTTGTATATAATTGGTGCTTAATCAGTATTTGGTGAATGAATAAAACTCTGAATCAGGCCACTGATCCCCTTAATTAACAGGAAATGAAGAATTGGCTACAATTTTCTAGCAGTTAGAAGAGTGAGGTAAAGAGCTATTTCAAATATAGGGGGTGGGAACACCTCAGAAAAACTTAGATAAGCACTCTCCCTGAGACCAATAGGCCTAGTGTCTCCATGTCTAGGGCAATGGCAGGTGGGGATAGTTCATTCCTTTTGGATCTTTTGAGGAGGGGGTGGAAAATCAGAGAATCCTGGCTGCTTTGTCCCAGGGTAGAGTTATCATCCTGGTGATGGGAATCATAGGGTCCTTCACTCATTTTTCCTTTCTTTTTTTTTTCTTTGTGCAAGACAATGGAATTAAGGTCATATAACTAAGTAAATTTTAAATGTCTGAGGCTGGATTTGAACTCAAGTCCTCCTAATTTCAGGACTAGGATTCTATCCACTGAGCCACCTAGCTGCCTCTTCATTCACTCACTCACTGAACCAATCAGCAAGCATTTATTAAGGTCTACAATGGGCAAACCCTTATTCAGGGATACATAAGAAAAAACAAAACAAAAATAAAATAATCCCTGCCCTCCATGAGGCTTATATTCTCCTGGGATTCTGGGTTTGGAGCTATAGATACCTTAAAGATCAGTGTCCCAAATGGAAGGTAAGGGAATGGGCTAGATCATAAGAACCTAAGTCTAGAACAGGAAAGGGCCTCAATAGTCATCGAGTTCAACCCCTTTTACTTTAGATAGAGGTTCAGAGATCAATATGGGCAAGGTCATCTAGGTAGGGTAGGATTTGAACCCAGATCCAAATTCATTGGGTCACATGGCCCATCCCTTCCAGCTTAGTGCATCTAACAGTCCTGGACAGGTAGAAAGTATGTGGGATGGGGTGAGGCCATCATCTTTCTCTCAAGAGTCATTTCTGAGCAATTCCCCCCAAAAAAGTAAAGGGAAAGGAGAGAAAAAGGAGGAGGGAGAAGACCCAGTAAATTATCCTTTCTGCCAAACCCTTGCCTATGGATGGACATTAATGGAGTTCTTGTGTCTGTAAACAATCCAGTAACCTCCGCAGCCAATTCTACCTGGAATCTTAATCATTGCTGGTTTTAAGAGGGAGTGACAGAGACCTGGCCTGAACCCATCCAATGCCTTCATTGTGTGATTTACCAGTCCCAGAGGATATCTTCCTGGATAATTAAAGCACACAACAGTAATCCACCATGCTCATCCATTCATTCATGCTGTCACACTGGCCTTTCTCCCTCTCCTAGGCTGAGGGTGCCTTTCCTAACATTTTCACCCCTGAGGCCCTCTTGTGGTTACCCAGAGAAAGAAGGGAATTCCACCCCAAGAAGGTCAGTGGAGCTTATACCTGGGAGCCTAAACAAAGCATATATGGTAGAATGTGAGTGTGAGCCAATGACCTTTGCTCTGCTGCTTTTATTAGCCAGTCAATAATGTTGTTATATTTGTTCTTCATTCTCGAAAAAGACCATGACATCAGGGAGGTGACACTAAGACAATCAAATGAATTGGATTTGAGTAAGGGAGTATATACTAAGTCACAGCCTCACTTTCTCCTCCGAAATCAGATGGCCTGGATACTGAGGCAATCAGGGTTAAGTAACTTGCCCAGGTCACACTTACAGCTAGTAATTGCCAAATGTCTGAGGCTGGATTTAAACTCAGGTCCTCCTAAGTCCAGGAGTTGGTGCTCTATTCATTGCACCACCTTGCTATTTCCATCAGTTAGTCAATAAACATTTTTAAAGTGCCTATTATGTTTCAGGTAAGTGCAAAGGCACTGGTAAGTCTATCACCCCACTCCATTTACTCTCTCTCTTCAGGGCTGTTAGAAGCACTAAAATAGAAGGAATGACCCATGTGGTCCAATGGAATGACCAATGGATTTGGGATCACAAGATTTGGGTTCAAATGTGACCTGCTACCCAGATCAATTTGCACATCTTGATCTCTTTGGCCCCCAGTCTCCCCATCTGTAAAGTAAATGACCCCAAATAACTCCATTAATGTCCACCATGATGTCTCTTTCAGCTGGTTCTATGATATAGCCCATTTTCTTGTCTCCATAATCTCCTCTTCTTCATCCCACCGTTATCACTTAAACTATTTTCAATACTTCTGCATTTGTCCTGCTATTGGGAGGCAGGAGGGATAGTGTAAAAGACAGTCCTTGCCCTCAAGGAGCTCACAATCTAATGGAGGAAGACAAAAATGGAAGTTGGAAGGAGAATGGGAACATGATGACAAATCCAAAAAAGGATAATTGAATGGAAAATGAAGAGGTGACTGACTTGTTACACCCTTCTTAAAGGGAGGATATGGGAGTTGCTTTCTGCTCTGCACCCTCCAATCAGAAGGGCTTTTCCTCACTACATTCTGAAGTTTTAAAAATCTTTTCACATAAGTCTTAGTTTCTTCATCTATAAGATGGGTATAAGAATATTCTTGCTAGTTCCTACACAGGATTTCTCTGAAGAAGAGACTTTTGCAAACCAAAAAGTAGCATGGAAATGTAAATTATTGGCATTTTTGCTATTTCTTTGTTTTTAATTATAATTATAATTGAAATATTTTGTTTTTAATACCAGTTTCATTTCCAGATGTCCTCCCTCCCCTTTCCAGTTAGCCATCTCTTGTAGCAAAGAATAAAAATGATAGAGGGGGAGGATGAAAGAAATTTTAAAAAAAACTGACCAATACATCAATCAAATTTGATAGTGTATGCAGTGTTCCAGCCCCAGAGTCTCCCAAGTCTACAACGAAGAGAGGGAGTTGCAGTTTTTTCATCTTTCTTTGTTTATAGAATTGTAAGACTGAGAATTGAAGAGCTTTTTAGAGGTCATCTAATCAAACTATTTTTTCCTTGAGATGAGAAAATATGAAGTCCAGAAAATGACTTGCTCAAGGTCATACCAATAGAAAAGAAATTGAAGCTTGAATTCCAATTGTCTTACTCCAAACCCAGCCATCTATTTCCTGTACCATACTCCTTCTCTAGGGCTCCTGACCAGTCCTGAACTGCTTGTCCTTTGTTCCTCTTGGGACCATTATAGTTTTTTTACTATGGTTTACTTTCCAGTGGAAATGTGACCTTCTGACCCTGGATCCCAGAATGTATTTTTCTTTCCAACTTCCAACCAAAGGACTAGGGAAGTCTAGCTTGAAATAAAAGACTTGATGATTGGGGACTTGATGGTTTCATAGATAGATAGATAGATAGATAGATAGATAGATAGATAGATGATAGATAGATAGATAGATAGATAGATATTTGATTTAGCCCCAGATAGAGTTAAGATAAATCTCAGCCCTGGTGTCCCAGTAGCTCCCATCCCACCTTCTCACCTCCTTACCCCCAATCTCTAGGACAGCATTTCTCACCTGGTAGACTGCTTGGCCAACATAGCAACATATGTGACCACAAAGCTTTGAAACTTGGTCCTCTGTTCCTCCCAGCGATCTTCCACAGAATAATAATTGGGAAGAGGGGCTCCAAACAGGATCTCACTTCGGAGGAGGGAACTCTTTAGGTTCTCAGCTGACAGACCCTCATCCACATACCAATAGAATTCTGGATGAGTCATGGCAAGCTCTAGGGAACCTGGAGAGATAGGAAGACATAGAAAGCTAGTACTTGCCCCAGCCCTCTCTTCCTCTGCCTTTGGATTTAACTCAGGACTGCAGTTAGAGTGTTAAGGATACTCACTTGCCTCTGATGCACACTGTGTGACCTTTAGCGAGTCATTTAATCTTTCCGGCCCTGTTTCCTCATTTGTAAAACTGGAGGGTTGGACTACAGAGTTTCTAGGAACCCTCCTGGCTTGGTACCTGTGATTCTAAGATCCCCTTTTTTTTGCCCTGACTGTACCAAGAACAAGCTTAAAATTGACCCCACAGTTCTCTTCATCTTCTCAGTTGCTTAATTTAGAGTTGGAGAGACTTAAGGTACATTAGAGTTGTAGAGATGGGAAGAGACTTGTCCAAGGATTCTCTCTTGTCACTCCTCCCTCATCTCCTCAGACATGCATTCCATCATTAAATTAGAGTAATGGTTTCTCAGAGTCCCAAATTTTCTCTCCTTCCCTCCTTTATTTTTCTCTCTCCCTCAGAGATGAATGGTTTCAGGATGACCATACTTTTAGGATGATAGCACCATCAAAGGCCAGGGAGGTTCCCAAACATCCTGAACTACCCTCCAAGTATTCACAGCACTTAGAATGAAAGGATTCCCTAGAGATCTCTAATCCAATCTTCTCCCTTTTTTATGTTTTATGTTTACTCTGAATGTGGAGTAAAAGCAATTAGGCTCAAATTTTGACTCTTGCCACTTACTCCCTCTGTGACCTTGGACAAATCACTTCATCTAACTTGAACACTGTGTGACTCTGTGACTCTGGACAAGTCACCTAATTTCTTGTGCCTCAGGAAATTCTAAGATTGTAAATTGCAGAAAGATGTGTAGGGATGTGTTTGGCCACCAGACTCTCCAGAATTGGTGAAGTGTCTTGCCCTGAGGGAAATCCCTAGATCCATTTAACAACAACAACAATCAATCCCATAACTTGTTTCTTAGGATAAGAGCCTGGAACTTCAGATCCTTCCACATTTAAAGCCCAACTGCATCCAGTCCCCTTCTTAGTTCTTCCTCCATCTCTACTCCTTTCCCTATGACTTAGCTTCCATGGTGCTTCACCATCTTCAGTGCTTGCCCCAGCTTCCTCCCAACCTCTGACTCTGTCCCTTCCTGGTTCCCACTCCTTAAAAGGTTCCTTACCCCGAATGTCAGCTAGGTCTTGGCCCATCCCATCATAGTAGATCTTGCCCCCCCTCTCTGTGGGGAAGAAGTAGGTCATCAGAGAGCTGGGGGGGGAACAGTAAGAGTAGGAACCCAAAGGTAGATCCTTGAGAACCTCATGAGGCTTCCAGCAAAACTCCCGAAAGCCTGGATGGTCCATGATCTTTCTTTCAATCTCATGGATGGTGACCAGCCTTTCTGTGGTAAAGATGTTCCTCTCTGTATCACCCCGGGCCAGAAAGATGAGCTCAATGCGCCAGTGAGCATGGGTCTGGGTATTGGCACTCACATAAGCCCTAGAGTAGTCCCAATGAGAGGTGCCCCTCCGGAGTCTCCCACTCTGATTAGACAGGGACACCCCAAGGGGTGGAGGATCAGAATGCTGACTTTGATCAGGCCCAAATCTCATAGCAACTGGAGTATCACATTGGAAGCATCCACTCTGATTGGTGGCAACTTCCTTCTGGGGATGTGTCTTCTGATTGACCACCAGGCTGTCCTGCCAGACTTGGTGTCTGGTGGGATGATTGGATGCAGGGATGGCCCTCCGGAGGCGGGCAGCAGGTTGGGAGCTGTTTCCAAGATGTAGTTGTTGCAGCTGCTCTGAGATGAGACGTTGCAGGGTCTCAGAAGTGAAGTCGGCCAAGTCACGCCGATTGCGTCCCCAGGAACCAAACTGGGATTTGAGGGCTAGGGCTAGGGCATCAAAGCGTTGGGATGCCTCATGATTGCGGATCTCAAAGGCATTGTATGAGATATCAATGTCCAAGGCTGGGTAATGTAGGAACATGAGGGCTGCTAGCGCTGTTGGGATAGCACAACCAAGAAAGAGGACAAGCCCCGCACAGTACGGATTGGTGAAGGCCCAACCTAGGGTGTTCCAGAATCCAGAGGCCGGTGGCAAGATGTGTGGGACCCCAGAGCTCCAACAACATTGCCTCCTCATTCCAGGGCCTGGCTCTTGTTTCTGAGATCCCACTGGGGTCTCTTCTTCTGTTCCTTCTTCTTCCTCATCTAGCCAAGCCTCCTGCAGCAGTGGGTCATCCTCTACATCCATGGTCTGTGCAAAAAAAGAGAAGAGGTCGGCAGGGCTCAAGAATTGAGGGAAGGTCTGGAATTGAGGTCAGAGGATGACCACCAAATCTTCTGGCATCTTCCCTGGACAATGGGCATTGCCCTTCCAACCCCTAAGAAAAGAACAATAAGAATACATTTACTATCTGTGTAATTCTGGGCAAATCAAAATCTCTCTGGATCCCACTTTCCTCATCTGCAAAATGAAGCGCTTGGACCTGACTATCTGTAGGATCCCTTCGATGTTTAAATCCATGACTCTAGGATTCTCAGATCCCCATTCCTTAAACTTTTTTTTTGTCCAAAGCCTTTGCTAGTTCTGAATTAATATGATATAGTAAAAGGAGTCAAAAATGAATTTGAGGGGCGGCTAAGTGGTGCAGTGGATAGAGCACCAGCCCTGGAGTCAGGAGTACCTGAGTTCAAATCTGGCCTCAGATACTTAATAATTACCTAGCTGTATGGCCTTGGGCAAGTCACTTAACCCCATTGCCTTGCAAAAACCTAAAAAAAAAATTAATTTGAAATCAAAATATCTCAGTTTGAATCTCCAGCTTGCTGTGAATCTGGGGTGTCTAGTCTAAACCATAACCAGACAAGAATCTCCATTGTAGTCTACCTCATGAGAGGTTTTCAGACTTTGCCTGAAGCCTTTCCAGGAGGAAGAAAGAAGACTCTTCTGTATCTGAACAGTTTGTTCTACTTCCATATGATGTTAGTCAATTGTGACCCTATTTGGGGGTTTTCTTTGTAGAGATACTGGAGTGGTTTGCTATTTCCTTCTCCACTTCATTTTACAGATGAATAAATTAAGGCAAATAGAGTTAAGTGACTGGCCCAGGTTCAAACAACAATCTAAAGTCAGATTAGAACTCAGGAAATGAGTCTTCCTGACTCCAGGCCCAGCCCTCTCTGTTCTATGGTGCCACCTAGCGACCCCATCACTCTACTTCTACAATGGTCTAATTACTTAGGACATTTTTGTTGCTCTTTTAGCAACTTCTCCGAGTTCTTGGTTCAGCCCTCTGGGGTCAAGCAAAGAAGTTCTAATCCTTCCATACAAAATAGCCCTAAAGACAGTCAGCATGACTCCCTAAGTCTTCTTCTCAAAGCTAAACACCCCCAATCCTCATGGAATGACTGCAATGCCCTTCATTGAAGCCCTGGTTGATCCTCTCTGGCTACTTCTCAAGACTGAACACACAACTCTGGATACAGTTGAGGGCAGGCTTCAGTGTTGGAGCCAGCTCCAGGATCTCTTGAGAGCCCTTAACATCTTAGAAATCAGCAAATACCACAAATCAGAGTTTAGTTTATTGCTGGGTTGATTGTTCAGGTTTAGGAAAGTGATGAAGAAAATAATGATAATGCAGATGAAACTTAAAAATGAGTAATGTATACATTGGATTTTTTGAATGCAGATTGTTAAGCATTTCCAGCACACTATAGGGTCTCTTCATTCCTAGAAGTTAGCCATCTCTCAATTCAGCCCATGGTCACGTGATATATCTTGATCACTATATCTCACTTTTCACTCCTTCTGAGCTTGGATCCCAACAAGACCCCCAGATCTTTCTCAGGCAAACTGTTAGACCTTGGTTCTTTTATGTCTGACTTCTTGAGCCTAAGGATAAGATATTTTTTAAATCCCTATTCCATTTCATCTTGTTAGTCAAATATTCATTCCTATCAAGATTGCCTTGGACCCTGACCATCATCCAGCAGTCAGTTCTCTATTCCTCCTAGCACACCATCTATGTCTCTAATAGAGACCAAGGGGCTTACATTAGATGGCTCTCTGATGCCTCTTCTCCTTGCAGGTTCTATGATTGCCTTTGATCCCCAGCAACTCTATGAGTTCCCCTAAGAGTTAAGTAGAAAAAGAGGGAGGCAACAAGGAGGGCATGACTAAGCAGGCCTCCCAGGGTGAGAAAGGAGAGGAGAACAAAAAGGACAAGCAGTGGATCCCCATAATTTGCCAGGGCTAATCCAGAGTCCACCCAGGGACCACTGGGCAACCAGGGCCCTGCTCTCCCCCACCCAGCCTGCCCTCCTTTTGGATGAAAATGAGCCATTATCGAGTTAGAGAGTGAGGCAGGGAGATGAGGAAGCTAATTACACCCGACCTGACTAATTAATGCTGACTTTCCGATTAAAATTCTCCAGTGTGCTTCATTTCAATTAGATGTTCCCTTTCTAGGGAAAGGAGGCAGCTGATGAGGAGCGGGAGGAGAGAGTAAGAGAAAAGAAGAAAGGGCTTAAGAAGGAAAGAGAAAGATTAGGGACTTAAGTGGGGGTAGAGAGTAAAAGCAAGAATGTGAGAAAGGGAAAGAGGATTGGCATGAAGAAGAGAAAGATTAAAAGCAGGATGGAGAATAAGAAAGAACACAAATGGGGACAGTGGAAGAGAGTCCAAGACAAAAAGAGGGAGAGAGGGTACATGAGAGGTTAAAGAGAATTTTGGAGAAGAGAGGTGAGAAAGAAAGAGAGATTTCAAGACACTGAGAAGGGGGGTGGAAGAAGACACAGAAAAAGGGGAGAGAAAGAGAGAGAGCAGAGAGGAGAGACAGAAGAGAAAGAGATAAAAGACAGAGAGAAGAGAAACAGAAAGAGACAAGGGGAGAAGAGACAGAGAGAAACAGAGAGAGATTAGGTTGAGGTGGGAGAATGAAAAGACTGAGAGGAGCTGAAAGGAAAGGGGGGGACCAACAAGTGGACAAAAGACATGAAAAAAGAGAGAGAGGACTGGTAGAAGGGAAAAGATTTCTGTGATATGTAATATTCCTATGGACAAAATCGTCAGTCTTCATATTTTTTAAAATCTCTAGGCAAGGGTTTCAGGGGAAGGCTAACTGTTGTGAAACCCCATTTATATTCTTTTTTTTTTTAGGTTTTTGCAAGGCAAATAGGATTAAGTGGCTTGCCCAAGGCCACACAGCTAGACAATTCTTAAGTGTCTGAGGTTGGATTTGAAACTCAGGTACTCCTGATTCCAGGGCCTGTGCTCTATCCACTGCACCACCTAGCCACCCCTACCATTTATATTCTAAAAAGCTGCCTCTTTCAAAGCAATCCCTTGCTCTCCTTGTTAGGGAAATGGAAGGTCTCAGTAAGGAGGGTGGAGGGTGAAATGTGTTGGCTACAGGGCAAATGCAGCCCAGAACACAGTGGTTATACCCAAGTTAGGAGGGAGGAGAGGGGGATAGGAGAAGGATGCCACAGCATCCTCCACAGGATCCAGCAGGAGTTCATACCCCTTTGGTCTCTCTTGCTTCACTAGATGACAATAGAGATTCTCTATCCCAGTTCTCTCCTCACGCATCTACCTAGGACCACTGTAGCACCATGGACCTTGGTGTCAGTGTGTGCAATAAAACTCATAACTGTATAAACTTTTATGGTCAAAACTAATCAATCAGCAAACCTTTATTAGGGCATCTACTGTGTCCCTCCCCTCCACTTAAGTTATAAAGACAGAAGTGATTCAGCCACTGCCTTCCTCAAGAAGCTTATAAGCTACTGAGAGAAAAATACACTTATTTATAAAGAGAAAATTGATAACAAAGTAATTTGGAAGGACCACAAGCCTCTCAGTCTCAGTTTCTTCATCTATAAAATGGAGATAACAATAGCATCTCTTCCATAGACTTTGAAAAACTTAAAATATTTCATAAATGCTATTATTATCATTTCAATTAGATATTCTTTGAGGCAAGGAGGAGGGCTGTTGAAAAGGAGAGGTGTAAGCCCAAATGACAACAAAAATGTGCATATACCCTTTGATCCAGCAATACCACTACCAAGTCTATACTCTGAAGAGATGATGAAAAAGGGTAAACATATCACTTGTACAAAAATATTCATAGAAGCTTTGTTTGTGGTGGCAAAGAATTGGAAATCAAGTAAATGTCCTTCATTTGGGGAATAGCTTAGCAAACTGTGGTATATGTATGCCATGGAACACTATTGTTCTATTAGAGACCAGGAGGGATGGGAATTCAGGGAAGCCTGGAAGGATTTGCGTGAACTGATGCTGAGCGAGATGAGCAGAACCAGCAAAACACTGTACACCCTAACAGCAACATGGGGGTGATGATCAACCTTGATGGACTCACTCAGTCCATCAGTGCAACCATCAGGAACAATTTGGGGCTGTCTGCAACGGAGAATACCATCTGTATCCAGGGAAAGAACTGTGGCGTTTGAACAAAGTTCAAGGACTAGTCCCTTTAATTTAGAAAAAAAACAGATATCTTATTGTCTGATCTTGCTATCTCTTATACTTTATGTTTCTTCCTTAAGGATATGATTTCTCTCTCATCACACTCAATTTGGATCAATGTACAACATGGAAACAAAGTAAAGACTGACAGATTGCTTTCTGTGGGGGGGGCGGGGAGGGAAGTAAGATGGGGGGAAATTGTAGAACTCAAATAATATCTTTAATAAAAGAAAAAAATTTAAAAAACAGAAAAGGAGAGGTGGGAAGAGGGGTTGGGTTTGTGGAATTTAAATTGGAAGATACTTTAGAAGTCATCTGGTCCAGTCATCTATTTTTTTAAAATAGATTTTTGAAAAATTTTGAAGTAACCAAGGTTCAGATGATGAAGTGGTTGTCCCAAGGGATCCAAACCAGATCCTTTAATGCAACACTAACATTCATTTCAGTTCATTAAGGACCCAGAGGTGAGGTATTAGGCAAAAGCCCAGTTCTTTCATCTCCTGGTTCTGGGCTTAGGAAGAACTTGGTCAAATGAGTTGGACTGAAGTAAGTAAGAAAATGTTCTGGAAACTCCATATTGGCAGTGCAGGGTTATTAGGATCCTGGAGTAGATACAGTAACAGAATGAAGGCAGGGGAATGGATTCCATAGTTTCTACGGACACATCCCTTTCCCTTCCCATTACTCCCCATTTTCCCCTAAGGTCCCCTGAACACTGATTCCAACATTTTGGTCCTTAGTCCCCCCATTCAAACAACAGGGTGCTATCTATCTACCTTGCTCTGCCATGGCCTCATTGAACCTGAGGCAGGTACTTATTTTAGCAATCCCCTCTCTTTCCTACAACATTGGACTCAGAAGAAAGTCAGTAGAAGTTCATAGAAAACTAGTTTTGAAACTCACCTCAAATGTTTGCTACCTGTGTGAGCAATGACAGGTCAATTCTAGGTACTTCAGGTTCCTCTTATGAAATGAGGATAATAATGTTTATAAGAGAGGCCTTAATACTATTGGCTTATGTACTGAGTTATTATAAGGATCAAATAAGACTTGTATTTTGGAAATCAAAGTACTATGCAAATGCCATCAATTATTATTACTATAATGTTCTGTCCTATAGCCTCTTACTATTATATTTGTACTATTACATTTGTTGAATTCTGATGGTTAAGGTTTGCAAAGGTATTTCATTTGCTCTTCACTATAACCCTGGAAGATAATCTTTGTCCATCATCTCCCTATCTTACAGAAGTGGAAAGAGACATTAAGTGACTTGCCCAAGGTCATACCAATAGTAAGTTTCTAAGACAGGATTTTGAACTCAGATTTTTCTGGCTCCAAGTCAGCCAGTGCTCTTGTCACTATGCTATCTAGTTGCAATTATAATAATCAGCAATTCTATAATACTATTTAGAGCTCTGAAGCACTGAATATACACTTTCACACTGAGCTTCATAATAACCCTATGAGACAATTACTAGATTAGTAGAGATATGATTTTTCTTTTACAGTTGAGGAAACTGAGGTTGAGAGAAGTTACCCAATAGAAGAAAGACTCCAAACCTAGGATTCTAGACACTATACTGCCTCATAAAATAATAAAAAGCAAATTATAACTCATATTTATTCATGCTTGAATTTTCCAAAGCACTATTTTTAACAACCTTATGATAATGCAGGTTCCATTATCAACATTTCCCAGATGAAGAAACTGAGACTGAGAGGAGGAAAGCGACTTGCTCCTAGTCACCTGCTAAAGCTGAGATTAGAATCTGTACGGTTTTTTTTACTCTAAGTCCAGGATTCATCCTATTATTCTAGGCTTCCTATTAGTCCTATCCATATTCAGTCCTCTATGGGAGACCAGTGGGGACCCTGAGGGTTGGGTGGAGGTATCAGGAAACCCAGGTAAAGGAAAGAACAGGAGAGCCCCACATCCTAAAGGCAGAGCCCTGGGCTCAGACAGTCCTGTTTATGTTTGGACTTCCTAGCCCAGCAGGCAAGACATACCACAGAGAGGCTGGTTTGTTTTTCTTGCTCTTAAAATGACAAGAATTGATTAGCGTAATGCAGCAACAGAGGGACCAAAAAGGACTAAGTGATGCCTGCTGCTTCATGTTTGAACATTGAGAGTGAAGGGTGATTGGGGATTATTTGATTGGAAGGGTAGGTTTAGGAAGCAGAGGAGATACCTTTGGGAGCTGGAGAAAAAAACAGCTCTCCCTTAGGCTCTGCTCTTATCAACCCAGTCTTTCCCTCTCCTCAGCCCCTTTGAGGCACAAAGCACTGACCTGGGTTTAAATTTAGCCCCAGTTCTCTATGGCTATGTAATTCTAAGCAAAGGGCTCAGTTTCTTCACCTGTAAAATTAGTATATAAGTATTGGCCCCATGTATCAAAGACTTGTTTTGAGGAAAGGATTTCAGAAACCTTCAAGCACAAGAGACAATTATTGGTTAATGAAAAGAATTCTGGATTTTGCATCAGGAAATCTCTCATTCCTAGGAGAGTGAATCCTATATTTATAGGGAAGGTGTTTTATTGTTTCTTTTCTTGCTCGGTCATTTCAATAAAGGCTTTTGCTTTGAGCTAATTTTGTCTTCTAATTGACTACTGAAAGGTAAACACATTGGTGAAGTTTATGAGCTATTGTTATAAGGGGATCAGAACTTCAGAACCTAGGGTAGCCTTTTTCCTGGGGTCCCACCCTGTGACACCCTGGATACCATGCTGTGTGATATTTTGGTTTGTTGCAAGATAGCTTGCAAACCGATCTTCCCCTGCAAAATGAGAGAGATGATATGTTGGGGAATGGCTTCATAAACTGTGATATATGTGGACAATGTAACACTACATATAAAGAACTCAAAGAAATGCAAGGCAATCTGGATGGATTGATGAAGGGTTAAAAAAATAGTAGAACCAGTAAAAGGAGATATAAATGGCTCCATCAATAAACTGAGGTGGATAGGTGGTGCAGTGGATGATTAAACTCAAAATCAGGCAGTTCTGAGTTCAGTTGGGACTTCAGACACTACTAAGTGACCTTGAGAAAGTCATTTAACCATTGTTTACCTTAGTTTCTTCATCTGCAAAATGAGGGTAATAATAATAATAATAATAAACATTTTTCTTCCAGGATTGTCATGAGCATCAAATGAGACAATATTTGTAAAGTGTTATTATCATTAATATGAATAGATCATTAAAAGAATTGAGTCACCGAATACCAACAATAGTCCCAGAGAATGGAAAAAGGTATATATATATATATATATATATATATATATATATATATATATATACATATATATATGTATATATGTGTGTATATATGTATGTATGTATATATGTATATCAAACAGATAGGGTGATATAATAGAATACTAAATACATACCCAGGATGACCTTGGTTCATCTTAGACATTTACTAGCTGTGTGACACTTAGAAACCTCTCTGTACCTCAATTTACTCATCTGTAAAATGAAAAGCTTAAATTCAGAGGCCTTTCAGGTCCCTTCCATCTCTAAATCTATAATTTTATAATCTAGCTAAATGTGCTTATGCTTAACTTCCTTTGTTATAAGAGAGTAAGTAATTTCTAGAAATGATTTGTATAGAAACAAAAATATATCACTAAAACTTATTTTTAAAGTGATTTTTTAAAGTGAGTGGGCTGGAATAAATCTATCTAACTGAAGATCTCAAAGATCCCAGCTGCCTCTTTCTCTGCCTCTTTCAAATATTCTTCCCTGGGTCCTGAAGTGATCTGGTGGGAGGTATTGGGGGTTAGAGGAGTTGACCTTTGGAGGTCTCTCCAGATTCAGTGATTCCTTTCCCTACAGAAAATGAGCAGATGGATTCCAGGTTGGGGAGCACAGGGATTTTTTATTCAGACAGCTGGCTAGGTAGGAAGTCTCTCAGCCCCTAAAAAGCCTAGGTCTTGTGTTTATAGCCATTCTCTTGTTCATAGGACTTCACAACAACTCTCCACTCTCACCGCTTCCAGCTGGCCCTGTTTACAAGTTTCTACCTTTCTAAAAGGAAAAAAAAAATCACTGAATTCCTTCTCATCTACCCCCACCTTCCTTGGACAGACTATTAAAATGTAATCAACAAAATCACATTAGGCATGCAGATTCTACTTAAAATACATATCTATACACATACACACACACACACACACACACACACACACATAAGTAATTTAAGAGTAATTAAGAGCTAATCACCAGCATCTCAGAAGGAAAAACTGCTGTCTGCTGGTTTGGCGTTGGTCCTGGGGAAATGTATTTTATGGAATCATAGAATCTCTGAGCTGGATGCTACCTCAGAAGCCATTTAATCAACACAGATCTAACCAGGAATCCCTTTTACAACATCCTTGACAGCTACTTATCTGACCACTTCTTCAAGACATCTAATGTTGGAGAACTCACTACCTTACCTTAAGTAAACTTTTTTCCCACTGGTTGAGAAGTCCCAGCATATATGAATTTAGGTTGTTTTTGTACTGAAAGAGCTTCTTCCAGGCCAGGGACTTCGGCAGGCAGGGGACCTTGTATTGCTTTCAAATTTCTAGGAAGTGTTTCTATACCTTTTTTGGTGAATTTTCTCTGTGATGCTAGTGGACTAAAGCCCCCAAAAGGCTTCTTCCTTTGGGAGGACACTGGATTTAGACTGGGAAGATCTGGGTTTGAATTCTAGCCTTGCAACCTCTGTGACTGAACAAATTTAATTTCTCTGTATTTCATGTGTCACATGAGGAGATTGGACTAGATGGTCTCTAAAGTCCTTTCAATGTCCAAATCTATGATTATTTTGTGGATAATCTGCCCAGCAAATGGAGAGATGCATTTAGAAAGCCTCTGCCCATCAGACCATTTCACATGTCCCTAACTTGTCACAAAATTACAGAGTTGGAAGGAATTTTAGAAGCCATCTATTCTAACCCATAGTCAAACAATAAGCCTTTTTACAACATAGCCAACAAGTGGTCACCCAGTTTTTGTCTGATGATCTCTAGTGATGGAGAATTCACTCTGTCTTAGGAGGTAGCCTATTAACCTTCTGGATATCTTCAATGTTAGGAAGTTTTTCCTGATATCAAATAAAAATCTGCCTCTTGGCAAATAACACCCAGTGAGCTTGGCTCCTGTTTTTTTGTAAGTGTTTATATGGGGGCAACTAGGTGGCACAGTGGATTAGAGCACCAGCCCTGGAGTCAGGAGGACCTGAGCTCAAATCCAACCTCAGATACTTAATACTTAGTTGTGTGACCTTGGCCAAGTCCCTTAATCTCATTGCCTTGCAAAAATTTTTTTTTAAAAAGTATTTATATGGTAGTGATGGTGTGGGGGGGGGGTTGTGATGGTGTGTGGGATCACTTCTCTAAAGTCTGCCTCATTCCACTTGCATAGAAAATCCTGCCATCATTCCCTATTATCTTTTATGCAATGATTTCAAAGTACTGTTTTAATCAGTGGAACAAGTACTGACTCTGTAGTCAGAATCCAGCCTCTGAAAATTTATACTTCCATGACCTTGGATAAGTCATTTAGCCTATAGTCCAATGACTCTATCTTGTGTTTACAGGCTGGAGAAACATTAAGAAAACCAAGATAAAGATGGAGTGAGGCATGCTAATCACCCTCTGAATCAGCGAAGAAACCAAGAGCTAAGGAGGAACTACAATAAAAAGGCAATTTCAGGACCCTGGCTAGCAGCCAGCATGCTCTGAAAACTGAAATACCTAAAACCTAGACTTCACAAAAATGTGGTCTTTTTAAGTTCATGGTGAGGACATTTGTTTACTATACTACATCTCACTTCTGCTCCCCTGAGGACCCTGCACAAGGTGGGATTCAAATCAGCAATTCTGCAGGAGGAATATGTTATTTTCTAGATGTCACTATCCAAAGGAGATCAGAGAAGAGATGAGAATGGGGCTGTAGACCAGACTTCAATGCAGAAGAAATTAGCTTTGACTTATTCAGGAATCACCAACCTATTCTCAGACACAAAACTCCTCAGGACAGGACTTCTGAGCACTTAATTTACACGTGAGCAAGAATTCCAGATGGAATTTATAATGAATCTAGGAATCCCATCTTAACAGCATAAGACCTAGAAAGAACCTTCCATCATAACAAGTCTAATTTCTCTACTTTTTTAAGGTTTATGAGATAACCTTGTGACACAGAGAGTGCAAAGATGAACATCTTCATTAATTAAGAGAGGCTATTTTTTCCCATTAGTCACACAGCCAGAAAGTGTTAGAATTGGAACTCAAACCCAAGAATCCAGACCCCAGACTCAGAATTAATTCTACTATACCATTTGTTGTTGTTCAGTAATTTTTCAGTCATGCTTAACTCTTCATGAGTTTTCTTGGCAAAGATATTGGAGTAATTTGCCATTTTCTTCTCCACCTCATTAGACAGATGAAGAAACCAAGGCAAATAGGGTTACTTAGCTATTATATATTTGAGCCCAGATTTGAAGAGGACCTTAGAACATGGACAGTCAGAGGTGGCATGAGCTGGACTTTTGAACATGATAAGTCAGAACCCAACATTCCACTCCCTAGAACATTGAATATCAGAACTGAAAGGAACCTAGGATGTAGAATGTCAAATTCAAGAGAGGATCTTAAAACAGGGATCTACAAATTACTATCTACAAAGCCCCTTCTCTTTTCATTTTTTATGCTTCTAAATATGCCTTTTATATTTTTAAAATTGAATTTTATTGTGTTTAAAAATATAAAAACCATTCTTAGCTCTCAGGCTATATAAAAACAACTGGATGGTTTTGGCCCCCAGCCTGTTTTTTGTCCATTCCTATTTTAGAACATAAATTGACTGAGGTAATGAACTTTAGAACATAAAAAGAACCCAAAGGGATCATCAGCTACCCTAGATCCTATATGAAAGGAACCCAATAACAAAAGAAAGTCAGATTGGAAAGAATTTTAGAGCATGCCTCATCAGAACTGGGAGGGACCTTAGTACATAATGTCAGAACTGAGAGGAACTGGAAAACAAATGACAGGGTTAGAACAGACTCTCCAAGATGCAAGGCACTTCATAGCATATGCAAACCAACCCCCTCATTGTACTGATGTAGAATCTAGATGAAATCTCAAAGACATGGGAACTCTTAGAAGAAACAGATGAAGGAGGCTGGCTTCCTGGTGCTGACAGCTGGTGAAAACTAAGGGCCTCCGACTTGTAAACATTACAGCTTAATAAATATCAGCCAAATAAGCATTTTGAGGGTCAATATGCCAAGCAAGTCCATTTTCCATCCAGGGCAATAGTAACCCAAATAAACAACAACCAAAATAATATCAATGATCATAACTATTCTGCATGTTTTGTGCTCAATCCATTTCTCTAAAGGATACAACAGTCTCTGATTTATCCTTTCAATACTGTGAAAAACAATTCATAGGATCATGGGAGGGGGAGAGGGATGAAAGGGACCCTACTCATTTTGTAAGGTTCCTAGCCCAAAGTCACACAGGTAAGGTGGCGGGGAGAGCTGGACTTGGTCTTCTGGCAAGTAGTCCAACTAAACCAGGTTCCATTTTCCCTTGGGTTGAAGTAACATCAGAAGGGGCAAAGTACCAGAGCTCTTAGGCTAGAAGAAACTCTGAAAAGTCAGAGTAAGTCAGAGTTCAGTCTCTGGTTTGAAGGTAAATGTGATATATTCTGTGATCAATGAGAAGAGCCCTGAATCTAGAATCAGAGATTTGGATTTGAATCGCAGCTCTGTCACTTACTATGTGTGTGACCTCAGGCAAGTACCTTAACCTCTCTGGTATCAATTTCTACTTCTGAAAATTCAAGGAATGTTCTAGATGACCTTTAAGGTCACCTAGGATCCTACAATTCAAACTTGAGTCTCTCCATTACAAAGCCAATGTGCCTTCCACTACCTTATCCAACCACCCTGCTGTCTGTGAACCTTGGGTGCCTACCCTCTAAAACTAGGTGATCTCTATGATTCCTTCCAGCTCAGAATTCTTGGATTTTGTTTTTCCCATCTCTAGAGTAGAAGAGAGGACAGCTAAGTAGCATCATGCTGGATCTGAAGTCAGGAAGATTCATCTTTGTGAGTTCAAACCCTGGGTAAGGCACTTTACCTTGTGTGCCTCAGTTTCCTCATCTGTAAAATGAGTTGGAGAAGAAAATGGCAAACTGTTCCAGAATTTTTGCCAAGAAAAGCCCAAATAGGGGTAAACATGAGTGACATAACAGAACATCAAAGGGATATTTAACTTGGAGAATATTGGGAGCACATGACCTCTCCCAGGATTTGAAGGACTGATATAGAGATGAGAGTTTAGACTTGTTTTGCTTGATCCCAGAGGGCAGAACAAGGACCAGTGGGTTGAAGTTGCTGAGAGGCAGATGTGAGTTCAATGAAAGGAAAACATTTCCAAGCAATTAGAGATGTCTCAAGGTAACACTGCCTTGGGAGAAAATAGGCTCCCCATCATCAGATATTTTCAAGAAGTGATTTGGGGGACATCGCTTACTGAATGTAAAGTTCTTGAGGAAAAGGAGTATTTTATGTGTCTCCAGTATATGATAGGAAATTATCATATGCTTACTGGTTGTTTAAATTACACAAGGTTATGGACTAGACAGGATGACTTCTAAGTTTCTTTCCAACTCTTAGATTCTGTGAATGGATCCCCCAAAGATTATCCAGTCTATCTTCCTGACTAATATATGATGCCAATGGTAGATCTATCTCTAATTACCAAAGACTACTGTGGAATCAAGCTAAGACAAGTTCTCCATTGTAGAGGGGCAGACACAGTCCCCACAAATCCCCAGTCTCCACAGAAAGTTTCTAGGGACTCAGTTCACTGACATGTCTATACCCCCTCTCTTTAAAGGAGGTTCCCATTTCTTCACCAGCTACTTCTCATGACTCTCTTCTCTCCCTAAGGTTTCCAAATTTCCCTTTGAGGGAGCTTCACCTTGTGGATAAGCTGGTTCAGAATGGTTTGAGAGGAATCTTTAAATTTAGAGTGCAAGGTGGTCAGGCAGCTAGTACTGTAAATGAGCTCATAAATTGCTTGGTTAATAAAAAAATTTTTTAAACATCCTTAGAATATATATGCTAAAGACACTGCTAAGTAACTTGCCCAAGGTCAGACATGGTAGCTGGAATATGAATCCAATCAATCAACAAGCTTTAATTAAATGCTTATTATATGCCAAATCCTATATGAAGTGCTGGGGATATAAAAACAAAAATCCAGTATAGCCCCGTCCTTGCAGAACGTACATTCTAGTGAAGGAGACAAGACAGAAGACAGAAATAACGAAGTTCATAAGAGACAGAATAGATGCAAGGGAATCTTATTGGGGAGGGGCATCCTGCAGAAGGAAGCACTTGGGCAGAGACTTAAAGGAACCTAGGAATTCTAGAAGGCAGAAGTGGGGGGCATTCAAGGCTTGAGGAGCAGATATTGCAAAGCGAGAGATGAGCAACATGGGTGAGGAATTAATAGGAAGTAGGCCAGCATTGCTGGTCCATGGAGAATAATATGCAAGAAGGGCAGAAAGAGAGAAAGAGGAAGGGTTGTGAAGAATTCTGTGGTGTGAGGTGCTGGGGATGAAAGCATAAGCATAAACTAGTCCAGGTCCTCTGACTCAAGAGTCATGGAACCACATTGCCTCCAAGCAAAGTCAGGTAACTTCAACTGGCTGTGTGAAGTGGGACCCTGGGCTTAATCATTCTGGTCCATAAAGCAGAGGATGCCCAGCCTAGGCCCGGTAGAGCGATCAGACTAGGCAGCCAGCACTGTAAATGAGCCCACAGATTGCTTGGTTAATAAAAAATAAAAAATAAAAAAAAGATCCCTAGAATATATGACCAATAACTATGGTCATAAAAGCCAAATTGGATTCCTTCCTGGAAGATGAGCTCTGGGCCCCATCTCTCTCCTCCCACTGAGGATTAACAGATATGTAAAACATTGCTGCACCGAGGCTGCTCTGGCCAGCCCTGACTATAGACAGAGAGGGTGGAGGGGAAAGGAAATGAGCATTAGGGATGTGGAAAGAAACTCTGAGGCCAGGGGCCTGAGCTCTAGACTGGCCTCAGGTTACTCTGTGTCATCCTGGGCAACTCACTTCCTGTCCAGATTTATCATTTATACGAAGAGGGTAGATCTATTATTCTTTAAGAGTCCTCCTATATCTGACATTCTAAGGGAACTCTAAGTTCTAAGGTTCCAAAGGTCTCCCAACTTTAATATTCTGTTCCAAGGGCCCTCTAGCACTGATTTTTTATGTTCTAAGGGAATTCCAAGTTTTATTATTTGGTGCTTCAAGGGTCCTTCCAACTCTGATACCTTGTGTTATTAGGGCCTTCCTAGCTCTGACAACTGTGTTCTAAGACTTCTCTCATCAGTGACAATTTATGTTCCAAATCCCTTCTTCTTTCTGACATTGTGTTCTAAGGAACCTCCCAGTTATACCTTTCAGTGTTCTAAGAGTTATCCCAACTTTGACATTCTGTGTTCTAAGGATTCCTTCCAACTTTAACATTTTTTTCTTCTAAAGGCTCTTTCAGTTCTAATGTTTTATATTCTAAAAATTTTGAAGTTCCAGCATTCTATCTTACAAAGATCCCTTCAAGTTCTGCCCTTCTAAGACCCTGAGATTCTAGAGTGACCATCAACCCTCCACTTCCACAGATTTGCCTCACAGGTCAATGTATTACTCCTGGTCTGGAAGGTCAGTGATAATGAGGGAGAGTAGTATCAGTGGGATAGTGGATAGGGAGTGAAGTCTGGGTAATCAGAGTCAGAGATGGCACCATTCTGCTGCCCATTCCAGAGCCTGGACACCTGCTGCCCAGCCCAGTCAAGCATAAACTACATTAAAGTCTCCACATGGCTCAGTAAGCAGAGACTTTTTTGTGGCCAGGAAGTCAAGGGGGGCTCCTCAAGGCATGCATTCTAGAGATTTAGCCCAATGTGTTCATGTGTCTGGAAGAGTTGTGGGGAGAAAAGTGTGAAGAGAGGCCTGCACTGATTGGTCCTGGAAATATCAAGGCACAGGATGAAAGCAGCTACTGAAGCTTCAGAGGCTCAGATCAGAAACAATGAAGGAAGCATAAGAGCTTGGGAGCAGAAAGGGAAAGATATACCACCCATCTACCCCAACAGCTACTGAAGGAATTGATCCTTGAGACAATATTGGCCTAGGGGTTCAGGTTACTTAGCTTCTAGTACCAGCTCTGTGGATAACTCACCCTGGGACCTCAGGTAAGTAGGCAAGTCCCTCTACTTCTCTAAATCTCAGTTTCCTCATCTGGAAAATGGGAACAGTTATTCCTGGTCCATGAACTTCATGAAGATATTGTGAGGATCAAATGAGATAAGCCAATAAGGAAGGACTCAAAATCTAGAAAGGTTTTTTATTTTTGTTGTTTTAAAAACTGGGTCTCCCTATTTCTTCTAGGTTGGATGAAAGCTTTGACTTCATTTCTGAATTGGATGGTTCCCTTATAGGGAAGCCTTATAGGGTCTTACTATATGAATACTGATCTTAGTAGAGGTGAGGCTAGGCCCCTGTAGCTTAGTCTACCAGCTTCAGCCTTCTCCATAGCTGGGATTACAGACAAAGGTCTCCAGGCCCAGACCAGTGAGAAATACTAGGAAGTATTAAACTAGATGGAGCCTTATTCTTAGGCATATTATTCCTGAGATTCAAATCAAATTAAGATGGAAGAAGGAGACAAAGGGTTGAGATGGGGCTCATAGTAGAATCAGCAAAATAGAACAAGAGACCATGGAAAAAAAACTAAGGAAGGAGAGACTGTGGCAGGGAGGAGTTCACAAAAAACACAAGAAGGAACAATGGTAAGAAGGATGAAGAAACCATGGAGGCAGAGAAAATTGCTATGGTAGATAAGTAGAGGTGTGTGTGTGTGTGTGTGTGTGTGTGTGTGTGTGTGGTGTGTGTGTGTGTGTGTGTGTGTGTGTGTGTGTGTGTGTGTGTGTGTGTGTGTTTGAGGTGTGAGAAGTGGGGGTGGTCACTATCTGTGTAATTCTGAGCAGATAAAAGAATGGAGGCTGAAGTCAAGAAGATTCAACCCTCAAGTTCAAGTCTAGCCTCACACATTTACTAGCAGTATGACCCTGTGCAAGTCACTTAACCCTATATGCTTCTGGAAAATTAACTGGAGAAGGAAATGGCAAACCATTCCAGTGTCTCTCCCAGAAAACCCAAAATGGGTTCACAAAGAGTTGGACACAACTGGAATGACTGAACAAAAACAACTCTGAGAAAGTCTCTTAACCTCTCTAGACCTCATCATCTAGATGGACCAGATGACTTTTGAGATACCTTCCAGTTCTAAATCTATGACATTTTGTTCTAATTCATGTCATTGCTTCCATGATCTCCTCTTCCTTATCCCACTCAGAATCAGAGCTAAAAGAGACTTTCTATAGCAGAATCTTAAATGTAAAACTTTGATAGCATCAAGTCAAAACTGTGAGCAGTCAGAAATAAGCTCCTTGTGGGCAGGGACTTATCTTTGTATATCTCTGGAACTTAGCAAAGAACCTTGCACACTGAAGCTGCCTCTATTTGTTGAATTGTCCATGATCACATAGGAGAGTTCTACTGGGATTTGACTCGAGGTTCTTTGTCTCCAAATTCAACACTTTCCAAAACACTGGTGGGGGGGAGATAATGGTAAGGAAGAGAGAGAGGAGAAAGGAGGAGAATGGATAGGGACACAGTGGTGAGTAAGAGATAAACAGGCCTCTAGGGAGAAAGCAACTAAGCAAAAAAAAGTATAAGGATTTCTTAGAGCAGCTAGGTAGTACAGTAGATAAAGTGTTAAGCTTGGAGTCAGGAAGACTTGAGTTCAAATCCCGCCTCAGAAACTTACTAGCTGGGTGACCACATCACTATGATTGCCTCAGTTTCCTCATCTGTAAAATAAGCTTGAAAAGGAAATGTAAATTCACTGCAGTATCTTTGCCAAGAAAACCCAAAATGGGGTCAACCAAGATTTGGACAACTGAAAACAACTAAACCACAACATGTATTAGGCACTAAAGTGAAAGAGTTCCTATCCTTAAGGAGCTTGCAAGATATACATATTTGTATATAAGAAGATGCAAACCACTTATAAAACTTAGAGAGGGTAATCTTGGAGGGGAAGTCATTGGTAGCTGAGGAAACCAGAAAAGGTCTTATGGAGAAGGTATTTGAGTTAAATCTTTAAGGAAGCCAGGAAGGGACATTAGAAGAAAAAGATATTAAGGATACCATGATTTGACTCTATTTTATCCCTCTGAAAAATGGATGGGGGGGTGCTCCATGGAGGATGAGAGTGGACTAAACAGAACTAATCCTACACAAAGTGATTGGAGAAAATTGTTGGGGAATCCATTTGTCATCCCTACCTCTGATCTCTAAGCTTGGTTCTGCCAGCCCCAGGCTGGAAATAGAGCATCTACTAGCTAAAAGATCTTGTTCCTTGCTCTGACTGGTTCATGCAAACAGAGTGCAGAGGATGGAAGATGTGGCAGAATGTTTATCAACTGGCTAAGGAGAAAATGGAAGAGGAGTAGGCATTCAGGTCATGAGATGATTGGCATGGACCAGCCACCCATTAGCCCACATTGGTCCAATATGCAGCACTCTCCTTTTGAGTGGTCCTCAGATTCCTGGGATAGATATTGGTACAGCTGCCTGTCTTGATAATTAATAATATTATAATAATAATGAAAGTTTGATAGCTAGGAACCTCAGAGACCTAGTAGCAAATCTGAAAGACATTCTACTCCAACTCTCACTTTCAGAGCAGGGTCAAAAGCCAAAGAAGATAAAATGAGGGCAGCTATGTGTTGCTAATGGATAGAACATTGGCCCAGAGTTCAAATCCAATTTCAGATACTTAATATTTACTTAACTGTGTGACCTTGGGCTAGTCACTTAACCCCCAATGCCTTGCAAAAAAAATAGGAGCAGCTAGGTGGCACAGGGGCTAGAGCTCCAGCCTCGGAGTCAGGAGGACCTGAGTTCAAATTTGACATCAGACACTTAACAGTTACCTAGCTGTGTGATCTTGTGCAAATCACTTAACCCCATTGCCTTGAGAAAAATTTATTAAGGTTCAAAGTCAGATTGAAGACCCTCACTCCATCCCTTAATCTCAGGGCAATGGAATTATGTGCCTGGGAGTCTGAGAGGAAGTCTACATTCTTTTGTCCTTTCCATGATTTAAAGAAAGACCTGGAAACCCTATCCCATCAGAAGAACTGCCCTTCTGGAGTCAGAATCATAGAATGTCAGACAGGGAGCTCTCTTAAAAGCAGGTGGAAACATTGCAACAAATCTCAAGGATGGAAGGGGCCTTAGAATAGAGGTTAGAATTTGGAGGAGCCTTGGAACAGCCTTCTGTTCTGGATCTGGAAAAAGACACTGGGTAATATCTAGTCAATACCCTTATACAGAGAAGGAAACTGAGACTCAGAGGGGGGATAACTTGCTCAAACCCAGTTGAAACAGATTCACATGAGACTCTGTTTGCTTATATAGTTACATCCCCTCTCCCAAGCTATGGAGGTCTCTCTGGGGCAGGGATGGCAAACAGGAGGGGAAAGAAGGACCAGGGAGGTCAGAAAAGGGTCCTGGGGGCCCAGGAGGGGAAGCCAAACCCTTGATTGTCTGGGCAGGGGACAGCCTGAGTCCTCAGTAACATCAGTCAGTTCTTTATGGGCTGGCCTGCGACTTCTTTACAACTCAGCTATAAAGCTGGGCTGGGAGCTGAAACTCAGTGAGCCAGGAGCCAGTGATTTGAAAGCCGATTGAAAATTGAGGGAGGGAGGGAGGAAGGAGGCTGGCAGTGTAAGGGGGACATTTCAAGGTTTGGGCTGTTTGTCATTTTGGAGGAGGGAGTCAGCCTGCCTGCTCTGAGGTCTAGTTTCACACATTCTCAAAGCTAAGGCTCCCTCCCCATTTCCCATCTTACTTATGGGCTTATTCCATTACTCTCAGCCTATAGCCCTGAGAAGGCCCAATGCCCCCAGTCCTCCTGACTGGTAAAAGAGAGATAAGCTACTAGGCAGAGGAAAGTGGGGAGGAGAGGGGAGCAATGGGAAAAGAAAGAAGAGTTGGGGGAGCCAGGGAGAAGGGGAGGGGAGACCCAGAGTATGTTTTGAAGACAGCCTCTGTGGAAAGGGAATCATCCATTTAGTCTGGGGTGAAGGCGGGGAGGAGAAAGCAAATTGATTCCTATTAAAATATCACTAAAGACAAAGCTGGCAGGAAACAGCTTTCTGCCACACAAAAGGTTTGGAGTCCATACACTTGACAACACCTTTTATCTAAAGATCTCCAGGCTCATCTCTGATTCTAATTAATGGCTCTGGCCCTGGGAGTTTGGGAGGGAAAAGCTGTGTGTCTCCTCTATCTCTTCCCCCCACCTTCATTCCAGCTGGAATATTCATTAGGGTCCTCAAATGGAGATCAGTTAACCTAAGAGTGAAAGAGATCACACCCCCTCCCCCAAATCACTCCCCACTCCAATCCCCCATGCTCAATTCCTCTGTTCTGCAATATAAAGATACACCTGACTGCAAGGTGGTATGATGGGAAATTTCTCTTGAAATTGGGTGTTTTTATAGACCTGGTAAACTAGAGCATTCCTGATTATCCTTTCCAGGGATATTTTTTTCACAAAGATTGAATGATAATGCATGAAATGTCAGTGCTTGGGGAAGACTTTGGGACCCAGAGATTGTCAGAGTTGGAAGAGGCTTTAGAACCTAGAATATCAGAGCTAAAAATCATCTTAGAACACAGATAGTCTGAGTTGAGAGGAAGCTTAGAACAGATGATATTCGAGCTAGAAGAGACTTTGGAACATGGAACATGGACTCATGAAAATGAGTATTTCTCACTCCAGGTCACTGCCTATCAAGGTAGTTTTGATGGTGCAGTAGATAGAATGCTGAGCCTCGAGTCAGCAAGACTCACCTTTCTGAGTTTAAATCTGGACCTGGACACTTACTCTCTGTTATCCTGGACAAGTAACTTCACCCTATTTGCCTCAGTTTCCTCATTGGTCAAATGGAGTGGAGAAGGAAATGGCAAACCACTCCAGTATCTTTGCCGAGAAAACCCCAAATGGGGTCACAAAGTATTGGCCATGACTGAAAACAACTGAATAATAACAAAATGGCTCAGATAAAGTAAGTGATTTGGTCCCATGCACACTGAAAGTTAAAGGCAAAGATAGGACCAGAAACCAAATGTCACATTCAGTCCATTATCCCAGTACAGCCAGGGACAAGGGAGAGGATGCTGAGGGGTTAGACCAGGCAAGCAACCAATGGGGAGGGGGTGGAGTTCCTCAAAGTCTGGCTGTGCAGCTGGTGCTGAGACTGCTGGCAAGGAGGGCAGCCCAGAGAACAGAGTAATTAGCATCCCTGCCTCTTAACACCTGTATGCCCCCTCCCCCTATTCCCAGTTCTCTCCTGCTCACATCTGCTTAGTAGACACTGCATCCAGACTTTGCTCTTTTCAGGCAGAATTCTGGGAGCCCCGTGGCCTGCCTTCCCCCCTTTCCTTTTCCTATGCAGCACCCCTCCAATATACTTCTGCCATTCTCCCAAAGCAGGGAACTGATATAGACATGGCCCTTTGCCTGTCACCCACAGAGCATGCCTCTGATTTCAGGGTACAGAGATGGAGAAGTGACCCTGGGCAAAAGAAGAAAAGAGGGGAGGGGAAGGAGCAGCGTTCAGGAACATGGACAACAATAGTGTTCTTCTATCCTGTTACTGTATCTCTAGTTACACTAGTCTCTGTCACTAGTTCTTAGTATGACAGTTTTAATTTATTTTTAAAAAAGCATTTCTCTGCTCAGACCTCTCACCTATGGCAGGACAATAACTCAGTCAACCCAGGGGGCTACAGGGAAATGGGAGGAGGTAGGGGTTGGACATGATTATGATGTTGATTCACTATTACCTACATAATATGTTTGCTAAATAATAAGCTATTCTTTAATATCACAGCATATGACTGCAGATCTCTAGGTCAGTGTATTCCCTCAATGATCTGAAAGTGGCCTGGAACGCGTACCGCCATTGGTGCCTTTGCTCTCCTTCTTCCTCACCCTCTTTCCTAGGTGAATTCCTATCCAACTCATACATCACTCTTTCTAGAAAGACCTTCCCTAATTCCTACCCAACCCCAACAGTAATGGCTTTCTCCAAGAGACTTTCCATAGCACAGAAAACTTCTCAAATGTTCTGATCACATAATATCATATATTAAAGTCATCTGTGGTAGTATCCTAACCTCTACTAAACTGTAAAGCAAAGCTGTGCTGGAGCCATGAGCTGAATGTTAAATTTTCAACTTGAATTTTGACACTTCGGAAGTTAGAAAATGTTATAAATCAGAATTTGATTTATGCTTTGTTGATTTCTAGAATAAGAAAATGGTGAAGATAAATAATGTGGAATTTAAAAATGTGTCCCACATGCATGCTCCTCTCCCCCACCCCCCAAGAGCTGGTTGTTAAACATGTAACAGCACATCACTGACTGAGTACATCCCACATGAGGGAAAGACTTATCTAATCTTTACACCCACCCAATACCTGATACTGGACTCTGTACATATTAGTATTTGTGGTTGTATTGCTGCATTTTCTTTTTTTTTGGCTCACATGCTTCTTAAGTATTTACCTGACTCTCAGACCTAAATGACTAATATCTGCCTAAAATTATCTACTTTCTGGCTGAGTCTGGAAGGGATTATAGGGGTGAACTCTGAACTCCAACCATAATTTCCCCACCACCCCATTGATTTTTCTCAAAGTTGAAAACCTGGTGTGTGTGTGGGGGGGGGGGGGCTGTTCCTTCAAGGCTCAGCCCATGAGCCAACTAAACATGAGCCTTTTCTGACCCACTTCTCATTCTGTCTTTCTGTGTTTACTCTTTTCTCTGTGTCTTCTCTCTCTCTCTCTCTCTCTCTCTCTCTCTCTCTCTCTCTCTCTCTCTCTCTCTCTCCTTTCTGTATACCTTCTCTTAGCCTCCTCTCTCTCCTTTCTCTTCTCAACCTGACCCCTCTCTCTGTCTCTCCCTCTGTTTCTCTCTATATATTCTTCTTATATCTCTCTCATCCTATCTGCCTTCTCTTTTTTCTCCTCTCTCTCCACTCCCTTCTCTTTGTCTCTCCCTTTCTCTCTCTGTTCTTAAGTATCTTTCTCTATTTCTCTCTCCCTCTTCTTCCTGTATACCTTCTCTCAGTCTCTTCTCTCTCTTTCTTCTCCTGTCTCTCCATCTTCTCTCAGCCTCTTCTATCTCTGTCTCCTCCCTCTCCCCCATCTCCGTTCTTTCTCTGTCTCTGTCCCTCTCTACTTATCTTTCTGGCTCAGTGTCTCTCTTTCCCTCTTCTTCCTGTGTGCTTCCTCTCAGCCTCTTCTCTCTGTGTCTCTGCCTCTGTTTCTCCTGATTGCAGGTTGTTTGGATTCCCCCAGTAGAATGTAAACACCTTGAGGACAGACAGGGCTTTTTTCACTTGGCCTTTGTCTCTATTATTACCCAGTAGTTAACTGGCTGACAAATGCTCCTGTCAGTGGGGCAAACATGTGGCAACATTTTCCAGGATGACAAATCAGTGTGGAACATCAGTTGGAGCAGCTGCCTAAAAGGGGGGATGGGGGGTGGGAAGCACCTTCCTGTACCGATCCACATCTGCAGTCTGATTTCTCCCCAGCTCAGCCTAACATCTGAAAGAGGAAACCAAATCTAAGACACCATTGGAGTGAAGCCCCAAGAAAGAAGCCTTTAATCTCCTAAAGAATTCCTTTCATTTGCTAGCTTCTCACGTGATCCTGATCAAGAGAAAAACAAGTCCCAGCTGTGTCTACACCACAACAAATCATTGCAGATGAAAAAGACAAAACATCTGCAGGAAAAGCCTTAAACACCAGTCAATCAGCCAGATGTTTGCCTTAGAGAACATGAGACAAGCGGATGCTTACAGGCAGTCAGGTAACTCACCAAATTCTTTTATCAGATTCTGTCCAGATGTCCTCATACAAGATAGACTCAGCCTTTGTTTTTATTAATAGCACCATTATTCAAGTTCTTAAGGTCCAGCTTCTCTGTGGGGAAAGTCTATAGACTGACCTTCTAGGATAATCAGTTTGCTCATTTCCCAGAGCTCTTCACTCTAATCCTGTACCTTCATGCCTTTGCACAAGATGTCCAACCCCCCGGTACTGAAATGTTCTCTCTCCTTACTCCATCCTTTAGAATAGCTAGATTCCTTCCAGATAGTGTCACCTCCAGAAGCTTTTCTTCTCCTTTCTTTTAAAATACTTACATATATCCTTATTCATTTGTTCATCCTAACTTCCTAGCAGCAGGTAAGCTCCATGAGGGCAGGGTTGGGTTTGTTTTATTTTGTAGGGGTTGAGATTTCTTTGGGGTTTTTTGATCTTTGTATTTCAGTCACCAAATAAGGACAAAGCAGAAAACTAGAAATCGTGAACTGGTCAGAGAAGAGGGAAGTGAGATTCAGGCATCTGGCAGTAAACCTGGGTCAGTTATTTATTACCTAGTATGACTTTGGAGCTTTCCCTCTTTGAGCCTCAGTTTCTCCATTCCGGAGAATAAAAGATTTCAAACCAGATGACAACTAAAGTCTCTTTAACTCTAACATCATATAACTTATTCTATGATCCAGGTACCAGAAATGTGGCATAAACATGAGGTTGGATAGCTTACTTATTCCTAAAAAACTAGTGTTATATCACTGGCCTTGAAGTCAGGAGGATGAGAGTTTGAATCTGGCCTCAGATACTTACTAACTATGTGACCTTAGGCAAGTCACTCAACTCTATTTGCTTTGAATCGAGGGTCATCTCCAGTCATCATCCTGATTCATATCTGGCCAGTGGACTCAGATAGAAAATGAGGTTGATGACTTAGCACAGCCCCCCTCACTCAAATCCAACTCATGAGCTTGTCATGGCATCACCTCCCTAATGTCATGGTCTTCTTCAATAATGAAGGACAAACAACATACACTCTCTAGACCACAAGCTCCCTCGAGGAAGGAATTAAGCCATCTCTTAATTGTATATCTCCTACAGAGTCTAGAACTGTGCCTGCTAACATATGGTATGCACTTGAACCGACAGTTTGGTGGTGCCAGAGTAGATAAAGCGCCAGCCCTGGAGTCTACGAGAGTCATCTTTCTGAGTTTGATTGTGACCTCAGACACTACTTATGTGATTCAGGACATATCACTTCACTCTGTTTGCCTCAGTTTCCTCATCTGTCAAATGAGCCGGAAAAGGATATGGCAAACCACTCCAGGATCTTTGCTGAGAAAATCCCATAGTGGAACATGGCTGAAAAAAGGACTGAACAAGATTCTAGGTCTAGCATTGCCTGTTGGACTGCATAACCTGATCTAAACCAATAGAGCAAATGTGTCCAAAATAAACCAAGATGGTGGAAGGGTCACCTTATTGATGCAAAAATTACCTAGTCTCAAGTAAAAGCTCAAAGGGAGATCTCTTTGAATTGAAAAAAAAAAAAAACAAGACTTGTAAACAAGGAAAAATTGGTATACATTTGAAAAATATTCTACTCCTGTCTCTGGCATTTCAGCTGTTTGACCCTTGTGAAGTCACTTAACCCCTAGGTGCCTAAGGAAACTGAGACTCAGCTATTAAATCAGAGATGGCTCTCCATCAGTGTAAGTAGAAGGAATTTCTCTTGTGATAAAATTGCAAATCCAGGTGTTTGTATGTTTTTCAGCACATATTAAAAAAATTATTCCAATTATAGGTCACACTTTAAAGTGAAAGGGTTGGAATCAGTAACCTCCAAGGTTTCTTCCATCTCTTAACACTGCAGGCTTCTCCGATCTAGGCTTGGGTGGGAGGGGGGAACTGCATCTCATACTCAGATCAATTTGGGTCTTGCACACTTATCTCCCAATCTTTCAAGGAAGAAGGGAGTCCAAATCCACATCCAGCGACTCAAAGAAGGTCTGTTTTCCAGAAGTGGCCAAGACCTGACACCATATTCACCCTCCCTGGAGGAGAGAAAATAAAAACATTTTCTCTCCTTAATGGGAACCACTTGCAGTTTGCCCATAATTTCCCCTCTATTAACGAGGTTTGGCAAACTGTATAAACTCCCTGTGCCAGCTTGAGTCTGATGCCTTAAGGCAGATGGCTGAGAGTAGACGTGCCTTCCTGACAATATCCCCTCCACGTCACCCTCAACACCCCTCCCCCCCTCAGAAAAACTGTAAAGAGAACAAAGACTTCAGGTACAGCCTAGAATGGGCAGGCCTCCTCCAGTCACCTGTATGGGCCCAGTTTGAACCACTCCTAACAACCCAAGCTAAGTAACCTGATCATCCCTCCTCCACTCCCACCTCCAATAATTTTGCCCCTTTTCTATTTCCA
This sequence comes from Macrotis lagotis, assembly GCF_037893015.1. Lineage (NCBI taxonomy): Eukaryota > Metazoa > Chordata > Mammalia > Peramelemorphia > Peramelidae > Macrotis > Macrotis lagotis. The sequence goes on from NC_133658.1 coordinate 881,979,955, forward strand.
GAATGAGTTTAACCCAGGGATCAGAATTCAGAACTGGAAGGGAGCTTGGAAATTATCTGGTTTATGGGGCAGCTGGGTGGCAAAGTGGATAGAGCATTGGCACTGGAGTCAAGAAAACCTGAGTTCAAATATGGCCTCAAACACTTCTAGCTGTGTGACCTTAGGCAAGCCACTTAACCCTATTGCCTTGGGAAAAACAGCAACAAAAAAAGAAAATTATCTGGTTTAATCTTTCATTTTAAAGATGAGGAAACTGAGGATCATTTAGGTGAAGTGACTTGTCCTGCCTCTCTTACCCATTTTGGTTGACATGCCTCCCATTGACCTTCCCTGTGAAAACTTCAAAGCCCAGTTCAAAAATCCCTATCTAAATGAAATCTTCTTTGTTCACTCCAGCCAGAAATGCTCATTTCCAGCTCTGATGTCCAATATCACTCTCTCTATACCATTCAAATGGCTCTTATCAAATACTGCTGTGATTCATAGTTTGTGTAGGGAAAGGGTTTGAATTCAAAGTCTACCTTTGGACATGCATTGACTATTTGATTGGGGATAGGTCACTTCATTTTTTCTTACCCTTGGGAATCTATAAAATGGGTATGATAATAGCTTTGAGGCTCAAATGAGATAGCATATGGGAAGTGATGGAAAACAATAGAGAGCCCAAGTTCAAATATAAGCCCTAGATGATTTAGTCTACCTAATAACTTTGGCCCAGTTCCTTAAGCTCTCTGGGTTTCTTCATTTGTGAAATGTGAGGGTTGGCTCTCTAGAATTCCCTTGAGCTTAGAAACCACCCCTTGCCCCAAAGGTTCTTCATCTACAGAAGTACAGAAGCTTTCAGATTTTCTTTATTATTCTATTTCACTACAATTGGATTCTTTTGCATTTTGTTTAATTTATTTTAAGACATCTTTCTGCAAAGAGCATCTATATAAACTTCCCTATAGTGCCAGATGGGGACCATGACCCAAGAAAGGTTAAGAACCCCTGCTTTGTGTCTTTGCTTTGCAAAGTATGCTTCGCAAACCATGAATCCCCATATACCATCAGCTCTTATCATTGTTCCTCACTCTTTACCCTGTATCATTCAGTAGAATCAAAGCTTCCTAGTATCAAGGACTGGCTAGCCCAGTACCTAGGACATATGAAGTACTTACTAAAGATTTCTTGGGCTGAACTGAATGGCTTAATTTCATATATGCCATATGCCTCCACTTCCTTCAGCCTCCCAAAGTCTGAGTTTTCTTATCTATAAAATGAATGAGTTGGAATTTGTTTCTATTCAGTCACCTTCATTCACATCTGACTTTTCATGACCCCTTTGCAGGGTATTCTTAGCAAAGATACTGGAGAAGTTTGCCACTTCTTTCTCTATCTCATTTGAAAGATAAGGAAACTGTCACACAACTAGTTAGTGTCTGAGGGCAGATTTGAACTTTGGTCTTTCTAACTCTATTCAACTGTACCACCTACATGACCTTAATTTGCTTCACACATATGTGATTCCTACCCTTACAGTAGAATGTAAGCTCTATGAGGCAGAGATGCTTATATTTGGAATTTCACCCCCCCCAATATATAGTATCATATTTGCATTTATGATTTGTTGACTAGACCTGAATGATACTTTGTCCAGAACTCATCTCCCCTGGGGAGGTTGGAGAATCCAAGGCAAAGAGTAGTAGAATATTTGAAACAAACCCCACTGTACTCTAAATCCTCAGTTAACTACCCAATTAAAGGGCCAAGAGCAAATACTCTGGCCAAACCATGTAGGGCTGACATTCCCTGGAAGGCTTGAGAGGCTGAGCCTCTTCTAATGTGTATGATTCTTAGGAAACCCACTTGATAGATCAAATACACCCAACTCAGGGAGCTACATAAATATTCATCAAATGGCTGAATAAGGAAATACCTGTCTGGTCCCTCACTGCTTGAGTATCTGGCCTCCTCCCCCAGGAGTAAAACATTGGAAGAAGTCCCAAGCTTCCATTCCCCTCTCCTCATTCTGTATGAATAGCAGAGTGATTATTTGCATGGCTGCTTTAAACAGAATTAAAAAGCAGACTCGTCCCTACCCCCTCATTCCTGAAGCACATTCCCTCTTGAAAACAAAGAGTCAGTACAGGGACCTTGCCCTGTTTCTCTCCCAGGAAACGTGGCTCCCGTGGGTGGGAATCACTGACCCTGCTTCCTTGCAGGGTAGGCATCTTTCTGACTCAGCCCATACTGGGAAATAAATCTTGGAGCATGGGATAGTAGGTAGGGGAGGGACATTGCCTTCCTTTCCCCAGAAGGGACTGTTCTTCTGGCCTCTGCCAGGCAGCTGGTGCATAAGCCCTCACAGACTCACTGTGAAATGGCACTTTGGGAAAACCTGCATATTGGGAAGTTGTTGCATGTTTCTCTTTCGAGTGATGCTGTTCTCTTTATTTCTTTTCCCTGAAAAATCCTCCCTGTGCATCAGCATCTTAGAATCCAGACCAGGAGGCTATTTCAATAGTCGTTGATACTTCTCCTGGCAAGTAACATTCAGAATTGGGGGGGGGGGTGAAAAAGAGATTTCACATAACAAGCCCTTCCCTTTGATACTCTGAAAGGTAGGACTGCAGGACATCTAGACAGCCTCAGTATTCCAAGAAAACATTTTTATGTAAGCAACATCAGATACTTCTGTTTTTATTGCATTCCCATATGTATAGGTAATGGTGGGAAATCCAGAAAGGAAGACAAGAGGAATTCCAACAATATCCTCCCAAACCAGTCTCCCAGGCTGGAAAACCTGTAGCCTCTGAAGAAGTAGCTTCTGACCTCTTAGAGAAGAGGGTGCTTCATAACCTCATAGGTCCCAAAGCTTTACTAAACTCTAATAAGAATAATTCATTTAAGTATAGTCCTTAAGGTTTGCAAAACACTTGACAAGGAATTATCTCATTTGTTCTGCCCAACAACTTATGGGATACTTGATACTATTATCCCCATTTTAGAGATGAAGAAACTGAGGCTGAAAGAAGTTAACTGACTTAGCAGTTTTCTAAAGCAGGATTTAAATTCAAAACCACTTGATGCCAAGAACATTCTTTCCATTAACCCACCTTACTTCTAGAGGAGAGGTTCTTAACTTCTTTTATGTTATGGACCTCTTTGGAAATCTGCTGAAGGCTCTAGATCCCTTCTTGGAATGTTTTTTTTAATACATAAAAAGAAACTATAAGGGATTATACAGGAAGTCAAATGTATTGAAACAAAAATGTAATTTTTCTCATTTTACTTTTATAGATCCCCTGAAATCTTTGCTTTGGAAGGTGTGTCTTTATTAACAAGAAGGGGAATAGGAGGAAAAGAAGGTGGTAGCCTTTGAGACAGGAACCCTTTAAATACAGTGCTTTGTTATCTCATTTCTATCTGGAAAGTTTCCTTTGGGCAAAAATGCATAGTCACTTAACTGCCTGTGAGACCTGAGCATGCCATTTCATTTCTTTCCTTACTTTCCTCATCTGTAAAAATGAAATAGTTGCACTCTGTGCTATGGCTTCCAAGGTTCCTTCTCCAGTTCTAAATCAAAACCCTATGAGATAAATTAGGGGAGGAAGGGAGAAACATGAATAGTAACCACCTACCCACCTACTAAGGGTTTAGGTTTTTCACATAGTAGTTTTTTAACTGTTTATTAAATTAAATTATTCAGAAGAACTCATGTTTGAAGGGGGGAGTCATGAGTCTCCTCTGAAAGTAAAAAAAAAAATCTCATTCCCCACAAAAAAAAAATCTAACCTTCTCTCTGGTATTGACCATATGCCAATCAGGACTTAAACTGGTAAGAAAACAAGTCAGTGCCTTAGGAGTGGGGCCTGAATATAGATAGATCATAGGGGTATAGAGGTAATTCTGGAAGGGGCCTTAGAAACCATATAATCCACTTCCTCCATTTTACAAATGTGGAAACTGAGGCTCATAAATGCTAAATGGTTTGTTAGCTCCATAACATGCTATTTCTTCATCTGCCCAGTAAGGCATAGGGGGAGACATTGTTTGAGCTATTGAACAAGCTTGAGTTTGTCTTTGATGGGTTCCAAGAGTCAGGATATTTGGGTTCAAATCTTTGATCATACTATCAGTATGACCTTGGGCTAGTTATTTCCCTTTTTTTAGGGCTCAGTTTCTTTTTCCTGTAACAGGTCTCTAAGGTTTCCTTCCAGTTCTAGTCAATGCTCCTATAAATATAACTTTCCTAGTTCCCTCTTTCCCTACATAAAATGGAGGATTATACTTGGCTTTCCCTATCCCAAGGAAATGCCAACAGTAGTAAAAAGCCCTAAGGCCTCTGCAGTGCACTAGGGTAGAATTCAATTCTCCACCCCAAGATTTAGTCCCACCCCTAAGCTAGGAACCATGCGAAAAGCTCTAAAAGTAGAACATTATGGAGAGAGCCCTGGGAAATCACTAAATTCAGAACCTTACAAAAAAGAAAACTGAGGCCCCAAAAGGGGATGTACCCCTCAATAATTAATGTAAAAGTCTGACTTATAACTCAGGCATCCAGACTTCCAGTCAAGAAGCATTAACAGAGGCCACATTTTGAGCTAGGTTTCTGCTTTGGACACTAAGGGGAGATGAGATGGGGATGAACATAAGGACAAGGTTGGATGGGAGAGGCAGAGTATTTGATATCATGTTTTTAAAAAATCAAGGCACAAAAGCTTAATCCACTCTGGGAACCTCCCAATCCCAGGTTTCCTCCTTATAATGAAGGTGGAAATTTAGTTTCTCAGTCTCAGGAGTGACTTATTCATCCAAATCAGTACCCTAGTAAGCAGGAAGTATGAGCTTTGAGCTTCATACCAACCCTTATCCTGTGCTTTTCAGAGGGGACTGGAGCTGCTGCTTTGAGTGTACTAAGTGGGCTGATGGAGGGGTGGGGGTGGGAACAGGATGTGTCATTTAAATTATGATACAAAGCTTGGAAACAGAGGCAAGGAAGCCCTGAAATAAGAATGGCTCTGCCTCCCAAGTCAAAGATAGGCAGGGGAGAAAGGGGGGGGGGGGGAAGAGAGAGAGAGAAAAGAAGAAGAGAAAAGAGAGAGAGAGCGAGAGTCTGTGTGTGTGTGTGTGTGTGTGTGTGTGTGTGAGAGAGAGAGAGAGAGAGAGAGAGAGAGAAGGATGTTAAAAGACAGAAAGAATCAGAAAGAGGAATAATGAAAGAGATGGAGGGTATTATTAGAGGAGAAAGAGGCAAGGAAGGCAGGAGAGATTGATGGGATGCTGATTTCAACACAAGGGGTTAGTTAGAGGTGGATGGAGGCTTAAGAAGGGATGATAAGGGATGGATACTAATAAGAATGGAGAAAGAGGGAGACGGTATAATGGGCAACACTAAATTCAAGCTTAATCTTTGATAGCAATGTGGGAGACAGCTTTTGTTCTCTGACACAGAGAAAGTGGGAGCCACAGCAGACCTACAGTCACCTGATTCTGGGACTGGGCTCTGGCTCTGTTTTCCAAGAACTGACTGTTCCCAAGCAGCTAGCACAGAGATGGGGGTTTCCCATCGGGGAAAGAATGACCTGTCAGAATGATCTCCCTCTATTCCCACCCTCCTACAAGCAAAGTGAGCCAGTCTCTGACCTGAAGCCAATTACAACAACCATCACTGCAGAAGTGTATGTTGGTGGGGTGTGGGTGGGGTGCATGGAGGGGGGGAGGCCCCAAGTCTCCATGGATAGGAATGTGAGAATGAATAGAGATCTCAAGGAGTATATAGCTGTATCCATGAATCAATCACCTTACCTTCACTGTGCTCACAAGGGGAGGGTTACCGCGCTAGATGTGTACACACCAACACCCCCTCCCCTCTTCCCACATATGTTGAGGCTAGAAAGAGGTCAGGAAAAGTGGAGGAGCATCAGGACTCACCCTACCTGGAGTTCAGAGCAGAGATCCACCCTAGGGTGCCTTCAGTCTCTGCCTCCCAGGCTTCCTCTCGGTGCCTGCAGGTGCTGTCCAAGGTGCTGAAATCACGGAAGGACAAATGCTGTCTCTCCAGGGGCAGTGAGCCAGGAGAGCAGACGCCTTCAAAGCAGCCCAACCAGCTTTAGTGGGAGGGGGAGAGCTCCCTTTCCCCGGGGGACTTTGGAAAAGTTCTTTACGCTGCAGTCTTGGCACTAAATAGCCGACACTGCGTTCTCTTCCCTCCCCTTCTGCCCCCATAACACCATGGACCATCACACCACGGACCTCAACCTTTTTTCCCTCTGCGCCCACCCCTGCGAGCTCCGGATCCACTTCTCTTTCTAACTCCCAAAAAGCTGGGGGAAGAGGGCGGATGGTTTCCCGGAGCACCAGCCCGGGAAGCCTCCTCTAGGCATCCTTCTTCACTCGCTTCTCTGCTTGAGCCTCCCACCCCCTCGTTCCAGCTCAGCCAGACTCTCGGTCCCTCCGGGGGCCACGGAGATCCCTCCTAGCTTCGACAAGCTGGAAACCCATGATTGGACAGACCCCGTCGGTGAGTGGCCCCTCTCACATCCTTCCACCCCCCCCCCCACCTTGAAATCTGCGCTGTGTCTACTGAGAAGTCTCGGTCCCTCTGGGGGCCACGGAGATCCCTTCTGGGACTGGACGGACGCTTTCGGTCACTTGTCTCTCTCGAATCCCTCCCCCCCCCCAGCCTTTCAATCTGCGCTATGTTGGGAGGGGGGCGGCAAAAAGAGCTGTAAATCTGGTTAACCCTTTCCGTCCTTGCCTCCTGCTGCCCCAAACCGCTGAAGCATCTCGGTCCGCTCAACTTTTACCCAACCGCGCGGTACGATGGAGAAGGGGGCGGGAAGGGACCGATCCCAAAGAGGCTGCTACAGATGCCGCTTCTCAAAAACTAAGTCGTCTCGTCTGCCTTCCGAAGCCGCGGCCTCGGAGTTTGCTGGGCATTGCGGAGTGGAACAGAGAGGTCCGCCGGGTCATTCGGCCTCTCCGGCGCCTGGGACTCCAGTCGAGGCCCCCCACTGTCGATGGGGCGGCAGAGGGACTCTGGCCCCTCGGCGGGCGGACCCTGAGCCGCGTGGCCCGCCGGCCGCGGTCTAGCCATCCCTCCCCTTTCGCCCTCTCCAGCCACCCTCACCTGCCGCACTCACCTCTGGCTGGACGGTCGGGCCCCCCGCGTGCCCGACTCCGTGGGCCACAGCTCCCAGAGGCGCCCCGGGAGCGGGGCGCACCCGGAGGCTGGGAGGCTGCGGCCACTTGGACCTACTCCCCTCCCCCAGAAGCCGCGGGCAGTCACGGAGCCCGGGCACTTGCACAGAGCCGGAGGATGGCCTGGAGCCCCCGGCTCGGGCTGGCAGTCGGGCAGCTGGGGCGCCCCGGCCGCCCCTGGCGGCTGACCTGGGCTCTGGCCCGGGGGCCGCGCTGCGCAGCGGAGCGGGCCGGCTCGGCCAGCCGGCCAAGCAGCCAGCCAGCCAGCCAGGCGACCGAGAGCGAACGGCAGCAGCCCCCCGAGGAAGCCGCCGCCGCCTCCTTTTATCCGCCGCCCGCCTTTGTTTGGGTCCCGGCTTCTACCATCCACCGTGGGGAGGTTGGGAGCGGGGCAGCCTCCCCAGCCACGTCGTCTCCCCGGTGGGCCCCTTCCAACCACTCTCCCCGCGGCGCCCCAGAGACCGGGCCCGGGCCTCGGCCGTGCCGCCGCGCCGTGGGACTCGGAGCCCAGAAGCTCCGAGCGCCCGAGCCGGCTCCTTCCCCTGCAGGAGCCGGAGCGGTGGTACAGCCGGGCTCTATATATTGGGCAGGCGGAGGCTGCCAAGGGGAGGATGTTTTGGGGAGGCTTCTGCTGGCGGTGAGTTTGGGGAGCAGAGCAGCGACCCCTGGGGGTCCGCCTCTGCCTGTGCAAGGGGCAAAAGCCCTCCGTACGCCCCCCTTCTTTATCGAATTCAGAGCCTGAAGAGACTTATTATTAGCCAGGCCACTCTCTTAGTTTACAGTTGAGGAAACTGAGGCCCAGAAAGCTTAAGTGACTCGCCCGGGGTCACACAGCATCAAGCTTAAGAGGCAACATTCGAGCCCAGATATTCCAACTCCAGTGTTCCTGCCCCAAATACCCATACTTCCTTCTCTTTTCCGTGACCCTGGAAAAGACCCAAGCTGCCTGTCCTCTTGGCCATTGGCAGATCACCAGCCTCCTGGGCACTTCCGAGGGCATTCCCTGGTCTCTATTGCCAAACTCTGGTTCTTGGCACCTACCTATAGCTTGCCCTCATTTGGTGGCATTCCGGCCTCCTCCGGTAGGAGCCTGTCACGCTCTCTCAGAGTCATGCCAGCCCTAGAAAACCGGGAGATCCTCCAATTCGAGCACACTGTGATGTCCTACGGGCCAGAATGACTCCTCCCCCAAGTCTGCCCTAGGCCCTAGCCAGCTGGAGGAACAGACAGGGAGAGGGGGCTAAGGAAGAACCTGCCAGCAGGTGGTGCCAGACCATTCCAGGGCCCTTAGGTCTGCCCAACTTTCTCAGAAATTCTGCCTGGTTGTTGGCTTACCCACCTAGCCCCAATGAATTCTGTTTTAGCAAATTGGTCTGGAGAAAAAAGGAAAAGACAAAGGAGAGGGAAGTCCCATTAGAGAGGAGCTTGCTCTGACAGTTTCTGAATAATGGGGTATTAATGAGGGAATGAGGTAGGGGTGGAGGACAGGAGAATAGGAAAGAAACTAAAATCATAAATTTATTGCTGGATAGGTCTAAATGATTTGCCCAAGGTCACAATGTTCTTATTTTATTTATCACAATAGCTAGCATTTACATGGTGATTTTAGGTTCGCAAAGAACTTTGCAAATATTGTCTCATTTGATCTTCACAAACTGAGTAGGTGGCACAGTGGATAGAGCACCAGTTCTATCAGGACCTGTGTTCAAATCCAACCTCAGACATTTGACACTTACTAGCTGTGTGACCCTGGCAAATCTCTTAACTCTGATTGCTAGAAAGAGAGCTCTTCACAAGAATCCTGAAAATTAAGTGCTATCATTCCCATTTTAAAGATGAAGAAACTGAGACAAAGAGAAGTTTAGTGACTTAACTAGCATCTAGTTAGTGTCCAAACCAGTGTTCAATTAGTAAGTGTTCAAGGCTGGATTTGAACTCAAGTCTTCCTGATTCCATGTCCAGCACCCTATTCACTATGCTACCTTTATTCTATAAAATGTTGTGTTCCTTTAATTAGATCATAAGCTCCTTGAGAGCAAGAGCCATCATGCTTTTATATTTTTACCCAGAATACCCATGGTCCAATGCTGAGCTTAATAGTAGGTAATTAATAAATGCTTGCTAATTAATTGACAGCACTCCTCCATGTTTTCCTTACCAAGAACCCTATTGTACGTAGTTAATAGTGCAAGTTTAATTATTTTCATTTTACAGATAAGAAAACTGAGGTTCATAGACCTGAGTGACTTGCTGACTGGTCATCATTCTAGCTGTTTTACACATCCAGTTATTTAAAATATTTATTGGACACCTAGTATTCTCAGAGTAATATGTTGGGAAGGTACTATGATGGGAATGAAACTGCATGAAGCAGTCTCTGCTCTCAAGGAGCTCAGTATAATGCAGAATCTTGGAGATGAGATTTGCAGAGTTTTCCAAATCCCAGAAGTGCCTGAACAAAGATACAGTCTCTATTTGTAGATCTGTAGTGGAAGGAAACCTATTGGAGCCTATGATGAAAGCCTATTCTATTTTTGGACCGCCCTAATTGATAAGATGTTTTCCTTAAAAGAACTTAAATCTACTCTGCCATTTCCACTTATAATAATTCCTCTAAGTTTTGACCTTTTGGATAAAACAAAACCTATAATCTTTTTTTTTCTATATAACAATCTTTCAAATCCTTAAAGGCAGCTCTTACATCCCTTACACAAAACACCACCACCAACAACAACTACTACAACTACCACAGCCCTTTTTTCTCCCCTTCTAAGCCCAATCTTTCAACCAATCATATCGCATGACCTTGTCCTGAGATCCCTCACCGGCCTAGGGACTGTCCTCTGGACAGTCTGTCCTCCCAAACTATGGTCTACCTATTACAGTACTCCAGATCCGTATAACAGTGCTTATTAAGATAGTATGTAAAGTAATCTCAAGTCAACTTAACCTGAATCCAAATTCTACAAATTACATAGAAGTAACTGTTTAATCTTGGAAAGTCACTTATATCTCCCTGAATCTTAGTTTCTTCATCTATAAAACTGGGTTTCTGAGGTCCCTTCCAGCTGCTGTGTCACACTACTAAATCAAGTAAACATCTCCAGATAATTTTTCAACCAAACTGCTATTTCTCTATCTACAGTTTCGACTAGACTTTTTGAACCAAAGGGTAGAACTTTACATTTAATTTCATTGTATTGTGTTTCATTCAGTATTCTTACCTGTTGAGATCTTTTTGTAATCTTAATCATCCAGCTTGTTATCCAACTATTGTCTTTACCAGTTTTATGTCATCTGATAATTTGGAAATTATTATTTTTAATAAATGTTTTAGTGATGCTTCCCAGTGAACCCTGACATCTTTGGCTTGAATAAAGACATACACACATCAAAACAAATCAACATTATTCATGTTTATATATGCAACATTCTAAGCATAAAATCTACCACTTCACTGCCAGGAAGAAGAAGGTATGCTTTACATCAGTCAGTTCACCAAAAGAAAAACTAATTAAAGTTCTGATTGCTTCAATAGTGTTTTCCATTATATTATTAAAGTTACTGCTTGAAATTGTCCTATTGATTTGATAACTGCCTTCTATATCTTGAATCTATGCAATGGATAACAATGTTGGTTTTGGCTCCTGGCTCTTATAAGAATAATCCTGTGTGATGGTTGGGTAAGTAATTTAAGCTCTCTGGACCTCTCAGTTTCTTCATCTATAAAATATAATTGAACTAGTTGATATCTAGAGTCATATGTTGAACAGTGCTTAGCCAAGGACAAGTTCCCAGGGGCATCTATTAAAGATCTCACAACTTGACATTGACTCTTTGAGGCTAGTCAATTAGCCAATCCAAAATTCACACACTGTTTTTGTCAGTCATTTTTTCAGTCATGTCCAACTTGCTGTAATCCTATTTGAGGGTTTTTTTTGGCAATGATACTGAATGGTTCACCATTTCTTTCCATAGTTCATTTAACAAAATGAGGAAACTGAGACAAACTCCTCAAGAAGGAAGATGACTTTCCCAGGGTAGCTAGTAAGGCCAGATTTGAACACCAAAAGTTTAGTCTTCCTGATAGCACTTATCCATGGTGCCACCTACTTGCTCAAAATTCATAATCCAATGTACTAATAATCTAATAATCATTTACCCTGATCAAGTGAGGTACTCTGGCACTAGATACAATATTCTGACTAAAACTCTTTCAGTGTCCAAGTATATGAGCTACATGCCTTTACCTTAATCTGTTTAGATTTGCCACTGATGTGTGATCTTGAGTAACTTAATCTCTTTGTGCTTCAGTTTCCTCAGCTATATTTAAGGCAGATAAATTGCCTTTCAATCAAATCCACTAAAAAGACGAGGATGGATACCCTACATCTTTGAAGCCCTTTGGTTCTTTAAAAAATGTAGGGATTCTAAGGCAAATGACTTTCAGCACAAGATTTTCAGATCTGTCACTCAGTTCCCATTCTTTTTTTACCTCTCCTTCAGCCTCCTTCCTCCAAAACAGGTCAGCAAAGAAATTATTGTCCATATGCAAAATACTTTGCAAGCTTCAAAAGCCTTATATAAATTTAGCTACTACCATTATTATTAGCAACAAATGCTAACAACCGGGAGGAAGTTAGGCTTTTACAATTTTTAAAAATGTTTATTGAGGCTTTTCTCGCTCTCTTTTTTTATATCAGCTATATTTCCCCCTTACTACTAGATCCCTCTGTTAAATAAGTCCAATCAAGCAAAACAAATCAACACATTGTCCATGTCTGACAAAATATGCTTCATCCCCCCGCCTTTGGTCCATCACTGCCTTCACCAAGATGGACGAGCCATAGTTCAGCATGGCTATCAGTCATGATTGTACACTCCATTGATCAGTGTTCTGAAACCTTTCTAGTTGTTTCCCTTTATATTATTGTAGTAATTGTACAAATTGTTCTCAGGGTTCTGCTGACTTGGCTCAGCTTCCCAAGGTTTTCTAAATTCTGACAGATTTGTCATTTCTTAATGACCTAATAATATTCCATTACATTTATATTCTACAATTTGTTCAGGCATTCTCCAATCCCCCAATCAATGGACACCTGCTCTCCTTCCAGATTTTTACTACCATAAAAAGAGCCACTATAAATATGTTTGCATGTCTCTGACCTTCCCCTAGTTTATGCTGTGATTTAAAAAAGAAATCTGTAATTCCAGTCTATACCAAAATAGTTGCACCGGTTCATAGCTCCACAACCAGGGCATTAGCATGCCTATCTTTGGAAGTGGGTCTTTTAAGGCAGATAAACAGCTGTTATTCACAGAGGTTCTCAAGGCCCCAAGGGCCAAGGTTGTCCCTAATCTCTCATGAGTAAATAAAACCATGGAGTTTTTAAAGGTAGAGTCCAGAAGGAGACAAAGTATTTATTATATCTCTCTGTAAATACTTGGGGCACTGAGGTTGACACTGGGGTTGGCAAATAACAATGACATCTCTAGCATGTAGATGGTAGGATACATAATCTCTTATTTTCACATTAGCCTTGGGAGGGAGATGCTAGTAGCAATTAGTAAAGTAGTTTTGCCTCAGCTAGTACCTTAGGCAGAATTCATATCCAGGTTTTTGTGGTTCTAAGTGCACCACCAGATCAAACATCAGATCAGTGATAGCAAACTCAAATAAAAATGGCAGCAACTAACGCCTATGTAAGGATCCCTGTGGGCTGCATATTGACAAAGTATATATGTATATGTATATGTATATGTATATATATAATTATATATATATTAACATTATCAAGGTTCTGGTATATTTTTTCTTACTAAAAATTTCCTAATTAAATTTTAATGATTCCAGGTTCAGAATATTTCTGTTCTTTCTTGACTATCTGTATTATACTATGCAAGCCCATAATAGGAGGACCACAGAAAGAATTAAAAACTCATTAAATCTCAAGTACTTGCTCTCTGATTGGCAGATCTCCTGGAGGCCACTCCAGAACCACTAAACTCTGATCCTTTCCTGAATAAACATCAACCGACCCAGTAAACACAAAGTAGAATATTCACAATGACTCCTGACCATGGGAAAGTGCATTCTATATTATGGAATCATAGGTGGGATTTGAGTTGTGGCTCACAACACACCTCTGAAGTAGGAAGAACAGGGATCATTAGTCTTATTCTTCAGATAAAAAAAAAAAACTTGAGGCCCAGAGAGTGATTTCCCATTGAATCACTGGCAAAACTGAGACTTTAGCTGGGGTTTCCTGATTCCATTGTTCTGTTCTTTTCAATATCTTTTACTATATTAATATGATATATTACAATTCACATTCTGAGAAGCTCTCCAGATAATCCAGATCAACCCCTTCATAGATTGGGGGGAAGGGGAATAAATGTCTTTAAATTTTCATGATCAAAAATAGGTTTCTTGGAAACTAGGTTTAAAATAATCCCTGGCAGCTAGGTGGCAGAGTGGATAGAGCACTGGGCATGGAGTCAAGAACTCAAATCTGACTTCAGACACTTATCTGATGAGTGATCCTGGATAAGTCACAAACTGTTTCCTCAGCTGTGAAATGAGGACAATAACAGCACCTACCCTTCAGGGTTGTTTTGAGGATCAAATGAGATAATATTTACAAAGTGCTTTCTAATTCCCTCGCCTGCCATCCTCAATGATTTGATTTGTCATTACACCTTCGGTATTGAGGTGGATTGAGTGCTAGGGCTGGAAACCCAGAAAACCCAAGTTCAAATTCTGCCTCAAATATTTATTAGACAGGTAAGCTTTCAAGCTTCAATTTCTTCATCTGCAAAATAAGGGATCTGGACTCAATGATCTCTAAGATTCTCTAGTAGTTTTAAATATATGATCCTATAATTCTATGGTCCCTGGGCTTTTTTTTTTTGCTGTGTGATGATCTGTATTAGCTCCTCAGAATAAGTGCGAGTGCCTCAAAAACAGGAACTATGTTATATTTCTATTTGGACCTTCTAGGTTTAGCCAATGGAATCAGGAAAAGGCACTGAGCTTTTTCCATCCATTCGACTGAAATGATCTCAGTCTTCAAAGCCCTAAAGAAGGTAGGTTGTAGGGGACAATAGAGAAGTAAAGAGATGGGGGACAGCTAATTGGCAAAGTACACTCTACTAGGCTTAGAATCAGGAAGACCTGAGTTCAAATGTGGCCTTAAATATTAACTAGTTGTGTGAACTTGGGCAAATCACTTAGCCTCTGTCTACTCCAAATTTTTCAACTATAAAATGGAGATGATAACACTTATCTCCCAGGGTGGTTGGGAGGATAAAATGAAATAAATATTTGTAAATCACTTAACATACTATCTAGCACATAGTAAGAACTATATGAATAATAAGCATTATTAATATTAATATCTGGAACTGGGATCTCAGGTCTGAATCTAATGAGGGAGGTATCGCTCCCCCCTTTCCTGTCCCAGTTACTTCTATTTCTCCTTTTCCCCCCGCCTCTAGACCCAAAGGTTCCCCACTGACTTCCATTTTACTCTGAACCCAAGGGCAACTATCAAACCCACTGGGACTTATGATACCTTCAAATTTCCACTGCTTATCTGTACAGAAGAACACTACTCATGGATTCTTCTATGATTTGGGCTTATTTTGCCCATTTGACTATCTGTATTATACTATGCTCACTACTGCCAGAGGAGTCCATTATAGACCTGCAAATTCCAGACAAGAACATGCCAGTTCCTAATGTTCTTTATTGCCCAGATGGCCAAAATCCTCAAATGGAGCTTCTCAAAATGAGTGAGAGGTCTGCTCCAAAGATAAGCAAAAAAAAAAAGAGAAAACAACATATGAAAAACCTTCCTTCGTGTCTGGGAGTCAGAAATAAAACCACCATCTTCCTCTTACTTTGTTCTTCATCTTTACTTTCTTCCACTTCTTTCTCATCTGCCTTTTCCTTCTTTTACTTTGAATGGAAGAAGGGGGTGGAGGTAAAGCCTCATTTATTAATCACTTTCTGTGTTCAAAGTCCCTGCCGTCAAGGACTTTATGTTCTAATTGGGAGAGATGACACAGACATGAGGGTTTGTTGCAGGAAGTGTGGGATGGTTCAGTATAGCCCACCATTTTGCTGGATTTGGGCTGATGCCACTCTACTCATCAAATGTCTTCCAATAGCTATATCCAGTCTAAATTTCAGGAAAGAGATAGGGGAAATAGTCTTGTTCACAATGATTAAGGAAAGGGTAAGGGGCAGCTAGGTGGTGCAGTGGATAGAGCACCAGCCCTGGAGTCAGGAGTACCTGAGCTCAAATCCAGCCTCAGACACTTAATAATGACCTAGCTGTGTGGTCTTGGGCAAGACACTTAACCCCATTGCCTTGCAAAAACTTAAAAAAAAAAAAGGAAAGGATAGTGAAATGAAGCATCAGAATGAATAGTATTGCTAGGTTACCTCCTTTGGAGGGACCTGAGAAGACAAAAAGCAAAGGAAACTTCTGGTGGGATCCTCTTCTGATGTTCATCATATTCCTAGGCAAATGGTTGTTGGTGGTGATGGTCCTTTATTCTTGAAGAAGGCAAATAGTATGTTTGAAGTTAGGAAGACCTAAGTTCAAATCCTGCCTTAGACTCTTACTAACCATGGGATCTTGGACAGTCACTTAATCTATTTCAGCTTTAATTTTTGTGAATGTGAAGTAGGGCATATCTTGTTTTATTGTGCTTCACTTTATTTCACTTACAGATATTCATTTTTTATAAATTGAAAGTTTGACAATCCTGTGTCAAGTCTATCTTTTAGCAGCATTTTTTCCAGCAGTATGTACTCACATCATGTTTCTGTGTCAAATCTTGGTAATTCTCACAATATTTCAAATTTCATTGTTATTGTATATTATGGTTATTTGTGATTAGTGATCTTTGATGTTATTATTGTAATTGGGATGACACATTAAGAAAGCAAATTGAATGTTGTTTATATTTTGACTTCTCCACTGACTGACCATTTCCCGTCTGTCTCCCTCTCCTCAGGCTCCCTATTGCCTGAGACACAATATTAAAATTAGACTAAGTAATAAAGTCTACAATAGCCTCTGAATGTTCACGTGAAAGGAAAAGTTGATCAATAGGCAAATTTCTTTGTTGTCTTATTTTTAAAAATTGCCACAACCTCACCCCCACCAACCTTCAGCAACCACCACCCTGATCAGTCAACAGCCATCAACATAGAGGCAAGACCCTCCACCAGCAAAAAAAAAAAAAAATACAACTAGTTAAAGAGCAACTAAGTGATAGAATGGATAGAATACTGGGCCTGGAATCAGAAAGACTAGTTGAATTCAATTCAATTCAAATCCAGTCCTAAACACTGAGTAGCTGTGTGACCCTGGGCAAGTCACTTAGCCCTGCTTACCTTGTTCCTCATTTGTAAAAATGAAGAGAAAGATATGGCAAACCACTTTAGTATCTTTGCAAGAAAACCCCAATGGAATCAGAAAAAGTCACTGAGCTGAGGGCTCAGGTGATGGTTAGCATTTTTCCACAATTAAGTATTTTTAATTAAGTCATATACATTTTAGATGTAATATTATTGCACACTTAATAGACTGCAATATAGTGTAAATATAACTTTCATTATGTACTAGGAAACAAAAATTCATATGACTCACTTTATTGCAATGTTCCCTTTATTTTGGTAATATAGAACTGAACCCAAAATATCTCTGAGGTATCCCTATTAGCCCCTAACTCATAGGATTGCTGTAGAATCTTAAATCCATAAACAACATTTATTAATAGTATTGCTTATGTTTCTCATTTCCTCCAGTCAGTGTTCTTTCTTCTATTACTTTCCCTTCCCCTTTTAGGTTCTTTCACCTTCTCCTCTTCTTCCTCCTTTCTCATTAATTTATTCATTCACCCTATCTTTCTCCTTATTCTTTACCTATTCTTCCTTTCCTTATTTATGATTCTTTTCCTCTTGCTCCTGTTGATGATTGTGTCAAAGTCATTCTGGCCTTGATCCTGGGCTATCTACTAGCATTGTGACCCTAGGCAAATCACTTAACGGCTATGGCTGTCTTAGTTTCCTCATGTGTAAAATGGGAAAAACAATGCAACCTACCTCATAGGATTATGGTGAAGATCAAATGAGGTAATAGTTGTATTTTTTAAGTGTTTAGCACAGTGTTTAGCATGTAGTAAGTGCTATGTAAATGATTTTTACCTTCTCTACACATACATGTATCTATATATGTATCAAAAAAATTCAGCAAAGCATTTTACAAATATTATCTCATTTAATCCTCACAATTTTGAAAGATGGGTGACATTGTTATCCCCATTTTATAGATGAGAAAAAAAGAGAATGATAGATTAAATGACTTGCCCAGGATCACATAGTTGACTTTTCTGCCTGTGACTTCATAAGAATAGACCATCTTTGGATATTGTGAATTTCTGAGGTTGTGCAGGCATAGATTATGAGGTCCCTTCCAAATCTGAGATTCTATGATTTCAAAATCTTCCCAAGGTCTCTGTCCAAACTATGACAAGAGGAAAAGAGGAGAATGTAGGTAAATATATCCTGGAAGAGGAGAATCTTATCTCCCCAAGCCATAACCAAGGTTTTAAAAATGCAAATGAATATCAGGTTTTAAAATAAGCTGGTTGTAAAGGGAAAATGCAGAGTGAGTAGGGAATCAGAAAGTCTTAAAGGTTGTCCTACTATCATAAAATTTAGAGCCAGAAAGGATTTAGAGACCATCAAGTCCCACCTACTCATTTAACAGAGGAGCAGATTGAGCTCCACAGAGGTTAAATGATTAAGCACAGGTCACAAAAATAGTATGTGACAGTAACAAGATTTGAAACCAGGTGTCTTATTATCATATCTAGAGCTTGCTATGTTACACCACAGAATCTTTAGCTTCAGTTCTGGGACATAGCTAGGTCTTCACACAACTCCAGAGTTCAAAAGGACATCAACAGATTACTTTATAGCACCTCTAAGGACCTTAGAGATCATCCCTCATTTTACAGATGAAAAAACTGAGGCCCAAGTACCATATCTTGATCTCATCAGTTATTACTGCTTCCCCATAGTACTTTGTATTTATTTTTAAGTTACATGTTGAAATAGTACAAAAATTCTCAGTCTTTTTTGTGTCCTAAGCCTCTTTGACAGTTTGGTGAAACTTATGGATTTCTTCTCAGGATATTTTTGAAAACATGCAATAAGACAATAGCAGTGGGGTGGCTAGGTAGCACAATGGATAGAGCACTGGCCTTGGAGTCAGGAATACCTGAGTACCATTCTCAGACACTTAATAATTACCTAGCTGTGTGGCCTTGGACAAGTCACTTAACCCCATTGCCTTGCAAAAAACCTAAAAACTTTTAAAAAAAAGACAATAGGAGTATAAAGAGACTGCATCATATTAAGATAGTTATAAAAATTTTTAATTTTTTAATTTAAAATTTTAGAATATAAATTTTTGATATCAAAATTTTATTGCTCCTGCTTAGTGGAATATGAACTGCTTTAAGGGCTGGGAATCATTTTGCTTTTTCTTTGTAGCCCATAGTTTAGTATAGTAACCAGGATATCATAGGCACTTAATGAATGAATGCTTTTCTATTGATTTAAACTAACTTAAGGAGGGTTCAGTAAATGGATAATTTTTTTTCTCCAGTCTTTTCCTCCTTCTCTCTACTTCTTTTTGCATCACACCCCAAAAGCAGTGACCTAGAGACTTATCAGGCTGTTTGGTGTATAGGCATAAAGGGGATCTTTGAGCTCGCCTAGTTCAATCTCTTCTTTTTCACAGGTAGACACCGAAGCCCTGAAAGGTGGGCAAAATTCCCAAGGTCTCACAGATAGTGAGTAGAAAGAGCTAGCCAGGTTTAAACCTGGCTTGGCAGCCACATTCTTTGCATCGTTCCAGTCTGCTTATTGATTCCTTGAAGAAAGGCAAGAAGAGAGGCGGCTAGGTGGTGTAGTGGATAGAGCACTGGCCCTGGAGTCAGGATGACCTGGGTTCAAATCTGGTCTCAGACACTTAATAATTACCTAGCTGTGTGGCCTTGGGCAAGCCACTTAACCCCGTTGCCTTGCAAAAACCTAAAAAAAAAAAGGCAAGAAGGAATTTTCCTGGCAGGGGCTGTTGATCAGCACCTCAACAATCCAATGATGTGGGTAGGACTAACTTTGACTTTCTTTCCCCAACTATTGTTGGTTAGAAGAGTGGAGGGAGTATAGGAAAAGCTAAAGGTAAGGGGACTTGAAATAGATGATATATTGGGCAGAGTGAACAAAGAGGAGAAAGAGGAGAACATAAAGGAGGAGGAAGAAGGTGAAAGACTGAAAGGAGAGAAGAGGATGATGAAGAAAAAGAATAAAGAAGGTGAAGGAACAGGATAAATTCAGTCCCTTCAAACTCTGAGATTATGTGAGTCAAGGATTATAGGCCTGATGAGGAAAAAGAAGGAAGAAGATGAAGGAACAGAATAAAATCAAGTCCCTTCAAACTCTGGGATTCTGTGAATTGAGGATTTGTAAGCTAACAGGAAGATTTCATCTCAAATATCTTGTACTATTTTTGCCCAGTTCTCTCTTTTGTTGTTACCATATTTCTCTGTATATAAGATGCACCCTTTGTTGGAAAATTTGGGATCTAAAAACTGGGAGTGTATTATACAGTGGTTGTAGATTTTTATACTTGCATTTCCCGCTTTTTTTGTCTTTGTGCTCATTGTTTCACATTTGTTATTAGGCTATAGTTTGCCACGTTCTGCCCAGAAATAGCTCAGAAAAGATTTTCATGTGGTGCTTAAATCCAAGTTAAAAGTGATCCAGTTTGCAAAAATGAATGGAAATCATGCTGCTGAATGTAAGTTTGGTCTTCCTCCAACTGAGAAAGCAATCCAAGACTAGCTATGGGAAGAAGAAACCCTACTGAAGAAGGCCATGAGAGGCAAAATGGCCTGATTTAGAGAGGGAATTGAAGATCTGGATTGAAGAGCAAAGGGAAATTGGAATTCCTGTGTCCACAAAGATGGTTCAGCATGAGGCAAAAAGAATTGTTGATGAAAAAGAAGCTACTGATTTCAAAAGACACAATTGGTACTTCGAGTTCATGAAATGGAATGGATTAAGCATGTGTCCATGCACCAGACTTGTTCAAAAGATGCCTGAAAGCTCTGAGCAAAAGGTCTTTGAATTTCATGATGAATAAAACTTGAGTTCAATCACTTTATGTAATATATATTTTTCATATTTCAGGCCCCCAAATTAAGGTGCATCTTATCTTATATAGAGAGAAATATGAATCTCATCAAAACTTACTGGGTGGCATGAGCAAATTGATTCAACTTCTGAGTCTCAGTTTCTTTATCTATAAAATAGTTCTAATAATGTTGGAAAGGACACACCAAAGAATTTGTTCTGAGGCTCAAATTAGATAATGCATATAAAATGCTTTGTAAACCTCAAGGTAATAATTAAATGTCAGCTCAGCTGTTTCATTTTATAGGAGAGAGTGGGGAGTAAATATTGCTCTTCCTCTAAGTCAATTAGGAGGCCATAGAATGAGGTAGGAGTTTTGAAAATCTCTTACACTTATTCATGTAACCACAGACAAGTCAATTCACATCCTTGAGCCTCAGTTTCCTCACCTATAAGATGGAGGGAACAATGCTTATATCAACTAACTTACTGGTTCATTATGAGAAAAAATAAAGTCTTAAATAAATGTGTGCTCAGACCATAAAATTAATTGATCTCTGAGTGGAAGAGACTTCAGAGGACCTTCATCCAAGTTCTACCTAAAGAGAAGAAAGAAATCTCTTTTACAATATCCCCAAACAAGAGGTTATCATCCATATTAAACACTGCCAGGGACAGGAAACACACCAAAGCATCCTTGAATGTTAGGAAGCTTATTGATGAAGGTTTCCTTACAGTGTGTTGAAATGTCTCCCTTAGCTTCCACACATTACTCCCAGTTCATTTTTTTCTAGGACCAAACATAGAAAACAGTCAGAAAATCATAGAAGTTTAGAAGAGACCCAAGAGGCTGTTTAGGTCAAACTATATCTAAATAAGAATCTTCTCTATCTGAAGGGTAGTGGCATTGCTGGCATCATCATTATCATCTATTAATTATATGCCAGATAAAAAGGGTGTCCCAAAAATCTTAGTGCAGTTTAAATTTTTACTAGCTGAAAATTGCACTAATATTGATGGGATACCTTGTATAAATTACATAATTATTAAAATATGGACTTGAATCTCACTTTTCCCTACCTACTAATTGTGTGGACTTAAGAGTGTTACTTCTTTTTGGGCCTCAGTTTACTCCTGTGTAAAACAAATCTATGACATTGGCCTAGACAAACTCTAAAATCCCTTTAGCTTCATATCTTATTGTCCTGTAAACTAAAAAACCTAATAGATCCTCAGATCACTGCCTTTGGAGTGAGAAGCAAGAAGAGCTAGAGGGAAAGTTTTCTATTATACTTACTATTTATACTTTTGGGTACAGGAAGGTAAAACTGTGAACAAACAATACTTCCTAAGTTAAAAAATTAACCTTCTAAAATTTCAAACAAAACTAATTTTAAAAATTAGGTTCAAGACTAAAAGATCAACTTAAACCTAGATTTCATTAAAACTTGAACCTTAAAGTGAAAGAAAAAGCATACACCCAGGACTCAGGAAGTAAAAAGGGCCCTTGAACCTGTTGATTAAATTACCATTTCTCATCAATGAAAGAGCAAAGGACATGAAGTAAGGCCATGGAAACCAGTTAGACAAGAAAGTGACCCAGTAAGATTTACCTTGAACAGAGGTTCTAGTGAAAGCCAAGAAATACACTCCCATCTTGCTCTCCCCAAAGGCTCTGCAAACCAGGTTTGCCATAACCTTTCTTTCCAAGCCCACAGAGCTAGATAGCTCAGCATCCTTCCCCACAGACTCTTCTAATGAAGCCAGTTACTTGAGCCAGAATTAATAGAATCCGAATTATTAATTGCCTACAACAATTCTGGGCCACCTGAGCACCTTGGCTTCATATGAACACCAATTACAGCCTCATCAATATTCATCTCACATAAGCTCCATTCTCTGATAGTCCCTTTCCCCACTGTAAAGGATCTCTTCTCTTGGCCCTACCTCTCCTTTTAGGAGCTTGCTGGGGATTTTGTAGTTCTCCTCTGCATTCCATAAAGATCAAATATTTGAGGAGTCTGGAAGTGAAAAGTCTGAAGGCTAATGTGGGGGAAGAACCCTGGGGGCATGGAGATAGAAAGTTCTTGACCACAGCAGGGAAGGTCAGACCAAAGGTGAGGTGAACCTCCTGCTGACCTGAGTAAAAATGTTCTCCCTTCCAGAGACTCAGGGAATTTTAAATATGTCACTCACTCATGTACTCATGTAGATGGCACTTGGATTCAGTTTAAAGGAAAAGGAGAATTCTTTGAAACAGAGATGAAGAGGGAAGGCATTCAGGCCTAAAGAATGGTCAGTTCAAATGCATGGAGTTAGAAGATAGGGTGTCTTGTAGAGAAAAAAAGAAAACCAATTTGGATGGATTTCAGTGTGGGATGGGAAGTAATGTTCAATGAGAATGAAAAGGGGGCAGCTAGGTGGCCAGTGGATAGAACATTGGCCCTGGAGTCAAGTCAGGAGGACTTGGAGTTCAAATCCAGCCTCAGACACTTAATTATTACCTAGCTCTGTGACTTTGGGCAAGTCACTTTACCCCATTGCCTTACCAAAAAAATGAGAATGAAAATTAGATTGGGGTCTTTCTGTATAAGACTTTAAAAACATGAGGAGGTTTTTTTGTTTGTTTGTTTTATAGCTTAGCCTAGAGGCAACACTGGTTTATTAAGTAAGGAGAGACATGGTGAGATATATGGTAAACAAAAAAATTTGGAAAATTAGGGGGGGGGAATAGCAAAAAAGTATGGTGAAAGGAATACAATGAGGAAAGATGAGGTTGGGGGAACATTTAGGAGACTATTGCAATAATTTAGAGGAGATATGCTCTGAGCTCAGGTAGTAGATATGTGAATAGAGATGTGGAAGAAGAAAAAGCATGATCTGGTAATTATCTAGAAACATAGTATTAGGAAGAGTAAGAGGTTGATAATGCTGAGGTCATGACCTAGGAGACTGGAAGGGTGGTGATGCCTTCAATAGAAATAATGTTTGTCCTTCATTTTTGAAGACTATGACATCAGGGAGGTGGTACCATGACAAGCAAATGTAGTGGATTTAAGTGAGGTGTGCTGGGTTAAGTCACTAGCCTCACTTTCTTTTCTGGGTCCTTGACCAGATATGAATCAGAAAGACTGGAAATGACCCTGGATAGGAGGCAATCAGGGTTAAGTGGATTGCTCAAGGTCACACAGATAGTAAGAGTCTGAAACTGGATTCAAATCCCTGTCCTCCTGATTCCAAGGTCAGTGCTCTAACCATTGCACCACCTAGCTAGAGAAATGTAGACAATGGGAAGATGGGATGTTTTTAGTGCAAAAGATGAGTTAATTTTTGGTCATGTTTATTTCCATGTCTCCAGGATATTCTGAATGAAATATCCAATGGGCAAGTGTTGATAGAGGACTAGAGTTCAGGGGAGAAACTAGGATTAGGCATATAGATATATGAATTGTTTGCTTAGAGATAATCATTGAACCCATGAAAGTTAATAAAGTTACTAAGAGAGAAGAAAGGGAAGTAAAGAGCAGGAACAAGTTGTTCACCCTTTGCTTTTAAAGAGGACCAATGATAACGTGGGTGATGTCTTGACTTAGAGGTGAACTGGATTCAACTGAGGCAGAGTTCTGCACAAAGTCATCAGCTTCTCTTTCTGTGTCAGCAAAGTCAAATGGCAAGACAAAAGTCAAGATGACTGGCAGTGGCCTAGGATGTAGTTCATGGTGTTTCTGACCAAGCTTTAAACCCTCAACAGCAACTGCTTCAGCTCCCTTCATGACTATTGGAATAAATTATTCTTATCTGCCCATTTTACTGGGGAGAAGTCTCCATTTACTTGGGGTAGGAATCCCCCTAACCCACCTATGGATTTACTTTCAGTTTGGTTTAACCCATCTGTTGAGATGGTGTACCTGCTACAACTTCTTGGAGCTACAGGTGAGAGTTGGATGATATGTTGTCACCAAAGGTAAATAAGCCACCCCAAAAAGGAGTTGGCAAATCTTCACACTGTGGATGTTGCTGGTTCTCCTGAATATCCCATACACCCAACAGGGAGAACGAGAGAGTGGAATGTGGCATAGGACAGAAACTTTGGGAACATACATTTGGAGAGCATGATATGAGTGATGATTTAACAAAAAAGAGTGAGGAATCATCAAAGAAATATAAAGAGAACTAGAAAAGAGCAGTGTCAAAAAAATCCAGAGACAAGAAAGCATCCAGGAAGCATCTGTGGTCAATGGTGTCAAATAGGGCTGCGAAGTTTGAGAAGTGAGAAAAGAACATCAACTTTGGTAATTAAGCGATCATTGGTAATCCTAAAGAAAGCTGTTTTGGTTGAAGAAAAAAAGGCAGAGACACCTAATATAGACATCTCTTTTTAAAAAAGCAGTTTGACAGAGAAAGAGAGAAGAGAAATTGGATGGTAGCTTGAGGGCAAAGTAGGGTCTAGTCAGAAGTATGCTGGTAAATGTTTAACAAGCAGCTTTCTATGGGGAAAAGGCAGGCATGACACACTTTTAAGTCTAATATGCATTATTAATATTGTCTGTATCTCTTTTTACATCCTAGGCAAACAAAAAAACAATAAATCAAGTCTTGATTTGTAGCATTTGCTGTTTCCAAAACAAACATTCAAACTGAAAAATTAACATTTGGCTCTCCTGAGTTGTTAAAGGTTTCCAGTGAACTCCTAGATTTAGATAGGATGTTTTGAGTGTAGAGAGATTTTATAGCTGGTGTCAGCAGATACATGGGTTTGAATCTAATCTCTGTCATATAGCTAGTAAATTTGCTTCAGTTTTCTTATCTTGATATAAGAGAAGTTTCCAACTTCTCCCCCCAAATACACCTTACATAATGTAATTAGTGTAAAGGAATGATCAATATGATCTCTACCCTGTGATCTCTTTATGAAGTATGATTTTAATTATGACAAAAAGGGAGCAACCGATAAACTAACCAAAAATTCAACCATGTCTCTGAGGGCTTTAAGTAGCTGGAGGAAATTCAGTAGTGAATCCAGTTAAGCAATAACCCAACCTCTTAGTAGAGGACTCCAAAACTTCATGCTTAAGGAGCTGAGTTTCTAAGGACCCAAGCCCTAAGAGGTGCTTGAGAGTCTTTGGAAAGATTGGATCAGCAACACACAATGCATCTATCTGGGACCAAAGAGATTGGGCCAATACATTCAGACTGAAACACCAAAGACAAAAAGACAAGGAAAGACGGCCACTTCAAAAGGAAGACAGATTCAAGGAGCATGACCCTTTGCACCAGAGAAAAAAGTCAACCATGGATTGAAGAAAGGACTTCCAGTCAATACACTACCAGGGGTTGTATTCCTTCTGTCACATGGATATCCTAATTCTTGTGCTACATAAGCATTATACTCTAAGTTTGAATCCACTCTTCTCATGGACTTATGTATATTTACGGGAAAGCATGTGCCAAGCTTGTCTGGATAGGAATGGAGATGTTTTATGCAAACTATTGCCTTAGTAAATGCCTTTGATAAAATATAATTGAGGCTATTGGCTGATTGCTAATGGATAGCACACTCAAGTGGGCTCAAGAGTTATATAGCATCAGAAATAAAGCTCAAGACTAACCCTAGAATCCTCAGAGTAGCAGTCAACTAATCCTCTGGGAACCACAAAATTTAAGATATAGTTTAAGTTGGGGAAGTGGCCCCAGAGTGGGTTTTTTATGTAAAAATGGGTGTAATAAAACTGGAAATACCTACCTCAAAGGACCACTGGAAGGATTTAATGAGTTGATGTTTATAAAACACTTTATACTCACTAAAGTCCTATATAAAATAGGTGGAAGTTGGAAATTCAAAAGTCCCAAGGCAAAGGCATTGGAAATAGAGGAGATGATCCTCCACTACAGGAAAACATAGAGAAATAAGAAATAGGTCTTTCTCTTGGTTCTTTTCTCTGGTAAGGGTCATAATCTATCAGGGAATGAAAAACCCAAGTTGTAGTCCTGAATCTGCCACTGTAGTAAGTAGGTCTCTATGTCTCAGTTTCCTTATAAAAAAATGAGTTTGGATAAAGGTCCCTTCCAGTTTTTATAGACTATGGTCAAATAGTGAGAAGACTACCAAATCCAAAGTCAAATCCCCATAAACCATTTTTTACCTTTGTGAACTTAGACAAATCACTTCACTTCTCTGGGCCAAAGTTTCCCAAATTGTGAAATGAAGATGAATATGTGGGCCTAGATGACCCCTTTCAACTCTAGAACTATGATCTATGAACTATGATCACTTATAAAATTCCATGAACTTGGGGAAGCGACCATGAAAAATGCTACATATAAGATTTGTTTTCAGTGCCAAACTGTTCTTGTTTTTTTTGTTTTGTTTTGTTTTTTTGTAATAAGGTATAAAAAGCAGCATGTTATAATGCATAGAGAGTCAAGAAGACCTAGGTTCAAGTCTAGCTTCTGACACATAATGATTATGTGAACATGTCATTTAACCTCAATGTTCTGGGTAATTCTAAAGTTCTAGATTACTCTAAAAGTAAGTATAAGTTGCAGGGAAGGTGTTAGTCTATATTGATAGAGGAAACAAGCTCATTGGGGAGTTCTCTATATTAGTGAAATCACAGGTCCAATCTTTAACTATCTAAGAGATAATTCTCCAAGAAGAAGGGAAAGAGATCCATTGGGAATATAGGTGATATGAAAACAAAAAAGCAGTAAAATTAATTTTTAAAAACTCTATGAGTAAGACAAGTCCAGACTTGAAGACATGTTAGATCTTGTAGGGATTCTGTACAGCGTGGTGTGAGGGGTGTTTAGTAACATCTCAGCTTAAGGGATCCAGTTTTGTTGCAAGCTCAAGAATGATGAGACTTAGACATTTGGGGGGGGGGAGGTTGTTCCTGGGGGACATTATTAAAGTATGGACTGTTCTCCTTATAATTCAGAAGGAGTTCACAGGCCCAGTACTTGCCTTGGATTCCCCTTTCCCTCAGTAGGGGTGTCCTGGAGCTAGTTCAAATGGATTCTTGAGAACTGGTTGTTAAATGTTTTATATGAGCATTTACACCTTGGAAAACAATTTCAAATTCAGGCTTGATCTGTTGTTTTCTTGATTGTCTAGACTTTAGAATGCAAAAATAAATGTCAACAATCCAAGTGAAACTTCCAAGTTGATTGGGAGGACAGTATTCTCCAAGAGCCAAATATAAAACAGTTATCAGCTCATCATTGCCCTAACCCCTTCAGTAACTTTCAGATGATGCAAAAGAGAATATGGGGGGGGGCAGGAGTATATTTCTTTCTCCTGACTCAACACTCTGACTCAGCACTGAAGTCTTACCCTTCTGCTTGTCTCTACCCCCTGCCACCAATTATCCAACTAGCCTCAGCTTCCTGGCATGGCTCCATGGCCCTATTGGGCTTGCCTGACCCAACTGGCGCCAGGAAGCCAGACCTAGTTTTTACCCCAAGTCTACCCAGTGCCAGGTCTAGCCAGGGTGTCTGTGATGCTGGCAGAAAAGTCCTAACCTTGCAATTTCTTGATGAGGAACCAATTATGTTCCAAGAAGGATGCCTCAGCCCAAGCACTGGCACTAGGGTTCGCTGCTTTTGGAGGAACACAGAGCTACTTTCCTAAACAGTCAGGGTGCCAGGTTGACCTGGGGGAAGGTGAGCTCTTTGGCCCTACCAGTCATACTTTCCAGTTTTGTTTTGTTTTTGTTTTTTCGCAAATGGGGTTAAGTGGCTTGCCCAAGGCCACACAGCTAGGTATTAAGTGTCTGAAGCCGGATTTGAACTTAGATACTCCTGACTCCAAGGGCCGGTGCTCTATCCACTGTGCCACCTAGCTGCCCACAGTCATACTTTGAACAAACAGGATGGTGGGTGTAGTGGGGGTAGAAGACTAGACTTGTTTGGATCCAGGCAACCTTGGTGAAATCTAGCCTGTCTACTGACTATCCTGAATGAAGTTGAGTACATCAACCCAGTACTCTGGGCTCCTCACCTGTAAAATAAAGTGGCTATTCCAGAGGTTCATGAAGAATATTTTCAGCACTAAACACCATGAGCCCTTTGGTTCATGGGAAAGGGGAACCCTCAGCTCTCCTGCAGACTCACAGTGAATTTCCAAGTCATCTGCTCACCTCTCATTCAAGATCCAAAGTCCTTAGAGAAAGGGAGATCAAATTACTCCCTTGTTCTTCATCTTTTCTGAATGATAATTCCCTGGTCTCCAGAAAGAGAAATAGTAAGGATACTCCTAATGTAAGGCCAGAGCAGCCAGAGGCTTTCTCCCTATTATTGGGAGCCAGATGGGAAGTCCCACATAAAACCAATATACCCAAGACTAACAGTTGGAAGCCAGCAGGCAGGGGTGGAACTGTGTATATATCTGTGTCTGTGGGTCAGAGGTGGAGAGGGGATGGGGGTCTGAAAGTGAAAGAGGATAGGTCTGGCAGGGCAGTGATCATCCCTAGGAATTTCTGAAACTGATTGAATGGGAGTTATCTTGTGCCCCTTGGTTCAGCATCACCTCTACCCAGTCCCCTTCCTCCAGCCCATGCACATCGGACAGGCCAGTGGATCTGCTGTTCTCCTCTGTCCAGGGCTACATCTGGCAGATGTGGCAGCTGGATGCAGCAAGAATACACAAGGAGGCTTAATGAGAACTCTTGGAGAAAGTAGGCCCCAGGGGCCCCAGGGCCTGCTCAATCAGAGGCTGGAATGGAGCCCTGAGCTGCCAGCTGCTGCCTACAGGAAACCAATCCAAGCTGACCCTCCCCCCTGCTGCAATTGTTCTTGCCCTCCTCCTCCTTTCTTCTTTGTTTTTATCTCTTCCATTTCAGATTTACCTGTTTGAGACAGAGACAGAGAGAGATATTATCTATCTCCTCTCTCCTCTCCCCTCTCCACCTCTCCTCCCCTCCCCTCCTTTCCTTTCTCCTCACTCCCCTCCCCTCTTCTCCCCTCTCCTCTCCCCTCCCCTCCCTTCCTCTCCCCTCCCTTTCTCTCTCCTCTCCTCTTCTCTTTTCTCCTCTGTTTCTCTCTTTATCTCTGTCCTCTCTGTCTTTGTCTCTCTCAGTGTATCTCCTCACTATCCCCCCACCTTATTCTAGTCTCTTTTTTCAAACCAGGGATATAAATGTATTTCAAATGAGATGAAAAGTGCTGGGGTCCTTTCCCCTAATAACATTTCTGTTATTGTTAGTGATTCAGAACAATCTTTCTAATGATTGTTAATGGTATGTAATTCTTTTTCAGAACTTCAGAAATGTGTATACATATTCTTTTGGAAATAAGTCTTGGTTTTGTATGTTTGGGTAAATTCCCTATATAGCCTGGATATAAGACCTTCATCAGAGATACTTGGTGGAATTATTTTTCCAACTGATAGTTTTTCTTCCACTTGTAGCTTTAGAGATTTTGTTCATGCATACATAAAACTTTAAAATTTCAAGTGATTGAAATTGTCCCTTTATTTCACGTAATTAAAATTGTTTTGTAACTTCAAAAACTCACTTGGTTTTCATTTCTTTCTAAATCCATCTCTCTCTTTCTCCTGATAGTAATGGCAGCGCCATAAACTGGAATGTTGTGATCACTTAAGTATGGCAGCAATACATGGAGCTGAGGCAGAAATTGAGTGTTTTAATGTGGAGAGAACACTGGACTAGATGCCAGAAGAACTCCATTTGAAAACATTTCTACTTACTGCCTGTGGACAAGTCATTTCTCATCTCTGGACCAGTTTCCTCCCCAAGAAAATGAGGAGATTGAATGAAGTGATTTATAAGCTTATTTCCAGCTCTGACATTCTGTGTTCTAAGACCCCTCCCAACTTTGATATTCTGTGTTCTAAAGGTCCTCCCAGCTCTGATATTCTATGTTCTAAGTACCCCTCCTAGCTCTGACATTCTGGGTTATCTAAGGGTCCTCCCAGCTCTGGTGTTCTGTGTTCTAAGGACCCTTTCAACTGTGACATTCTCTGTGTTCCAAAGTCCCTCCTAGATCTCACATTATAAATGGAAAAGTCCCTTTTCAATTTTCCTCTCCTTTGACCTCTAATTCTTTATAGCCTGAGATCCCAGGATCATTCTGTTCAGAGGTATAAAAGTCATCTGACTAGCTGAAGAAGGAAAGCCATTTGATTTTCTTATTCTGAATGGCACAGTTCCCTCTTGGTTTTTCTGCCTGGGCAGTGGGTAGAATTTATAGCTTTGCCCCCCTCTCCAGGGAGGGCTCCTTAAGGCTACACTTCTATGTTCAGAGGCTTTTCTTGGATCCCTGACCATTTCCTAACCTTCAGAGAGGTACAAAAGAGCTGGTGTTGGAGAGTGGGTAACTCTGCTCCCTGAGCTCTGCCTGATCCTTCCCACCCTCTTGCTGATGAGCTCATAATTCCATCTT
Organism: Macrotis lagotis; assembly: GCF_037893015.1. Classification (NCBI taxonomy): domain Eukaryota; kingdom Metazoa; phylum Chordata; class Mammalia; order Peramelemorphia; family Peramelidae; genus Macrotis; species Macrotis lagotis. Next base: position 882,010,763 of record NC_133658.1, read on the forward strand.
TTCTGATGGGTGAGAAACTCACCTTTTCACACAGAATTGCTGAATGTATCTAAAATTTTCATCACAGAAAAAAAGAAACAAACCCTGCCTGGATGTGGCTTCTCCAGGATCTTGAACAATTAACATCTTCATGGGTGTTGAGAAGCTAGAAGAATCCCCAGAAGTCCCAGGCCTGTGAAAAATAGACAGGGTGACTCAGGGCTGCTGCCAGATGGGGCAGGGGGTGCGTGGATGACTCTTCTCTTCCCTGTCCCAGGTCCTGAAGTGGGCTGAGGAACTTGGGCTCTGATCCAGGAAAGGGGAGGCAGAAGAACAAATCACTTTGTAGTCTATGTACTCTACCTTCTTCCCACTCTCATCCCATTTAAAACTAAGCCATTACCCAGCTGGCAAATAGATCCCAGTGTTCTCTATTTTCCTGATCAGCCTATTACTACCCAAGGTCAAAAGCTTCCCTCCCTAGCAAGCCTTTGCCCAGACAGCCACCCCCTCTGGCTTGGGCCTTCCTACACCATCTGCCCACCCTTCAATATGACTTTGGAGGGCCCTGAGGCCTGGGACGGCTGACTGATAGAAGTACCTGCTCTGTCAGAAGGAGACAAGGGCAAATCTGCTGACTCCAAATTAAGAGGAGTAACGGATGGTGGGTGCTAACCTCCACCCCCACTCCTGCTGGTATAGGCACCATCTTTGTAGTCAACTTATATATTAATGCTACAAACTGTGAGCTTTGGAAGGGTCTATGGAACATTAAAACTTAGAATATAGAAACATCAGAGCTAAGAAGGACCTTGGAGCAGAGAGTAGGTAGGGTCTTAGAACAGAGAATAAAAGATCTTGGAAGGGCCTTAGAACACAGAATGTCAGAGCTGGGAGGAATCTTAGAACACAGAATGTCCAAGCTGGGAGGGACGGTAGAACATAGGATGTCAGAGATGAGAGTGTCTCAGGGTTAAGTAGTACTGAGATAGGCTAGTCCAACTTTCATGTGACAGAAACTGCTACCCAAAGGGGTGAGGCAACTTAACTGTAGATTACAAATCAGTCCAGTTCCTCATCTTTGTCATTGCCTCATCTGTATCTACTTCATATTTCTAAACTCTTTATACACCCCCAAAGGTGTTCTTCCCCAGTCTCGCAGGGAAGGTTTAGTTTCCCCCTTTCTTTCTAAAGAGGAAGGCAGTCATTGGATGAATATAAGGAAGGACACAGCCAGTTCTGAGAGCATCATTATCTTTTGTTAGATGCTTGTTAGTTGCTTGCTGGGCCATTGCCATTTGTCCTGACCTATGTCTTGCCATTGGACTCTAGTGACTCTAGAGGGGAGAATGGGGCTGGTGACTTTGCATAGCTCTGCCTCATTTAAAACCAATTCACTTGCAAGTCAAAAAATTACATCCCTGATGTCACTGGTCCTCTTTGAGCGCACAAGATGACAACAAACAAGTCTCTTGCACCATTTGAGGCCTTACAGACTCAGTCCTTACCCTCTAGGAACTGACAATTAAAACCTGTTGCTCCATGGTACAGAGGAAAATGTGATGGATTGGAGAAGGAAGACCTGGTTCAAATCTTTGCTTATTTCATTTCTCTGGACTTCAAATTCCTCAACTGGAAAATGAGGAAGCTTGGATTAAAAGGGCCTTAGAAGCACCTTCCAAATTATACGTAATTACCTCTCTTGTTCTGTGTTCTAAGAGCCTCCCAGTTCTGACACTCTATATTCCAAGGACCCTCCCAGTTTCTGTGTTCTAAGGGCCCTCCCTACTCTAAGGACCCTCCAGCTTTGACATTCTGTTTTAAGGTTTTTCCCCTGCTCTAATCTTTAATTCTAAGCCTCTACACGGACATAGAATTTCTCACAGGAAGGAGCCTTTAGAGATTTTCTAGTCCAACCTCTTCATTTTATGGATGGGGAAACTGAGCCCGGGAGGCATCCTTTCCTTGCCTGACATTTTATATTCTAAGTTTCCTTATGGCTGACATTGCATTATTCTGTAATCATCAAGGGAAACAGGAGAAGGTGGGAGAGTGGATGGTCTTCAGGCACATTTCACTGAATCCCAGTGGGGACTGATTCGCACTAATCCAATGACCAGGGACACTCTAGAAGGCTCTACCTCCCCCATATTTTTCATTATATGATACCTTCTGGAGACTATTTCAGGCAAGTGGGCCAGCCTGAGAGAATGTTTTCTCTCCATCACAGCCTCGTTAAGCAACTTAACAAAGTGTTAATGGATAGGACCAGGCTCATGCAAACCACTTTCTAAAAGAATCAGGGTGACATCTCCCTCCCGGTCTCTTTCTTCTCCAGCCCTCACTCCTATCCTTGTCTCTCAGCACAGAAATCACCACCTCCTGATTGGACTGATCACTGACTCTTTGGAGAAGGGTTTATCTTTCTTTCACTAGGGAAAACTGCCACAGGAGGTAGACTGGAGTTAGAACTGGTTTCTAATCCAGATTGCACTGTTGGTTTACTATGAAAAACACTGTAACATTCCAAGTCTCTAGCTTTCCATCTATAAAATGGGAACAATCACTTACTTTTCTTGTATAGAGGGAAAAGAAGGCCTTGTTCAACCTCAGTTCCAAAGAATTCATAACATATGCCTCCCATCGTGACTCAGAGTGCAGATTGAAGAATTTTTTTCTCTCTTGCATTCTTGGGTATTTTTTTAAACATGGCTAATGTGGACATTTGTTTTGCATGACTATATATTTTTAATGGGTCTTATTTTTCTCACCTTCTCAACGGGGTAGAAAAATTTTGAACTAGAAATAATATAAAATTGTATTTTTTTAAAGACTTGATTCAAGGCCTCCTTGCTCTATCATTTCCTAGTTGTGTGAACCTGAGAAAGTCATTTCCCTTGCTCTGAACCTGTTTCTCTAAATTTCTCTTCTGTAATTTCTGTAAAATTCCTGACTCTTTGTGACTCCTTCTATGGTTTCTTGGAAGAGAAACTACAGTGGTTTGCCCTTTCCTTCTCCAAGTCATTTTACAAATGAGGAAACAGAATCAGAGTGAAGTGACTTGCCCAGAGTCACACAGCTAGTATGTATCTGAGGCCAGATTTGAACTCATGAAAATGAGTCTTCCTGATTCAAGTACATTGCTCTATATGTTGTACTACCTAGAATTGCAAATGATGCAGGATCATCAATTTTGGGGTTAGACAGAATCTTTTCACTTTATATATATAAGGAAACTGAGGTTGTGGCACACTCATGGTCCTACAAATAGTAAGGGAGGAGCAGGAGGAGGAGGGAATAATTTGAATATAGGTTCTCTGATTCCATACCTGACACTCTTTTCAATGTACCATCCCTGAGCTATGATTATTATTTCTATAATAACCTTTCTTTGCTCAATTATATTCAATGGCTCCCCAGTGGCTATAGGATAAAACCCCAACTCCTTGGTCCCAGCATTTAAGGTCCTTCATAATCTGACCCTCCCCTTCCTTTCTAGTCCCATCTTCCATGACTCCCCTGCAGGAAGCCTTTGTTACAGCCAAAATGAACTTGTTACCCTACCCCTAATAGGCTTCCCCTCTTCCATCCTTTTGCTCAGTTTTCTGGTTTGTTCTTTTTAATTGTTTGCATTAGCTGATGAAGGATTTATGGGGTCTTAAAGAAAGAGTTGGAAGGGTCCTCAAAGATGAGCTAGGCCAACCCAGAGTCATAGCGGATAGAGTGTTAGACCTGCAGTCAGGAAGACATGAGTTTAAATTCTGCCTTGAACATTTATTAGCAGTTCTCCCTGAACAATTCACAACCTCTCTAAGCTTTAGTTTTCTCACCTGTAAAGTGGGGATAGTCATAATACCTACCTAGCAGAAGTATTTTGCCAGTCATAGGCCTTGAAGGACTGAAAGTTATTTTAATTATTAATGATGAAAGTGGCACAAATTATTTCATATCTGATACAGGATTTGAACCTAGGTCTTCTGAATCCAAAGGACCTATTATATCATTTGCTTATTGGACCAGCTGTTAGGAAAAATCAGTACTCTTGCAATGGAGACTTTACAGAACTCCAATCCTCTGTGTGTTTCAGAGGTAATAATTGGACAAAGAAAATATGGCATACTGGAAAGAACAGAAAAGAGAAGGTCTAGATTCAAATCCTATGCTACCTACTAGCCATGGAATCTTGGTTAAGTCTTTCCTGCTCTGGACCTCAGTTTCCTCCTTTGTAAAATGAGAATTTTAGCTCTAACGTTGCTGATTACCTGTCTCCCCACCTCCCCAGGTGAACAGCTTTGTTTTGGGAGAAGAGTACCCAGGATTGAACCAGTCAAACCTAATAGTAATTATAGACCTCTCTAAGCATTTTCTCACTGGTCTGAGTGTGTTCTGAATTACAGAAGTCACAGATATAGGAGGATAATGTTATTTGGGGGTGGTGAGGAGGTATCATAGAGCATAGAGCACTTGACTTAGAATGAGGAAGACTCATTTCATGAGTTCAAATCTGGCCTCAGACGCTTACCAGCTGTGTGATCCAGAACAAGTCGCTTCACCCTATTTGCCTCAGGTTCCTCATCTATAAAAAATGAGTTGGAAAATGAAAAGGTAAACCACTCCAGTATCTTTGCCAAGAAAATCACAAATCAGGTCCACTGATAACTAAACAATAGCAACTAATATTCAACCTCTCCCTGTCTATTCTCCCTCCCCAAGTCCTTAAAAACTTTAACTAGCCCCTACTATCCCTTCAAAATATTATCCTCCTTTTAACAATTGAACCAACTGTTCTTCCTACTATAAATTTCCTTCTTTTCATTCACTTTTCAGCTCATCACAGCCTAGTTTTGAAGCTCATCACTCAATTGAAATGCCTCTCCCCAGAGTTATCAGTTATCTTTCCACTTCCAAATCCAATGGTTTCAATCCTCATCCCACTTAAGCTGTCACTATGGCATTCCACACCATTGATCACCCATTACACCTTAATATACCCTTCTCTCTTGGTTTTCTTGATACTAATCTCTCTACATTCTCTTCCTACCTATTGACCACTTCTCAGACTCCTTTGTTGGCTCATCATCCACAGGCATGTGAGCCCCCTAACTGAGTGTTCCCCAAGGTCCTGGGTCCTTTATTCTTCCTTATTTGTATTTCTTCTCTTTTCACTTCATCAACTCCCATAAGTTTAATTATCATATCTATGCTGATGACTTCTACATCTATATAGTCTATCTTAGTCTGTCTCTGGAGCTTCTATCCTGCACCACCAATTGCCTACTGGAAATTTCAAATTGGATGGAGACATCTCAACCCTAAACCCAATATCGCTAGAATTGAACTGACTAGCTTCCCCCCAAACCTTCTCTATCTTCTTGCTTCTATCAAAGATACCACCATTCTTCTGGGTTCTTAACTTTGACATTCTCCTTGATGCCTTACCCTACACATCTCATCAGCTGCCATATCTCACCGTTTCTACCTTTACAACATGTCTCAAAGCTGATCCTGTCTGTCTATTCACAAAGCTACTAGCTCAGTTCAGGCCCTTATTATCCTTTCTGACCTATATTGTAAGGAATTCTTATCTAGTCTCAGCCTCAAGTCTCTCCCAACTTCAGTCCATCTCCCTATTCTTCTGTTGTTCCCTCACTCAAACAGCTCCAGTGACTCCTTTGTTTAGTTTTTAAAGTCCTCCACAAACTGATCCCAAGCCATTTGGCCAGTCTTATTGGACATTACATTCCTTTCATGCATTTTACAAAACGGCCACACTGACTCTATTAAGCACCACCCAACTCTGTCTCTGCAGAATCTCTGCCACTACCACCCATGTCTGAAATCCACTCCTTCCTCATTGACATCTCAGAGAATCTCTCTTTTCCTGCAAAGGGAGCTAGATGAAAGTGAGTAAAGTGCTCATTTCAGCAACACATATACTAAAATTGGAATGACATAGAGAAGATTAGCATGGCCCCTGCACAAGGAATGAAAGTGAGTAGAGCTCTGGAGTCGGGAGGAACTGAGTTCAACAGTCTCAGTCACTTAGTTATGTAACCCTAGGCAAGTCACTTGACTTCTTTTTACCTCAGTTTACTCAACAATAAAATGACAATGATAATAGCAACCACCTTGAAAGATTGTTGTAAGGACTGAAGAAAATATTTGGGTTCTTATTTTATTTTTTATTTATCGAATTAAATAAATTTTTCCATAATATACTATACTATATTATACTATACTATACTATGATATGATAAATATAATAAAATAAATATAATAAAAAATGATTGCACATGAAACTACAAACCTTTTATGTACAACTTGATATGTTAAAAAATATAATAGTTATCATGTAAATTTCTTTTTTCCTTTTTTCTACCCCCCCACCAGATGGCTACCATTAGACACAAATATTCACATACATATTTTAAAATACTTCTATTTATCAGTTCTAGTCCAGAGAATTTTAAAAGTACTTATTACAAAATCTGAAATATAGTAGGCACTATTTATAAATGATTATTCCCTGCCTTTCAAAGACCACTTTCTACCTAAAGTCTTTCTTAATCTTCTTATTTCTAGTGTCCTCCCTCCCCCCTAAACAATCTTTTAATTAAAGATTTTGTATTTATTCTGTATATACTCAAATGTGTACTCGTCTCTCTTGCTTAAACAAAATTTTCTTGGTAGTAGGATCTGAATCCTGGAATAGTAGGCCTTTGCTTAATAAATTTCATTAATTCGCTCATTTTTTATTGAGATGAAGAGGAAGACAGGGAAAAGGAAATATGCAAAAATGAGAGAAAAAACTGTAATAGCTTAAAATCTTAATCTTTTGTTAAGTCAAGTCAACAAACATTATTTATTAAGTACCTACTGTGTGTGAAGATATGAAAACATAGACTGTGTGTACAAAGTAAATGAGATAAGCTGGAGATAATCACAGAGGGAAGGTGCTTAGCATTAGAAGGGATGGATATAGGCACCCAACAGATGAGGGGATTTTAGTTTTGAATAGAGTCAGAAGTTGCATGGACTTATTCAAGAAGCAGGAAGGAGTACAGTGTCTCTGACTGTATTATAGAGGAGAGGAGTATGATGTAGAAGGATTGGAAGGGGCCAGGTTACAAAGGGTTTTAAAAGTCAAACAGAACATTTTATATCTTATATCACATATATTTCTGGGGGGTGGGGATCACTCTCCCCCTTTATCCTAAATTCTGCTTATACTCTGTGAATGTTTCATTGGACCATCTTCCCTCACTTCACGACCACGTGGCCACATCTCATCAATTATGCATTCCTAGTCTAGTTGGAGCACTCTATGGGGAGAACCCTAAAGACTTATGATATTATATTCCTAGATTTCAATAGACTGAGTCATTTCGTGGACAGAAAGAGCAATCTAGTAAAGTCAAGATTCTTCTCTCTCTACCTTCATCTCATAGAAATTTGCATACAGCATTACCCATGATGCTCTACTCCCATTGCCCAAAATAATTGCCTAACAGATTGTGGTAGAAGGAGAATTCAAAGATTGTGATACAATGATTGTAAATGGCTGATTAGCTATGCTTTGCTTCTTTCTTTAAAAAAAAATAACTTTGAAAGTTTAAGTAATTAGGGGCAGACACAAGGAAAAGAGAAATGGGAAATAGCCATCTCCCACAGGGAGCACAGTACTTCATCAGACACTTACTTGTTCAGGGACTGAGGTTTAAGGGAATAGATGGTGTTGCTTCCCTCATCCATTTTCTTGGGATAATAAAGTTTAGGCTTTAGCAAAGACAAGATCAGTTACTTGATAAAGACTAAGCATTCCCTAGAGTACATTTCAAAATCTTATTCCTAATATTTTCCCCATTTTTACAGATGGAGTAACTGAGGAACAAAGTGACAAAATTCTATTCTTTGTAGAATGTAAACTCCTTGAGGGGAGGAACTGTCTCCTTTTTGTCCTTCTCTCCCTCTAACACAGTCTTGAAGGATTTTTTTCTTTTTTTTTTTTGGTTCAGATCTGTGATTGAATAGTATAGGAAACTTCATTAGAATGGCTAATTGAACCCAGGTCTTCTTGTCTTTGAGGCTGACTAGCTTTCTTTAACTTTCCACTTAGTAGACACTGAAGCCATAATAATGTTTGTCCTTCGTTCTCAAAAATGACATCAGGGAGGTGATGCCATGACAAGCACATGAATTGGATTTGAGTGGGGCGGGGGGGTTGCCGTGCTCAGTCACCAGCCTCACTTTCTCCTCCAGTGTCATCTGAGTCCAGTGGACAGATATAAAGCAGGAGGACTGGAGATGACCCCGGATATGGGGCAATCGGGGTTCAGTAAATTGCCCAAAGTCACACAACTAGTAAATGTCAGGGGCTGGTTTCGAACTCCCATCCTCCTGATCCCAAGGCCAGTGCTCTAGCCACTGCTGCCTCCTTTGAGACCTTAGTTGTGGAACTAAATTGAATTGAAAGGGCCATGAAGCAGCCCTGAACTGGAATCATGAGATCAGGACTCTAAGGACAGGTCCTCTTATTTGACAGAGGAAGAAACAGTCCCCAGGAATGTGACTTACCCAAAGTCACCCAAGTGCTAAATGATCAAGCCCCAGTTCCTAAGTCTTCTACTGTGATCAGATTGCAACATGACCTATTTGTTCTATTGATGTTAATATGAAGAATGGTAGATATTTTCGTGGCACTGTACTGTTGGCAAGTTAACAAGCTTATCACTATCTCATTTGAATTTCCCAGCAATCCTGTTAGTAATATGGTAGAGAGTGTTATCCCCATTTTGTAGGTGAAGAAACTGAGGCTAAGCGAGGACAATAACTTGTTTATAAACCAGGTCTTTCTGATCTCTCCCAAGCCCGCCTTTGCCAGCACTCTATGATGCCTCTCAAACATTCAACCACCCATGGCTGTCCCTTTCTTGACCCCACTTTCTGCCATTTCTGCTTCTCTCCTGTCAGAGCCCCCTCCCCTTTCCCTGGCTGGCAGGCCCTCCCCTTCCATCTGGTGACATCCCCATTTCCTCCCTCCCTCTCTCCAATCGACTCCATCGTGCCAGACTCATTCGAATGATGCAGAACTCAGCTCAGGGCTAAGCGAATGGCCCGGGTTGGAATGAATCAAGTTTATCGGAAACAAGAAACAAAGAGGAAAAGGAGGAGAGTGAAGGAAAGGGGGAAGGGAGGGAGACTCGGGGGGGAGGAGGAAACAAGAGAGGGGGAGACAAATCGAATCGGGGAAAGAGCAGGAAAGAAAGGTCCATTAATTTCCTGATGTTTGCTCAGGGCCTCAAACAACAAGACGCTATGTCGAGGTTTATCTTCACCCCTCAGCTGTGAGCCTGCCCCTGTTCCAGCATCTCGGGTGCTTTAGAGATTTGCCAGGGCCCAGGAAGCAGGCGGGAGGCTCCAGATAGGAGCACCAGCCCATACATTACAGCTGCTACCTCGCTGGTCTAGAAGAAATGCCCGGCTTTTCAGCTCTGCCCATGGGTGAAATTGCATTATATTCTGTTTGGATAATTAGATGTCACAGACCTCTGGGCTGCCTAGGAGAGGGCCCAGGCCTGGGACTGGAAGGAGGGACTTCCTGGAACCTGAGGAAACTTCTCAGTGGTGACACAGAGGTCTCCTGTGCCCCCCTCCCCACAAAAAGGAATGAAGAGAGACCTGGAGGGGAAGCAGAGGCAGGAGGAAGAAGACGATGCTTTAGGGAAGGCAAGGCTGGCAAAGCACCTGGCAGGGAGAGCAAGAGGGAAGAGACCTTAAAAAACATTAGAAACAAGTTTAGCAGAAAGAAGTAGGCTGTAACAAAGCTGAAGGCGAATTCCCTTTAGTCAGTGACTGAACCAGAAAGGATCTAGAGAAGAGCATAGGGACTGGGGGACATGAGATGAGAGTTGGAAGCTCAGTTCAGATGTGAAGTCAATTTGTGACCCTGGATAGTTGCCTTATGCTTCTTGGGCTTCAATTTCTTCATCTATAAAATGGGGATTAAACAGCCCTATTTAAATAATAAGAAAGGCCTTGAGATAGCACAGATGAACACATTTTGACCTTTTAAGAGGAAAGGCAAATTCAAGTTTCTGATCTTAAGTTATTTCCATAACCTAAGCTACAATTTTTTAATCTGTAAAGAAAGATGTAGATGGTCTCTTCATAGGAACTACTAGATAGTCTCTAGATAATCCTCTGAGATCTGACATCCTGTGTTCTAAGGACTCTCTCAGCTCTGAATCCTGTGTTCTAAGGACCCTCCTAAAATCTTTTAGCTCTGATCTTTTCTGTTCTATAGGCCCTCTTATGTCTGAATTCTATAATCTAAGGACCCATCTAACTCTTAATGCAGTATGTTTTAAGAACCATGTCAGCCCTTCAAATTCTGATATTTTCTTTCGTAAGCAACCCCCTTCTATGAGTGCTTACGTCTCTGAGGATATCTCCATACCACGAGGAACTTGTGTAATGATCACACTACTTCAATGTACCTCTGTTTTCTCATCATGGGATGGAGCTGACCCTAGCTTTTCAAGGGCTGTCCCTATGGAGTGCAAGCTCTGGCAGCTCCTATCAATCAGGGAAAATTTAGAATTTGGATCCAGCAATGGTCTGTGTAGGTGAGGTGCAAGGACCCAATGAATGGAGAGGAGCTTGACTGCACGATGTTGGTCACCAGATAACAATTGTTTTTCAGCCACAATAGCAAATGACAATTGTGCTACTAAAATGTTGGAAATGTTCTGTACTAGCAATGAAAGTATGGAGCCTTGAAATATCGGGAGCAGCAGAAGAGGAGAAGTCTAGATTTCTTAGCTCTAGCTTCCTGTAATTATGATACCAGAAGATTCCTTTCCTGGAGTGAGGAAGGAGAGAGTTTGTTGTTGCTGTTTAGATTGATACATACCATTGGAATGATGTAAAGACTTACAAACTGCCTTCTGTGGGGGGGGGAAGCAAGATGGGGGGATTTGTAAAACTCAAAACCAAACCTTTCGAAAATTAAAAAAGAGAGAGAGAAAGTTGGGTGTTTTTTTTTGAAAGGTACATAGAAAAACAGATAGCTAAATGACAAATAGATAAACAGATAACAGTAAGCAGGTAAGATATACAGATAGATTTATAGAAAAATTGAGGAAGCATTGTTTAAACTCAATATTTTCCAGACATAGACAAAGACAGACAGATAAATAGATAGAAGCAGCTAGGTGATACAGTAGATAGTACATCAGCCCTGGAGTCAAGAGGACCTGAGTTCAAATTTGGTCTCAGATACTTATCTCTTACTAACTGTTTGACCTTGGACAATTCACTTAACTTCCTTGCCTCATATTCAGGGCCATCTCCAGTCATTTTGATTCATACCTGGCCAATGGACCCAGATGGCTCTGTAGTGAGGCTGGTGACTTAGCACAGCACCTCCTCACTCAAATTCAATTCATGTGCTTGTCATGGCATCACCTCCCTGATGTCATAGTCCTCAAGACTGAAGGACAAACAACAACAGTTGAGGTACTATTCTAAGTGCTAGGGAGAGAAATATAAGCAAAACAATCCTTGCCCTCAAGAAGCTTACATTCTAATGGAAGATAATTCATAAAGGGGAGTTGAGAAAAGTGGAACTGGAGAATAGGACAGGCCAAGAAGTGGTGTGGAGGCTGGGGACCTTGCAAGAAATGTAGTACTTTGAGATCCTGATATGTTAGATCTAGGGGAAGAACACTGAAGGTAGTCATACACTTCGGACTGTGGGCCAGCTAGAAGGCAGGAATGAGGCATTCCTCAACTCTACTTTCATCAGAGAGAGAATACAATTAGGTTACTGCCCCTGGGATAAAAAGATGACCCAGGACCCCCTCTTTTTCCCCCCTCCTCCTCATATCTGGTCATGGCAACTAATAAAACCCAAGATTCTGCTGCATATTTCTTAATATCCATCTCTCCTACACAATTTCCTGCTTCCTTCATGATGGTCAGTAAGGACATTTCTCCATCTGTTCCAGACCCCCTAGATCCCCCATCTTCCCTATCAGAGCTGGCGCTGAGGTTGAGACAGATGGGTCAGGAAGTTCAGGGCCAGAACCTTTTCTACCCTGCATGTCCACTCCTGGTGGTGAAGGCACTAGAAAAGAGCTGAGTGATTAAGGAAGCCTCAAAGGAGAAATTAGTCCATGGTTCTTTCCAAGGGAGATGGGAGAGGGTGAGCAGCCCATTAGCCCTATTCCCCCAGAACCTAGTCATCTAGATGGAGTCTCCAGCCTTCCCCCTTCCTCATCAACCTCTCCCTGTCCCTGGTCTTTCTGTTCCAAATGCCACCTCCTGATGGCTTTTTAATGACATAGTTAGCATTACCCACATAAGCCAGAAGACACCACCATGTGTCATGCCCTCCTGGTGCATTCTGGGAGCTCCATCTGGCTCTGGCGTATTCATTTTATTGAAATAATCTCTGCTCAGCTCCGCTGGTGACTGAACCGTCTTGGCTCAATGGCCTCGTTCAATATCAACTTACCATGCTTAATAATTAGTGCAGGAGAAGAAGAGAGTTTCATTGAATAAGTGTTGAATGTCACACACGATTAGGAGCCCCAGCCACGACCTAACCAACCAATTCAGTTTGGGCCTTTCCTGGTGCTGATGAGGGATAATTAGGGACCAGACTCTAGACTCTGGGGATACAGATCTATATTAACCCCCTGGGTCCTGGTCAACCCTCTTTCCTTATTCAGAAGCATCTGGCAGTCTGAAAGTGGTAGATGGGAGGGGAGGGAAGTCCTCATCACTGAGCCTGATGGTGCAGAAGGGAAAGAGGGAATTGGTGGATACCGAGAAACATCTACCTACCTACAACCACCCACTGCAAGAGCCTTTTCCATTAAGTAATTCTAGATTCAGAGCTGGGTATCCTAGGTTCTGGTCTCAGATCCATCACAGATGAGGTGACCCAAACCAAGTTATTTCGTCTTTTGGGGTCTTTATAAAATTTTAAATTTGGAATAGTTGATATATAAGGGCTTTCCCTCTCAGTCTATATTCTAAGAACTTTCCCAACTTTAATATACTGTTTTAAGGATCCTCTGAGCTTTGACATTCTGTGTTCTAAGGTCCCTTCCAACTCTGACATTGTCTGTTCTAAAGTCCTAATAGATATAACACTCTATGTTCTAAGGGCCTCCCAGCTCTAACATTCTATGTTCTAAGGGCCCTCCTAGCTCTGACATTTTCTGTTCTAAGATCCTCCCACCCTGACATTCAATGTTCTAAGACCCTCCCAACTCTGACATTCTATGTTTTAAGGACCCTCCTAGCTCTGACATTCTGTGTTCTAAGGGCCCTCACAGTTCTGACATTCTGTGTTCTAAGGCTCCTCCCAGCTCTGACTTTGTGTTCTAATGTTCCTCCCAGGTCTAACAATTCTCTATTCTAAAAATCTCTTCCTTTTTTTCTGACATTCTGTATTTTAAGGTTGCCCCCCAAATCTAACATTGTCTGTTCTAAGCTCTCTCTTAACTTTGACATGTAATATTGATGATTTTTCCAGTGTTCTAAATGAAAACAACAATTCAGTATTTTATCAAACATTTATTGCTTGCTTACTACATGTATGACATTGTTTTAGGCAAGGGAGGAGTTACAAAGTTTAATTAAACAAAGTACCTGGCCTTCATGGAGGTTGAAGTTTAAAAAAGATAAACAAAGATGACTATAATAATATTTTCTTAACAGTGTATATCTTCCACTGCCAGTATGCTGCATGCAGGAGACACTTAATATGTGCCTATTAACAAATAGTTGTAAAGAATGGATCAGCCATTCTGGAGCTTCTTGGAGAAGATGACTTTGATTTGGGGTTTTTTTTTTAGGTTTTTGCTAGGCAATGGGGTTAAGTGGCTTGCCCAAGGCCACACAACTAGGTAATTATTAAGTGTCTGAGGCCAGATTTGAACTCAGGTACTCCCGACTCCAGGGCTCTATCTGTGCCACCTAGACGCCCTTTGAATTGGGTTTTAAGGGTTAGGTAGAAATTAAATAGATAAAAGCATGTATTGGGGGGAAGCATTCCCACCAAAAGAAATCGAATGAAGAAAGACATGAGTCTAGAGAACTCCTGATGGATTTTGGATTGGTTAGGGAATACCTCAAAAATACCCGCAAATGGAAGGTAAATATCTGCCTTTAGGAGCTCCCAATTTGGTTGAGAAGCTAAGATCTTCATTCTTGAACAAATCAGAGAACAATGTAAGAGAATAAGTTGAGAGCTGAAAATTCGGAGAAGTAATATCATATTGCGTTCCCCAATAGATAAGTAGTAAAGAGATATAAAAAGGCAGCACTCAAAGGATGAGATACAAGCTACCAACAGACGCATGAAAATGGTCTAAATCATAAGAATAAGAAAAATACAAACTCAATTGATAAGTATTTTTTTAAGCACCTTCTATGCCTAGTAGACAAAGAGAGGCGAAAGAAAGCTCCCACCCTCGTGGAGCTCACAGTCTAATGGGGAAGACAACATGCAAAGAATTATGTTCAAAAAAGGTTATAGATGGGATAAATTGACAATAATCAATGGAGGGAAGGCATTAGTATTAAAAGGGATAAGGAAAGGCTTCCTTTGGAGAGAGTATTTTAACTGCAACTTGAAGGAGGCCAGGAGATAGAGATAAGAAAAGAGAAAATTCCATAGATGGGGACAGTCAATGAAATTGCATGGAGTTCCCAAATAGATTATTTTGCTTCAGAGCAGCAAGGAGACTAATGTTCCTAGATCACAGAGTAAGTGGAAGGTACTAAGGAATAAGAAAGGTAGGTGAGGAAAGGTGAGAGGTGGCCAGGATATAAAGGGCTTTAAATTCCAGGTAGAGGATTTTATTTTGATCCATTAGGTGACAGAGAGACATTGCAGTTTGTTGAACTGAGGGATGAGGTGGTAGTGACATTGTTACTATTGCTCAATCATTTTAGTCATATGTGATTCTTCATGACCCCATTGGGGGGATTACTTGGCAAAGACACTGGAGTGATTTACCATTCCCTTATATGAGGAAACAAAGGCAAACAGAGTTAAGTGACTTTCCCGGAGTCACACAGCTAATAAGTATCTGAAGCTGGATTTGAGCTCAAGAAGGTAAATTCTTCCTGACTCCAAGTGCTCTATCCACTGTGCCACCTAGCTGACATAGCCATACTTGGACTTTAAAAGAGTAATTAGATAGCTGGGTGGAGAATGGACTAGAGTAGGTTGAGACTTGGGTCAGAAAAAACAGTTAGCAGGCTATTGCAATAGTCTAGCTATGAGATGGTGAGGGCTTTCACCAAGGTTGTTGTAGTGTCAGAGGAAAGAAGAGTGGCAAGTAAAAACTGTTGATTTTACAAAGGTAAAATTAGCAATTCTTGGTAATTGGTTGATATGGGAGATGAAAGAGAATATGATAGCTAGGCTGAGAGTCTGGGTGGTTATTGAGAGAATGGTGGTATCTTTGACAGTAATAGGGAAGTTAAAGAAAGGGGGAAGATGTAGGGAAAGGGATGATGAGTTCACTTTGGTACATTTCTGTGGAACATCCAGTTTGAGCTATCTAATAGGTGCCTGGAAGTCAGCAGAGATGTTAGGACCAGATAAGTAGATCTTAATAATAGAGAGGGAGAAGAGAAGAGTGTCCTTGAAAAACCTGTGAGGCACCCATGGTTAATCAGGTATGACCTGGATGAAGTTCCTCAAAAAAGGAGACTGAGAAGGAACAGTCATACAAGTAGAAGACCCTTAAGAGTACAGTGGCATGGAATTCTTGAGAGAAGGGTCAAGAAGAAGGTGATTGACAGCTCTCAAATTCTACCTCCCACTCATCAGATTGGCAAAGAAGTCAAAAAGGAGAAATAGAACTTTGGAGGGAATGGGAAAAACAGTGGAGATGTGATTTGATGTGCAAATTCTGGAAAGAAATGAACTCTCCATTGATTAATAAACATTGTGTTAAGTATTGGCTATCCAAAAAAAAAAAAAAAGTCAGTCCTTATCCTCAAGGAGCTTATAATCTAATGGGGAAGGCAACATATAAAAGGAAGTTGTAAAGAAGAGGCACCCGTTTCAGGACCAGGATGGAGTTCAGAAAAATGCAGGCAGACAGCAAATGAAGGGATAGACATTTCTTTTTTTTTTCTTTTAGGTTTTTGCCAGGCAATGAGGTTAAGTGGCTTGCCGAAGGCCACACAGCTAGGTAATTATTAAGTGTCTGAGGCCGGATTTGAACTCAGATCCTCCTGACTCCAGGGCCGGTGCTCTATCCACTGTGCCACCTAGCTGCCCCTTAGACATTTCTTTAAAATGATGGCAATCCTCTTTAAATCAGTCAGAGAAATAAACTTTAAGTTCCATGGTCAATAGGATGAGATTGGGCAGCTAGGTGGCACAGTGGATAGAGCACTGGCCCTGGAGTCAGGAGGACCTGAGTTCAAATCATGCCTGAGACACTTAATAATTACCTAGCTGTGTGGCCTTGGGCAAGCCACTTAATCCCATTTGCCTTGGGGGAAAAAACCTAAAAATAATTAAAACAAAAATAGGATGAGATCTTGCAGGACTACTTAATTATGAATTCTCCTTGGCTTTGGTCCATCATGACCATACTTATACCACAAAGAGAACAAAGACAGGGGGCAGAAAACAAATGCACAAGAGTAATTAATAACAGAACTTTTTTGTTGTAGGAAAGAATTTTAAACTAAGAGGTGCACTGTGGTTATCAATTGGCGAATAACTGAACAAATGTTGGTACATGAATGTAAGGGACTATTATTTTGCCACAATAAATAATGAAAAAAGATGAATTCAGAGAAATCTGAAAAGATATATAAATTGTTGCAGAGTGACAAGAGGAGAATCAGGAGGACATTTTTTGTAATAACTTCTAACATTTTAAAGAGAAACAGCTTTGAAAAAATAGTAATTCTCATCAAAGCAATGACCAACCACTACTCCAAAGGACTGGCACTGAACCACTTAAACACCATCTGATAAAAAGATGGAAAACTCAAGGGTCAGATTGAGATGCACATTTTTGAACTTGGTTGAAGAATAGATTTGTTTTCCTTGACTATACTGATATTTTACAAAGGAAATTCTGATTTGCTTGCTTGCTTCAAAATGTTTTTCATTGGATATTTGGAAAAGGAAAGAGGAGCTAATGATGGAAATAGTAAAAGAAAAAGAATTGAGGAAAGAGTGAAATAGTCCTATTAATTTCCTGATTTTTGCTTGGAGTCTCAAAAGAGAAAAAAGAAAAGAAGGTCATTAGAGCATTTTTAACAGGAGATTCAGAACAAGACAAACAAGTAAGACAGCCTTGAAACTATGTAGGAAATACTATTTTCTTTTAAAAATGCAAACTGTATATAATAGATTCATGGTTTCTCCTTCAGTCTTCTCTGTGTTTTTATGCATATGGAAATCCTCATGTTTGATGAAGTTTGCAAAGTACAGGCAAACAAATTTAAATTTAAAAAACAATCATTGTGGGATGGAGGGTAATGAGGGAAGACTTCCTAAAACACTGGGGTCCTGAGGTTGACTCTGACAGATAATAATGGTTATAATTGCTCTCATTTACAGATCTTTAAGGGTTATAAATCATTTTTTTTCTGATAGCAGCCCCATATGGCAGAAAGTGTACATTTTATTATCTCTATTATATAGATGGGGCAGCTAGTGCCAGACCTGAAATCAGGAAGACGCATCTTCCTGAATTCAAATCTGGATTCAAACATCTATTGACTGTGTGAACCTGGACAAGTCACTTCACTCTATTAGCCTCAGTTTCCTCCTTTTAAAACTGAGTTGGAAAAGAAAATGGTAAAACCATCCCCAGTATCTCTGCCAAGAAAACCCCAAATGGGTCATAAAGGGTCAGACATGACTAAAAAATCTATCAGTTATACAGAAAAGGAAACTAAGACTCAGAAGAGGAGAAAAACTGGATGAGGACCATACAGTTAGTAAATAGAAGAACAAAACTTTAAGCAATAGCTTTTGAGTCCAAGTCACTGAATTCTAATTGAACTGACAAAGAGCATAGCAAATAACTGAAGGACCGTACTTTAAATTATTCCAGGTTGGTTTTACACAAGTTAAATAGCTTAAAATGGCCATATTTGAAGAGCTAGAAGAGAGAGGCAATTACGATTCACTCCTCCCCTATATCATTAATATTTCATTTTTTAATTAAGCAAAAAAAGATCTCTGGTTAAGATTCTTCACGGACTAATTACTGCAGTAGATGAACCTAGAACTACAAACTGTCCAATGCAAATTTTCTTACCATTCTGGGTTTCATTTCAGCCAGCTCAGAATCTCAAAAATCATTCTAGTTGTTCAGTCGTGTTCAACTCTTCATGGTGCCATTTTTGGTTTTCTTCTCCAGCTTATTTCACAGAAGAGAAAATGACAATCAGGATGGAGTATCTTGCCCAGGATCACTCATTTAGTAAGTATCTGAGGATGGATTTGAACTCATGAAGATCTATCCTCCTGACTCCAGACCTGATGCTCTAGCTGCCCCCTTTGCTTTTCTTTTTTCTTTTTTTTTAACTTTTTAATTTTTCCAACTACATGCAAAGATAGTTTTTATCAAACACTTTTTGTAAGGTTTTGAGTTTCACATTTTTCCCCTCCCTCCATTTCCCCCTGATAGAGAGTAGTCTAAAAGAGGTTATACATGTAAAACCATGTTAACCAGTTGCTTTTCTTGGCAAAAAAAAAAAAAAACTGGATTGATTTGCCATTTACTTCTCCAGCTCATTTTCTAGATGTGGAAACTGGGGCAACCAGGGTTAAGTAATTTGTTCAATATAAAATTAAATAAACAAGTGGTACAATGGTTATAGAATGCTATAGTTACTCTCAGATTAAATGTGATTGGTATGTTTTTTGTTTTACTATTTCTCTGTTACAAAGAAGGGTTGTAAGGATGGGGGTGGTACTTGGGAAGTGACAGCACTGTTTAACATAACCCTGCCTCCAAATACCAATGAAGGATTTTCAACAAAACCAGAAATGCTTTTATCTATCCATCCTTTTCCTCCTCTGGACTCTCTTTTTCTCCCCTCCCAAAAGCTTTAAGGCAATGCAGAATCGGTGTCAGGCTATAGGAGGTCAAAGGAAAGACTGTCAAAGCCAGAGAGAAGCTCCTCCTAGGAGGAGATTGAACAGGTCCTTAGAAACCAGGCAGCATCTCACAGGTTCCCAGTTTCCGGTGCCACTGATATTTAAGGAAATTAAGGTCAAGCTTCACCACTAAATATTTGTCTAAGCTGAACAGAGAGCTGTGCCAAAGAAGAAGGCCTTCAATTTTATGAGCAAATAAATCGTAAGAATGAGAGATGGGAAAGGGAGGGAAGGAAATAGGGAGATAGGGAGGGAAGCAGGAAGGAGGGGGAGAATCTCAATTTTTTAGAGCCTGGGCTCTCCTGCAGACAGTTCCGGAGCAGCTCAGAAGGTTCTCCATCCTTCAGGTGAACGTACGATTCAGTCCTATTCTTAGTAAGGCCCCCATCAGAGGGTGTCTAGGTTAAGAAACTGGAAACCAATCAAAACTGCTTTTCCAGCTGTCTCCTTTGGTGTTGAAGTGGAAACGAGTACCCCAGGTTCTGTCAGGGGACCAACATTATTACCAGCTTTGTGATTACCTTTCTGGGCTTTGATGTCCTTATCAGTAAATGGAAGGCTTCTTTTAGTCTGAACCTAGGAGAATCCTTTGGTCCCATGCAACTCCAGGGAAAGAGCATTTTTAGGCTACCCTATCTATGGAGTCTTTTACTCTTTCCTTTTGATTTTTTTAAACATCCTGGAGGAGAGAACTTTCTCCATCCATACGGATCAGCAACTCCTCTTACTTACCAGGGGAACTCAGAGATTGAATATTTATCTAAGATCACAAAACCAGTATATCCAAGGTCAGACTAGAGACCAGTTCTTACCAACTCCTAGGACAGCTCTCTAGTCGCTAAGAAGAAAAACAATGTAGGTCTGAAGTAAGGGCAAACTTTCTAAGGAACAAAATGACCCAAAAGTGAACTAAGCTGCACCATTCTCCTACTGAAGCCTAGAAGGTAGGGGTAGGGTTAGTAGTAGTAGAAGTAGAGTTAGTAATAGCAGCAGTAGTAGTAGTAGTAATAATAGTAGTAGTAGTAGTAGTGGTAGTAATAGTACTAGTAGTAATAATAGTCATAGTAGTAGTAGTAGTAGTAGTAGTAGTAGTAGTCCTAGTAAAAGGAGGAGGAATAATGGGAGGAGGAGAAGGAATAAAAATAGGAGGGGAAGTAGGAGGAGGAATAATATGAGGAGGGGAAAGTAGTAAGTAATAGTAGTATAGGAGGAGTGATGGAAGGAGGAGGAAGAATATTAATAGGAGGGGAACTAGAGGAAGAGGAAGAGAAATAACAGGAGGAGGGAGAGTAGTAATAGTGGTTAGTGGTAGTAGTAGTTAGTAGTAATAGTAGTAATAATAATAGTAATAGTAGTAGTAATAGTAGTAGTAGTAGTAAATAGTAGTAGTAGTAATAGTAGTAGTAGTAGTAGTAGTAGTAGTAGTAATAGCAGTAATAGTAAAAGGAGGAAGAGGAATAATAATAGGAGGAAGGGTAAATAGTAGTAGGAGTAGCAGGAGCGGCAGTAGTTGTACCAGTAGTAGTAGCGGCAGCAGCAGTATTTGCAGTAGAAGCAGTAAAAAGAGGAAGAGGAATAAGAAGGGAAGCAGTAGAATAGTAGTATGCAATAGAAGTAGCAGCAGTAGCAGCAACAGAAGCAACGATAGTTAGCATTTGTATAGAACTTTAAGGGGTACAAATGCTTTCTATAAGTTCACCCACTTGAGCCTCCAAACAACCCTAGGAGGGAGGTGTTATTATTAGATTCATTTTACAAATGGAGAAACTGAGGCAGGTACCAGTTAGGTAACTTGTCCAGGATCACACAGCTAATAACTGGATGTAAATTCAGCCCTTCCTTACTCTAGCCACTATACTATCTAACATAGAGATGACTATTTTCTAGGGATATTACCGAAAAGATTCCTTTTTCAGGTATGAGTCAGACTAAATTATCTCCAAGGTCCCTTCCACCTCCAAAGTTTTGTGATTCCTCTGCCATCTTCCTCCCTCCCTGTCCCATCATCTGAGCTTATTTGAGGATTGCTGATCACGAACCAGAGGATTGGGAGTAGAGTAGAGTACCTTTGGGAAAAACAATTGGCACAGAGTCGAATATGAAGCAAGGAAAACTAAAATCCTTCCACAGGAGAAATCCAAGTCAAAGTCCTTGAACTGGGTCAGCTCCTGGCTCACTAAGGCCAGGAATGTAAAGGGGATTACTCTACCTTCCACCACCCAAGCATTAGCACATTTCCTCAGCCTCGGAGTCGTTCTAGCATGATGATAAGAATAAGAAAGATTTTATCAGTGTACCAATATTGTATTTTATAGAGGTAAGGAGAGAGGGAGGAGAGAGATAGAAAGAGGAGAGAGAGAGAGAGAGAAAGGGAAAGAAAGAGGGGGAAGGAGGAGAAAGAGGGGGAGGAGAGAAAACATTAAGAGCTGCAAAATACTTTAATTCCCCACCACTGTCCAGTGAGGTAGGTAGTGTAAGGGAAGGAAGAATATTGGACTATCGTTATGACAAGGTGAGTCTGTAGTCAGAGCCCTGACTCTGCTGCATTCTAGCAAATTTCTTGATCTATCTGAGCCTCAGTTTCTTACTCTGTAACATGAGGGAGTTGGATACAATGACCTCTAAGGTCCCTCTCAGCTCTAAATTTATGACCCTCTGATCCTTTCAATTCTAATATTCAAGGATTTTGTTATTATCTCCATTTTATAAATGAGGAAACAAAGATTCATAATGTATCTAAGGTCATACACACAGATAAAAAGTGTGTACTGCCTCCAATTGGAGGATTCATTTTACCTTCCATGCCAATGAAAATTCCATTGGAGTTCTACTGTTTTTTTCCAATTCTTTGGATAGAATCCTGGCAGAGAAGGCAGCAGTCAGAGATGGGTGGAGGGGCAAGGAGAGGTCATACTTTGGAAGAATGATGGAGGGTAAGAATAGAGATAGGGTCTGAACCTGTGATACCAATGGCATCAGGACCTAGCTCAAGTTAGGAGACCCCTTCTGCCAATGCAGTTCAGCACCAACTTGGCAACATCTGGTCTTACAGAGTTGCCTTGGGTGCTGAGAGTACAGCTTACCTAGGTTCACACAATCACTATATGTCAGAGGCTTCTTGACTTCAGGATTAGTTCCTCACCCCTCGAACATGTTGCCTCTCAGAATAATGCCAACTCACTCATTTCCCCAGGAAACCTCTTGCTAAGCTTTTTGAAGATGCAGGCTGGGTCTGTGTCTGAGAGATCGGGTCTCTAAGCCCTGTTCACAGCACTAGACTGTCTGCTTTTTGTTTTCCAATCTCTAGAAAAGACCTATAGCACATTTCCCAGGAAGAGTCCAACTTCTCCCAGGGTCACCTCCCCCCCCTTCCCTTCATCTCTCCCCCCCTTCCCATTTGCCACTAGCAGCCTGACCAGGCAAAAGCCCTGAGGACGAGACAGTTAATAAAGGCAGGAGTAGAAGAATCAATGTACTCTGACATCTGGGTGACAGATTGGTGAGGGCGACAGATTTAATATCCTGCCTTATCCTTTTTCCAGCCCATGGGCCCTAGAATTGATTAAATAAATTAAGCAGCCAGTCTTCAGCTTAGGTTGTCTTAAGGAGCTCAGTGGCTGGATTTCTCCCCATTGGAAACTGACTGAAGCTACTGGCTACTCCAAACATCTTTGGAAAGTATAAAGTCCCGGACCAACGAAAAGGGTCATCAAGATTGTTATTACTGTTGTTTTTATTGCAGAGGCAGCTTTAGGACAGTGGATAGACTGCCATGCCCTGAATCAGGTAAGGTTCAAATTCTGACTCTGAAACCTGCTGACGTGTGACCCTGCTGGTTGGGTCACTCATGTGTAGCTCATCTGACTTCTCTGAGACTCAAGCATATAAATCTCCAAGACTTTCCTAATGACCTCCTCCTCCCCACTCTAAGAGGAAGCATGACACAGGAAGGGAGGGAGGGAAGGGGGACGAGGAGGAGGAAGGGAAGGGCCATGCTGATCAAAGAGCCTGGAATCAGAGAAGCAAGGGTTGGGGTCGGCGTTACTATTGGTCCTTGGGAATACCGTGAGGCGGGTGCGAATTGGGCCAGATAGAGAGGGTCAGATGGTATGGAAGGAGGGATAAAGTGCAGCAGGAATGATGATACAAATAATTCTTATTCTTAATATGATTTCAGCCATGGTTCCATCCAAGAAGAGCCCTTAGTGCAGTCATCTGCTATTACTGCTTCTCCATCCTCCAAATGGGAACACCTGAAGAAGCTAAACCACTTAGTTCTGCACACTCTGGCACCATGCTTCTTCACCTGACTATTGTCCATCCTGCCTCTCACTCCTTGCTCTCTCTTTCTCTAAGAACTATAACTAAATCAACAATTCCTATAGCATTGGTAAAGGGATGTTGATGGACTCTCCTACTGCTCTATTTACCATCTCTCTGATTCCCATATCAAAACTCCCTTCCAAAATCAATACTCCCTTATATGACTTATCTCCTTCAATTAGAATGTAAAGTCCTCACCTAAGGAGGTGCCCATTCACTGGAGAATGGCTGAACACATTATAGTATATGAATGTAATTGAATGCTATTTTTGCAATAAAAATTTACAAAAGGAGAAGCTTCAGAGGACTCTCTCCCTATTTTTATCTTTCCTTGTTCATCTGCCAAAGTAATCTTCCTAAAACTCAGGTCTCTCTCTCTCTCTTTGTCTCTCTCCTCTCTCTCTCTCTCTCTCTCTCTCTCTCTCTCTCTCTCTCTCTCTCTCTCTCTCTCTGTCTCTCTCTCAACACATACACACACACACACACACACAACACCACACCACACCACTCCCATTCACCACCATTGACTATCACCTCCAAGATCAAATAGAAATTAATTTGTTTGGCATTCAAAACCCTTTATAACCAGTCTTCTTAGATCTTACTCTTTTCCATATACTCTTTGATTTTGTGACACTGATCTCCTTACTTCTCACACAAGACTTTCCATTTTGAGACTCTAGGTATTTTCATTGGTTGTTGTTCATGCTGGAATTCTTTTGCTCCAAATCTCTACCCCAGAGCTTCTCCAGTTTCTTTCAAGTCTCAGCTAAATTCTCATTTCAAAAGATTTTCTCACTCCCCCTTAATGGTAGCACCTGCCCTTTGAAGTCACCTTCAATTTTATATCTTACTTATAGAGATGTTTGCATACATATTGTCTCCCTCATTTCAATGTGAACTCCATATGAGCAAAGACAGTTTTTACTTCATATATATATATATGTATATATATACATATATATATATATGTACGTATGTATGTATGTATATCCCCAGCACTTTAACATAGTTTGACTGTCAGAGAAACCTAGTAAGACTTATATGATCTGATACAGACTGAAGTGAACAGAACCCAAGGACATTTTCACCATAAAAATAACATTGTAAAGAAAAATAGCATCAAAAGACTTAAGAATTCTGATCAATGACTGCTGCAGGGGATTGATGGTGAAACCCTCGGACAGAAGGACCATAGACTCAAGATGCAGAATGGCTTTTTTTTTTTCAGAAATGGCCAGTATATGAATTTGTTTTATTTCATTATATTGGTTACCAGGATTTTGTTATTCTTGTCCAATGATATTGAAATTCTGTTGTTGTTCATTCTGTTGAGTCATGTCTGACTCTTCAGGACATCATTTAGGGTTTTCTTGGCAGAGATCCTGGAGTGGTTGGTCATTTCCTTCTCCTGCTCATTTTATAGATGAGGAAGTTAAGGCAAACAAGACTTGCCCAAAGCCACACTACTAGTAAGTATCTGAAGCCAAATTTGAATTCAGGATGATGAATCTTCCTGACTCCAGCACTCTATTCACTGTTCCACCTAAAATTATTCAATTAAAAAAAAAAAACAAGTTCACAACTCTACCCAAAGGGCAATCAAACTGTACATAGCCTTTAATCTAGCAAGACCACTACTAAGTCTGTATCCCAAAGAGATCATAATAAAAGGAAAAGGACCTGCATGTGCAAAAATGCTTATAGTAGCTCTTTTTGTTGTGGCAAAGAATTGGAAATTGAGGGGATACCCATCAATTGGGGAATGGCTGAACAATCTGTGGTAAATGAATGTAATAGAATACTGTTGTGCTATAAGAAATGATGAACAGGCAGATTTCAGAAAAACTAGGAAAGGCATAAGAATTGATCGGCTGGTTCCTTGCTGTCCTTCATTCTAGAAGAGGACCAAAACAACTTTGCTATGTTAAGAGTCTTGCAATATGTCCAACTGTGGCTGAACAGATTAGTATAAACTTGGAATGTTCTACCACCAATCAGGCAAAAATACTCTTTGTGAAGACCTGTCATGGATTCTCTAAACTTGCACATGTCACATTTCCTATAAGATACTTCAGTTTTTCTTTGCTCATAGAACATAGCATCTTTTTTGATGAAGGCACACCATACTGGCTGGTCCTGTGCCAGTATCTCCCATGTGGCATAAATCAATCACATAATTCTTTTTTTAATTTATTTTGAATTTTACAATTTTTTTCCCCTAATCTCAATTCCCTCCCCCATCCCCCCACCCTCCACAGAAGGCAGTCTGTTAGTCTTTACATTGTTTCAATGGTATATATTGATCTAAGTTGAATGAATCACATAATTCTTTTTTTTTTTTAGGTTTTGGCAAGGCAATGGAGTTAAGTGACTTGCCCAAGGCCACACAGCCAGGTAATTATTAAGTGTCTGAGATGCTCCTGACTCCAGGGTCGGTGCTCTATCCACTGTGCCACCTAGCCACCCTCAAATCACGTAATTTTTAAGAGAGACCTTCAGAGTGTCCTTGCATTGCTTTTTTGACCCCCTTGGGAGTGCTTGTCCTATGTGAGTTCTCCATAAAATGGTCATTTTGACAAGCATATGATTGGTATTTAAACAATGTAGTCAGTCCATCAGAGTTGCACACTCTGTAGCAGTTTGGATAAGTGGCAGTTTAGTTTAAGAAAGAAACTGATACAAATTGAAATGAGCAGAACCAGTAAAATATTGTACACAGTATCAGCAATATTGTGTGATATCAGCTATGAGTGACTCTGCTTTTCTCAGCAACACAATGATCCAAGACAAGTACAAAGGACTCACAGAGGAAAGTGCTATCTATATCCAGATAAAGAACTAATATAGAAGCATCCTTTTTTCACTTTAATCTGTTTTTTGGGGGGGTGGTTCCTTTTATCTGTTTCTTCTTCAACTGTGACTAATGAATGAATATATTTACATGATAGCACATGTAATCTCTATCAAATTGCCTACCATTTTTGGAAGAGAGAAAAATTTGGAACTCAAAATCCTGTAAAAATAGATGCTAAAAATTATCTTGACACATAATTGGTGTCAATAAATACTATAAATACTATACAATACAATATACAATATACTATACAATAAATGCTATAAAAAACTTCAGAAGCCCTAGGTTAGATAATCATTTGAAAGGTCACTCCTCCCCAGTTGAACTCCAGTCACACTGGATTCTCATCAGTAATTTTTATTTCATGTGGGGACACCTGGGTCAGGTCCCCCACTACAATGGGCAAGAGGAATGAACTGAGATTTTCACAAAAAGAGATGGGTCAGTGGTACAGTGAAATGAGTTCTACATGTGCAGTCAGAGGGATCTAAATGTAAATGTCATATCTGCCATTACTTCTGATGTGACCATGGGACAAGTCACTTCTTTTTACTGCTCTGGTCCTCAGTTTCCTCATCTGTAAAATGACCAGATGATCTCTAAGAGCCCACTCAGCTTTCAAGTTGTGATTCTGTGATATAACTGTTAGAAGTGTCTGAATGGCAAGAAAGTACCAAGACATTGTCTTGTCCCCATCCACCCTATACCATAGAGCAAAGGAATTGCCAAGTATGGATGACTCACAGATAGGGGCAGGATCTAGGGCCAAGACCTTGTTGAACAGTGGAAAAACCACTGGATTTGCCATCTAAGACTTGGATTCGAATCCCATTTCTACTACTTACTCTTAGTATGGCCTTGGGAAACTCACCTTAGGACTCATTTTTCCCATTTGTAAACTGAGAAGGGTTGGATCAAGTGGGTTCTATGCTCTCTTCTATCTCAAGATCTATAATCCTATAATCCTAGGGTACTTGGCCTCTGAGAACTTCAGTTTCCTCATCTGCAGAATGGGAGCAGATTGGACTTGATGATTTCTAAGGTTCCAGTTCTAGGTCAATGTAACCCTTTAACCTGTCATAAGAATGGTTAGAAAACCCAACCACAGGACCCCAATAAGCCACCTCTATTCAACCAGCTATCTCTCCTCTCTACTCTTTGCCCAGAGGGAAAGGAGGTATCCCGGTATTGCCTTCCTCCCCTCACTACCCTGAAGATGATACCGTCAGCACCCCTTTTCCCATCAAATAATCATGAAACCTTAAGAGAGGGAGAAAAATAGCACGCCCCTTCTTTACAAAAATAGACTGCAGATCCCTGATCTGGGTCTGTTTCTTATCTGAGTGGCCATCCTCTCTGCACCAAATTTCACTTTCAGGTAGATTTAAAAGACTTACATAGTTCAGAAGCAGAGACCCAAAGAGAGGCTTCAGAGTCCCAGCTCTCATTTTGTGACCTTGGACAAGTCACTTTAGCTTTAAAGTCTCAGTTTCCCCTCCAGGGCCCAAAGGAGCCCAGTATTCTCTCATAATCCTTCCTTCCCACCCCAATTCCACAATCCTTCAAGTGCAGTACTGCCATTTGAAGGATTGCAAAGAACTCTGTGAATATGCAAATCATGATATAAATCCTTAATAGTAGCCCTGTTTACTGGACGGAAATCAACCTGCATAACCGTTGCCAGCATTGCCCAATGCCTCTTCCTCACAATTAATTCCTATTCCAATTTAAATCCTTCACCATGAATGTTAAACAAAAGCCCTGCAAACTAATTGGATTCTTGAAAGGAGAAACAAATGGGAAGCAAGGGAGACAAGGGATGTGGTGGGCCCTGGGGGAATCCAGAGGAAGCAAGTGGTTAGTGTCATCAGAAGGTTTCCAGTAGTCTAAGATTTAGAACTGGCAAGAAGCAAGAATCATTCCTTTCTGATCTCTTCATTTTGAAGAGGAAACTGAAGCCCAAATTGAATAAGGTTCTTGCTGAAAGACACACAGTTGCGAGGTTGAATAGAACCCAAACTCTAGAATCCCAACTCCACTACTGACCTGTTGAGTGACTTTCATGAGTTGTCTTGACTCCTTGATATCAGAGATGATGGAATTCCATTTGGAAGGATTCAAGATACTTCCATGTTTTATTGAGGGGCTAAGGAGGTTTGTGGGATAAGTCTGATACATTGAGAAGAGAACTGGAATAAGAAATGCTGATGGTCTTCCAAGACCAGGCCCCCAACTTCTGAATCCTTCAGCAACTAGAGGCATTCCTCAGCTCCCAGCATCTGGTCATTCTCAACTCTGGCCCACTGGGGCATGAGATATTTTCAGAGAATATTTAATTAAATAAATGGAGTCTAGAAGACTATTAGAGCCATACAATACTAAAGCTGGAAAGGCCCTTAGCACACAATTGGATCAAAGACCAGAGAATGTCAGAACTGGGAAGGATCTTAGAAAACAGAATGTCAGAGCTGGGAAGGGTCATAGAACATATAATTTCAGTACTTGGAGGGATCTAAGAATGGAGAATGTCAGAGCTGAGGGGAAGGGGCTTAGAACAGAGAATATTAGTAATGGGAGGGACCATAGAACAGAGAATGTCAGAAATGGGAAAGTCTTCAGAACATTTGAGAGACAAAAGAAACTTAGACCATAATGTCAGAGTTGGACAAGACTTAGAACAATGAATGTATAAGCTAAGAGGGCCTTGAATTTTACATTCTATGAGATCCTTCCCAGCCTTCCATCCCATTCAACCCTCAATTCTAGTACCTTCTGAGATGATCTCCCACTTCCACTGTATGCATTCTGTATGTATCTAGTTATATACATATTGTCTCCCCAAGCTGAATGTAAGCTTCTGGAGGGCAAGAAGTGTATTTTTGCCTTCCCTTGAATGCTCTCCATTTTCCAGCAGTAGTTCCACTTAACTTTGAACCCTTAGACCATCATGTTCCTCCATGCTCCATGGTCATATGGAATCTCATTACCGTGCAGACTGACTCAATTTTTGATGTTCAGCACCTTTTCAACTCACCCTCAGTTACATCTTCCTTCTGATGGCAGGACTGGAGGGTGGAGCAAGAGCAAGTTAATGCCTTCCAAAAAGTTCCTTTATAAAGGCTCAGCACTTTGCACCTAGTGCTTTTTCCATCAGAGACTGCTTGATTTCCCATTCATTGAACATCATGACCCTATGTCAGATACTCCCTGGTGCATTCCCCACTTTTCCCCTCTTCAGTTTCTGTTTAAGTGGTTATCTTCCCTTATCAGATTGTAAGCTCCTTGAAGCAAACACTGGTTTTTCCCTTCTCTAGTACTCAGATGACACATAGTTAGTATTTAATAAATGTTTACTGAATTAAATCCAATCTTGGACAGTTGAAAGAACAAAGGATATTTAGTCTGACAAGGAGTAGACTAAGGAGCGTCATTGACTTCAAATATTTGAAGGGTTGTTATGGGAAAGAGGGATGAATCTCCTTTGGAGATTAATGGCCCCAGACAGAACTAAGAGAATGAGGTTGTTGTTTGTGCTTCCTTTATTAAGAGGACTGTGACATGGAAATGAATTGGATTTGGGGGGGAGCTATGCAAAGTCACCAACCTCACTCTCTCCTCCAGAACCAACTGGGTCTAGTGGCCAGATACAGATCAGGACAACCAGAGATGACCCAGGATGCAGTGGGAGACCTTGGCCTTTTTGAACTAAGGTCTTTAACAGGTCTCACTTTGACTGAGGCAAAGCACATTTAGTGATTAGAAGTAGAAATGGCAAAGAGGAAGATTTCAGCTGCATTTAAAATGAGCTACCTTAGTTTCCATCAGCATTTATTGGTGTCAGTGAATGGAGCACTGGTCTTGGAGGCAGGAGGACGAGAGTTTGAATCCAGTCCCAGGCACTTGCCACTTACTAACTGTGTGACCTTGGGCAAGTCACTTAACCCTGATTGCCTCTCTCCCAGCCATCTCCAGTTGACTTGATCCATATCTGGCCACTGGACCCAGATGACTCTGAAGGAGAAAGTGAGGCTGGTGACTTATCACAGCCACCTCACTCAAATCCAATTCATGTGGTTGTCATGGCATCACCTCCCTGACATCGTGGTCTTCTTCAAAAATGAAGGACAGGGACAGCTAGGTGGTGCAGTAGATAGAGCACCAGCCTTGGAGTCAGGAGTACTTGAGTTCAAATCCGACCCCAGACACTTAATAATTACCTAGCTGTGTGGCCTTGGGCAAGTCACTTAACCCCATTTGCCTTGCAAAAACCTAAAAACAAAAAACAAAAAAGAAAAGAAAGAAAATGGAGGGCAAAATATTATCCTGTAAGATAAAATAGCCCTGCCTTCAAAGAGCTTCCATTCTATTGAGGTGACAGGAGTTGCATATAAAATCATATGCAAAACAGGGAAGGTGAAAAGCACTTGGAGCTGGGAGAAGGGGGTGCCAGGAAAGCAAGGAGAAAGATTCCATTGAAATGTTAAGAAGGGAACTCGATATTATAAAAGAGGTGAGGAAGGAAGGAGTGCATTCTGGAGAAACATACAGAGAAACAGGAGGACTGTGAAGAACATCACTGGAAATTCATAAAGGAGAGTGATATAGAATAGACAGGAAAGGTAGGTAAGGCCAAGTTGTTCAGTATCAAACAGAATATATTTGATTCTAAAGGCAATAGGGAGCCACTGGAGTTTATTGGTCAGAAATGGTAAGGTCAGCCCCAGGCTTTAGAAATGTCACTAGCAGTTGTAGAGATGATGGATTGGAGAAGGGGGAGAGAGACTTGAGGCAGGAGGAACAATTAGATTATTACAATAGTCCAGGGGAAAGGTAAAGAATGTCTGAACTGATCCTGAGTTGTGTTTTGAAAGAAACTAGTCAGATTTATGAGTCAGAAAGAACACTGGATAGAGAATCCATTTAAACCTGGGTTCAGATCCCATTTGTTGTTCAGTTCTGTGTTCAGTTGTTCAGTGTA
The DNA here is from genome assembly GCF_037893015.1 of Macrotis lagotis. NCBI lineage: Eukaryota > Metazoa > Chordata > Mammalia > Peramelemorphia > Peramelidae > Macrotis > Macrotis lagotis. The sequence goes on from NC_133658.1 coordinate 882,042,065, forward strand.
TGACTCTTCATGATCTCATTTGGGGTTCTCTTGGCAGAGATACAGGAGTGATCTGCTATTTCCTTCTACAAATGAGGAAGTTGAGGCAGAGCAAAGTAACTTGCCAGGGTCACACGCAGCAAGTAAGTATCTGAGGCTGGATTTGAAGTCAGGAAGCTAGAGTTCTTGATCCTGGCACTCTCTCCTCTATGCCACATAGTTGAATCTTCCCTTCCCTTCTAATATTTATTTCTTTTGTGACCTTAGACTGAACCTCTCTGTGCCTCAGTTTCCTAAATGGTAAATAAAGAAGATAAATTTCATGACCTAGATCAGGAATTCTTAACTTTTTTTATGTCATGAACCCCTATGGCAAACTGGTGAAGCTTAAAATGTCCTTTTCAGAAGAAAGATTTTAAATAAAAGGAAATACTAAATATCTGTTAAAGGTCATAAAAGTTTAGATTTTACCCCCATCCAAGTTTGTCCAGATCCCCTGAAATATATCTATAAATCCATGGACCTCAGTTTAAGAACTTTTGACCTAGAAGTCCTCAAAATCTGTCTTAGGATTTGAGATGGTGACCATGTGCATAGACAAGGATGAATATGACATACTGTTTAGGTACAATGAATCTTGGCAAAACTATGGAAGTAATGGCTTCTACCTCAGATAAACATTCTGTGGGGATATTGCAGAGGGTATGCTTCCAAAAGTAGGCACAGGGTGACCTAGGTGACCTCTAGGACTCTTCTCAACACAGAGATTCTGCAATCTATAAATTCAGAATACCTGAGAGGGCTCTTAGAACATTGGATCTCAGAACTGAGTCATTAAAACAAAAAAAGTCAGAGCTGAAGGACCCTTAGAACACAGAAAGTCAGAGGTGGGAGGGCCCTTAGATTACAGAAAATCAGAGCTGGGAGGGCCCTTAGAGCATAGAAAATCAGAACTTGGAGGGCCCTTAAAACATGGAATGTCAGATTTGAAGGACCCTTAGAACACAGAAAATCAGAGTTAAGAGGACCCTTAGAACACTGAATGTCAGAACAGGGAGAGAACTTGGGATGTAGAATGCTAGAATAGAAAGGGACATTGAACACAGGATATCAGATCTGGAAATTACTTTTTTAAACTCACAGTCATCCAATATGGAAATAGAGACTCCCTTCAACCACCAGCTACTATGGAATTCCTTAAATGAGTGCTATGGAGCCCCAAGACCATACTTGTCTATGGCTATATCTGTCTTATTCTGGGAGATCAAATTGGGCTGGAAAGAGGATACCAGAATAAGAGAGGATGCCAGAAATGTTGTTCCCTCTTGTTTGCCTGAAAAACCAAACAGGAGTTCGGGCAGAAGTTGAGCAGCAGAAGTTGGGTAAGGACAGAAGTCCTTACCTACACAACTTCAGGTCATCCATGACCATCAGAAATAGCCCCAGGCTGCTTTAATGAGAGACCTGGCAGCTCTGCCACCTGTGCTCCTGTGAAGGGAAGGGCTGGGTCCATCTGCTCTGTCAGTCTCCCTTCTGCAGGGGGTCCCTGGCACCAATCCTTCACTCTGCCTACCAACGGACTTTAGAATGTCACTGAGAAAGGAAGAGCCTTGGATATACCCTGAGCACTGTCCCATTGCTCAACAATGTTGTATGCTTGTTAATTAGCTGGAGGAGGGCTGTGCCCAGTCTGCTGACCAGGGCCACCAATCAAGGGTAGCCAGGAGACCTTGGCAAAGAACTGTGTTCTTCATATATAGCATTTCATAGTCTTTGTTTAGCCCTGGAAGGGAGGTGGGACAGGATTACTATGTGATAGCCCCGTCTCACTATGTAAGCTACTGGCCAGAGGCCAGAGAAGGCCAATGACTTTTCCAAGGTTAAATAGAGTGTTCATGCCAGAGCTAAGATTAGAACTCAATTCTCCTGACATCTAAATAGGGCTCTCCATGGTGATGCTAACTCGCTGTGGGTGGGGATTCCTAAGTATCTCCAATCTGGATAGATCAGCTTCTCTTTCTGAACCTCATTTTCTTTCCCTGTAAAATGGGCTTCCAAGCTCTGACATTGTGTTCTCCTAGCTATGAATTTTTGTGTTCTAAGGCACCTCCCAGCTCTGACTTTGTGTTCTAAGGGTCTTGCCAGCTCTCTTTCTATGTTCTAAGGTATCATCCAGCTAAGCCATTATCTTTTCTGTGTTCTGAGGCACCTACCCAGCTATGACTTTTTGATTCTAAGGACCCTCCCAGATCTGATAATCTGTGTCCCAGGTGTCCTTCCTGTTCTGACAAACTATGGTTTAACATCCTGTCTAGCTCAAGCATTCTACGACTCTTGTCAGAATGTCCTACCCCTCCCCTTTCACCCACCAGTCCCTAAAGCACCTGTCTTGCCAGGGAGGCCACTGCTAAATTATGGAGTCAGTCATTCCTCCCTGGATTAGCCAGGTATATTTATGGTAGAGGTTTCTTTCTCTGAGATAAACTGAGAAAAATTCATAGCCCTAGGATTCAGCTGGTCCCCACTGGTTGCAAATAACGAGAGGAGCTGAGCGAAGAGAGGCAGAGGCAGTTGGGGCCTCCCTAGGAGGAGGGATGGAATCTGAGTTTTGAGGGACTTCTATAGATTAGAGCAATGGAATCAAACTCAAATAGAAACCGAGCTCTAAGTAAGGCTCCCTGAGGGCTGTATATTGGCTTAGAAAGGCACATATTATTATCTTTTTTCTAATGTGTTTTTATTTTGTTAAATATTTTCAAATAACATTTTCGTCTGATTCCTAGCAAACAAATGTGCTGTGGACCACATGAATGACACATCTGGATTCAAGTAGGGACCAGGAAAAACAACTGAGGATCAGGGCAGCAGAAAATTGGAAAGGGGAAGAAGTTGGGATGAGGCTAGCCCAAGAGAGCCTTGGAAATTGGAGACCCAAGAGAATTTCCCCGGGGTTCTTCCCTGGAACCAGCTGGCCAGCTTCCCTCTGAAGCCTGTGGGAGGTCGTTTACAGAAGACTAGAAGCCCCTTTGGGAGGGAGAGTGTTAAAATTGAGCTAGCCCCTCTAATGGATGAAGTGACACCTGCCTTGGTGGAGGCCAAGGGGCTCCTCTTCCCATTCCTCACTACCACCCCCGCCAGACCTTCCCATATGGAGCTCCATGAGCCCCCTCCAGGCCCAGTGATCAAGTCTTCGCTTCTTAATCTCAGCTGCCTTTTAGGATTCATTGCTGACAATAATTAGGTCTCATAAGGATAAAACTTAAATGAGTCTGTAGCCTTTGGGGATGGTATTAGAGCCGCTAACTCTGTTTGTGGTTTAAATATTAATGTCAAAGTGTAATTACTACCCCTTCTGTCAGAGGCAGGCACTGGAAACAGCAGCCGCCCTGCCGCCAGGGGGATGTAGGCTGTCTGTTCTGCATATGTGTGTGTGTCTGTGTGTGTGTGTGTGTGTCTGTGTGTGTCTGTGTGTGTCTGTGTGTGTCTATGTGAGTGTGTCTTTGTGTGTCTATGTGAGAGAATGCGTGCTGTATGTCTCTGTGTCTGTGTGAGTAAATGTTCACTTGTGTATGTATGTGTGACTGAATATGTGAGTGTATGTGAGCTTTTGAATATATGTGTGTCTGTGTGTATGTATGAATGTGTGTATCTGTCTATGTGTGCATGACTGTGTTGTGTGTCTGTGTGTTTAAGTGGACCTGTGTGAGTTTGTATATGTGTTTCTGTGTGTGTGTTTGTGTGTGTCTCTGTGAGTGTGTTATATATATATACATCTCTGTGTATGTGTGTATGTGAGTGTGTGTAGTATAAATGGGTGTGTCTGTGTGAGTGTGAGTCTGTGTGTGAGTGCATGTGAGTTTGTGTAGATGTGGCTATATCTGTGTAAGTGTGTTTTGTGTGTGTATGTATGTATCTGTGTATGTGAGTGTATGTATGTGTAGCTCTGTGTATCTCTATGTGTATGTTTATAAAGAAAGAGGAAAAAAAGATGAGAGGAGAATGGAGGGGAAAAGAGAAAGAATTTTGAACTTTACTTGCTAGTTTTTCAATTGCTGGAAAGTTTGAAATGAGGGAATCTTTAGAATTCCAGAGAATTTTATGAACTCCGAAATCCCTTGCAGATACCTTTGTTCTAAGGTACCTTCCAGTTCTGATAATCTATATGCTAAGAACACACGCGCATACACACACACACACACACACACTCCTTCTCTGATATTCTATGTTCAAAGTTCCTTCCCAGCTCTAACTTTCTCTGTTCTAAGGAGCCTCCAAGCTCTAAATATCTATGTTCTAAAGGTCCTACAGTTCCACAAATCTGTGTTCTAAGGCCCCTCCCCTGCTCTGACATTCTCTGTTCCAAGATTCTCCCAGTTCTGGCATTCTGAGTTCTAAGGTCCTTCACAACTCTTACATTTTGTGTTCTGAAGTCCTCTTTCCCAGCTCTGACATTCCGGATTCTAAGGTCCCTCCCAACTCTTACATTTTGTGTTCTAAGGTTCCCTCAGTGCAAACATTCTATGTTGTAAGAGTTCTCTCTTATTTTTCTGTATTCTGAAGTCCTAGCTAGTTTGAACATTCCAGAGAACTTGAAACTAGAAAACTTAAGAGAAATTAGAACTTTGAGAGAGTTTAGTATCTAGAGGGTCTAGTATTCTAAGGATTCCACAGAGCTTGGGACTAGAAGCCATCAGTTAGACTTATCCAGAAGTGATGAGGGCTGCTTCAGGAGGTGGAAGGTGGTCCCTTATCAGAGGTTTCCACTGAAAGGCTGGATGATTGTATCCTAGCTTACAGCAGGGGATTCTTTTCCAGAACTGGGTTAGACTAGAAGACTTCCCAGGTCTCATCCATATCTAGGTTTTACTGATTCAGATTCTCTCCTTTTCAACCCTGCCATTTGGAGATCCCATGATCTCATTCAGCCTTCTCCTAGTTTTGACATTTAGTATGTGAACAACAACCCTAGGAAGAGAGTTGACCTTGAGACATTCAGTTCAAGTCATCTCCAAACTCCCAGACCCTGCTCTCCCTCACCAGCAGCAGTTAGTAAAACCAAATGTCTCAGGAGATACAACCTGTGTCCAAAGGCACATTACACCTGTCTCCTCCTCTTTCCAGTCTTATTCCTTCCATCCCTCTCTCTCCCCCCCACCCCACCCTATTCCCCTGCAAGTCCTCTCTGAGTCAGTGACACCATCCTTCTCCACTATTTCTCTCACAATTCCCTCCCATCTCCTGACTGTAGGTATTTTCCTGGCTGCCCCCATGTCTAGAACTTTCTCCTCACTTCTTGCCTACTAGCATCCCTACCTTCCTTCAAGTCCCAACTAAAAATCTCATCATTTTAGGAAGTCTTTCCTAATTCCCCCTAATTCTTGTGCTTCCTCCTTTTCATTATTCCCCATATATGACAGTATATAGTAGCTTGCATGTTTTCTCCTTTCTTAATCAATCTTTGAGCTCCTTGAAGGCAGACACTTTTGCTCTTTTTTTGTATCCCCAACACCTAGCAGACACAAACTAAGTGCTTAATAGATGTTGACTGACATATAATCCATCAGCATACTAGGAAAGTATCATCCAGGAATACCAGGGAGAAGGCAGAGTCAGAGCTAGCAATTTTGCCATCTAGGGCAAGCACCTTGAAATTTGCCCAAGGAAGTGGGAGAGGGGGTGGGGGGAGACTAGGACCATAAAGTTGCATTATTAAGAGATGCTTCTAGGTAGGACATGAGCCTATAGGAAGGAGACTGAAGACTCTGGGGTGTTAACCCTTTGGGTGGAAAGTCAGGACCCCTTGGGAAGGAAGAATGGGGAAGCTGGTGTGATAGAGAGGGACAGATGCTTCCTGGGATTCAGGGTAAAGAAACCCATCTAGTACCTTCCTATTTTAATTATTCTTGTTAATTAGGAGCTAAATTGTTTCTTCTTAGCCGAGCCACAGTCCCTCTGCCCTAGTTAGAGCCCAATTATGACTCTGGGCAAGGCTGGTTTGGTGTTCCTGAGCCTCCTTGGGGTATAGTATCAAATGGATTGGATAATGGTTCACCACTTCCTGATTTCTATTGCCCGGTAGGGAGAATGAGCATAAAGAACTAAGTTTCCTGACTTGGGTTAACAATTGTGTGCTTACCAGCTCTGTGAGTGCCCAAACCTTCGATAGGCTTTCTAGAAAACACAGGGAAGACTAACTGGGAAGTCAAGGTTATGGATGATAGAATGAGTACTGACTCTGGAGTCAAAGGTCCTGTGTTCAAATTCTGCCTTTGAGGCTCAATTCCTGTGATCTTGGAAAAGTCACTTTAACATTCCTAGGACTCAGTTGCCTCATGGTTTGACTGGGCAGTTTCTGAGACTTCTTCCAGCTCTAAGTCTGTAAACCGATTCCCCTCAAAGTTAAAAACAAGTTCTACAGGCAAGATTGACAGGAAAGCTGCAAGAAGCCTAATTATTATCTCTCCAGAGTGAAAGAATAAAGCCCTGCCATGGCGGCTGGTCATCTCAGGCTGGTCTTCTACTCGGGGGAGAGGGAGCTATTACATTTGGGGAACTGTGATTCAACCCTGTGGCTTGTCATGAAAAATTCCTGTGATCATCGAGTTCTCTCAGGTGGCTTCATAAACTCCATCCTCTTCCTATCTTTCCATACCTGATCTTTGATCTCAGGAACAGTAGGCAGAAGAACCAATGAGAGGGGAAGGAGAAGGATCAGACAGGTAGGAAAGATCCCCAGCTTACTGATACTGCTATTTATCTTCTGACCCCAGATCCCTCCCAGACATACCAGGAAAGCCCAAACAGCTATTGCCTGCTGGTTCCATATCAGCCAGAGAGAATGATCAAAGGGAAAGAGCTGAGAAGAGAAGGAAGAGGCAAGGGAGAAAGTTGGAACCATACATCTGCATGCTAGGAGAGAGAGGAGAAAGGGTTTCCCAGAGTGCCATCATTTTGACAGTGTGTGAGAAGAGAGGAGTGCACATCTCCTTCAAGTTAGGAAATAAGACTAAGGGTATGATGGGCAGAGTCAGAATGGAAGAGAGGGGAGAAACAGAGAGTGCTAGTGTGAGGGGAGAGAAAGTCTGGAATTAGCCAGAGAGAGCCAGGGGAGAAAAGAAACCAAGACAGTGAAAGAAAAGACACAGAGTCAGAGAGAAGGGGAAGAGGAGGAAAGCTCAGAGAAAGAGAGGGACAGTAAAAAGGAAGCACACAAAGTCAGAAAGCGAGAGGAAAGGAGAAAAAAGGGAGAGAGAGAGAATGGGGAGAGTCAGGAAGTTTGGAGAGACAGAGTCCTAAAAGAAGTGGGGAAAGAGAAATAGGGAGAAAAGAAACAAGAAAAAACTTTAAAAGCAGGCAAAGTTTCAGAGACAGAAGGTGAGGAAAGGGGAAAAAATGAGTTGGGAAATAAGGGGGTGGGAGGGGGGGAAACCCAGGGGATTGTAAAGAGGAATGGAGAGGAGGGATGATGGCAGAGGAATAGGGAGAAAAGTAGGGCAATGGAGTGGAGAGAGAAGAGAGGGGAGGAGAGAGAAAAAACAAAAAGAGGGGAGGGAGGGAAACAGAGGGAAGGAGAGGAGAGAGAAAAAAGAGATGGGGGAGAGAGGGGGATGGGAGGGGAGAGGAGGGGAGGGGAGAGGAGGAGAAAAAAGAAACAAAGAGAGGAGGGAGGGGAAGAGAGAAAGGAGAAGAGGCAAGAAAAAGAAACAGAGAGAGAGAAGAGAAAGATAGAAAAAAGGGGGAAGGGAAGAGAGAGAAGAGAGAGAAAAGACAAGGGGGTTAGGGAAGAGAGGAAGAGAGAGAGGAGAGAGAAATTGAGAGGAGAAAGAAAAAAGACAAGAGAGGAGGAGGAGAGAGGAAAGAGAAAGACAGAGAGGGAAAGAGGAGAGAAAGAAAAGATACAACAGAGAAAGGGGAGGGAAAGAGAGAGGGAAGAGAGAACAGAGAGGTGAGAGAGAAAATGAGAGAGAAGAGAGGAGAGAGAAAGAGACAGAAGAGAGAGGGGGAGGAGAGACAGAGTAGAGAGAGATGGAGAGGAGAGAGAAAGGAAGGAGGAGATAGAGAGAGAGAGAGAGAGAGAGAGAGAGAGAGAGAGAGAGAGAGAGAGAGAGAGAGAAGCTGTCATTCATTTCCCTTCATCTCTGTTCATTCTGGACAAATAGAGCAGAAAAGGCAGCCCAGGGAAGGAAGAAACAGGGCATGAAATTAAGCTTTTGCTCCTTAATGGCTTAGTTGAGCCAAGCGCCTTGCCCATGGTTAGAAACCCCAATTCTCCTCCTTGGCCTGAGTTTTGCAGGTGAGATGGAACTATCAGAGTTGGGGAGAAGAGGGGCATCAGCTCAGAAAGGGAGCACACACACACACACACACACACACACAGAGTGACAACTCTTCTGGCCCACTTCCTCTCTACCAGCAGGATTGCCACTGGGGTTCTGAGGAGCCGTCCCTAGGAAGCAGAGCCTCCCCCCTGGGCTCTCAGTCCCTCTGGGCTAGATCTGCAGAGCATGCTGCTCAGAAGATAGGGGTGGGGGATGGACCATTAAGTCCCTCCATGCTCGGTAATTGAGTCTTCTGTCAAGTTCCCCTTCTTGCCCCTCCCCTCTCCTTTCCCTGGTCCCCCCTCCGCAGCTCAGGGACTGCTGTGAAGTCCTCTGGTCCCTGGTAGCTCCAAAGAACCGGGGAAGAAACTTTCATTAGACATCAGAGAAAAATCCCCCAGAGTTTAAGGGATTTAGTGAATTAATACAACCTGGATTTAGATGATCAAAAGAATCTCTTTGAGGTGGCTGCATTTACAATGGAATCTGGCGGGAAGCTGCCATGCTGGTCCCTGTTGCCTCCCTCTTTCCAGTTCAGGCATCTTTATTGGGTCTTAGTAAGCTGGGAGGTTTGATCCGAGGTGGTTTCAGTGTCTGCTGGAGAACAGGTCCAGGCCCCCTGCCTCTGCCCACAGGTGCTCAATGCTGCACACTTGTCTCCAGTTGGGAGGTCCAGGGAGGTTCTGTCAGGTTTATTCTGGGCATGTCTGCAGAAGACCAAGAGAAAGATGGGGCCCACGATGATGAGGGCTTCCATCTCCAACAAGGGCCTGTCAAGGTGCTGTACCTCCTGGAGCACGTCTTTGTGAATGGGGCCATGTATGTGGTGGTAGTTGGCAGCAGTTGGGAGAGGATCAGTTGGAGGGACTTTGTGTCTCTTACCTGCCTGTGCCTGCCCATCTTGCTGGTCCCCACATTATTACCTCACATTGGAACCCTATTACAGCAACTGTCTCCCTGACTCTGGCTTCTTTCTCCCCCACCAACTCACATTGCACATGCAGTGACCACAGCTCTGGTTACATCAAACCCCATGATCAAAACCTTTCCCTGGCTTCCAATGGCTTGCCAAAGTCCAAACTCCACAGCTTGGCGTTGAAGGCCCTTCTGAGTCTGTCTCCAAGCCATGAAGACAGACTAGAATTAGGAAAGATCTGAATTCAAATCTTACCTTTGATATTTCCTTGCCATGCCACCTTAAGAACCTCAGTTTCCTCGCCTGTAAAATGAAGAGAGTAGACTAGATGATCTCTAATGTCTCTTCCAGTTCTAACTTGTGACCCTATAATCCTATGACTCCCTCTATTCCAACCAAACCATCACCTTTCCTGGCTTGGTATGGTGTTCTCCTGCACATACACGGTGTCTTCCTTGGCATACATTGTGTTGTCCTACACAGTAGATATTCAAAAATGGTAGGTGCTAATGATATTCATAAATTAGGGCATTCCAAAGAGAGCTGCCCTGTTTTTGCCCCTGGCTCCTTCTTCAGCCTCCTTTTGAAAGTTATAACCTCAACAGAGCTGTTGTCTCATCTACCCAGGAAGTATTATGGCATTTCTTACCAGTCCTATGCAAAGAATAAGAAAATGCTTTTCTAGGTACATCTCAAGGTATAAACCATGCTTAGAGACTGGAATTGTGGTTTTAATGGTAGAGGTAAATATAATGAGAAGACTCCCACCAACCAATATAGGTTGGCACCTGCTCCAAAATGTCCTTAGCATTGAAAAGTTAAGGGATTTGCCTAGTGTCACAAACTATACATATACATATATATATATATATATCAGAGGTGAGAAAATTAGATAGAGATAGAGATAGAGAGAGAGACAGAGATAGAGAGAGAGAGACAGATAGAGAGAGAGAGATAGATTTTATAACTATATATGTGTGTGTCTAGTGCCACACACACACACACACACACACACACACACACATATATATCAGAGGTGAGAAACTATAGATATATAGTAATACATACTTACTATATGTGTGTGCCTAGTGGCACAAACTATAAATATATATCAGAGGTGAGAATCTCTCTCTCTCTCTCTCTCTCTCTCTATATATATATATATATATATATATATATATATATATATATAGTTATACACATATATAACTATGTACCTAGTGTCACAAACTATATATGTGTATGTGTATTGTATGTTATGTTATGTGTATATGTATATGTATATGTGTATATTAGTGTGTATATTAGTGTGTATATTAGAGGTGAGAACTATCCCCCAAGTAGCATATCTGATATATATTATAAACACACATACACATATATATCCACACATATATTTATACAGATATCCATACATATGTAGATATATTGAAGGTGTATGTGTATATGTGTGCACATATATGTGTGTGTGAATATATATGTATATGATAAAACATAGAGGTAGTATACTGGGGAATATATATATCTCACCCATATTTACATGTATGTATATGTGCACATATGTATACAGCCTAGTTCAAATTTGTCTAGAATAAGAACTCTCTTTTCTGGATCTACCAACTCTCTCTACCTCTACTTCCTTTTCCCTCCCCCCCAAAACCCCTAGCACCCCAGAACTTATTCACCTATCTGGAATCACAATGCCCATAAAATTAAAACTGGAAAGAACCTTAAATCATCTAGTTCAAACCTCTCCTTGTCCAGATGAGGAAACTGAGACAGGGAAGGAGGAGTTATTTGCTTAAGAGAAGTGTTTGCGGTCTCAGAAACTTAATAATTACCTAGCTGTGTGGCCTTGGGCAGGCCACTTAACCCCATTTGCCTTACAAAAACCAAAAGAGAGAGAGAGAGAGAGAGAAGTGTTTGTATTTTCTTTCTAAGTACGGACCACACGTTCTTGCCCAATTGAATACGTAACTCCTTAATGCACTGAAAGAGCCCTCAATTCAGTCTGATTTCTCCATTTCTTCTTTTCAAACTCACAATGGTTGAACTGCCCCCAGTGTTAACTATGCTCTAATCCCAGCCTCCATCTCTCACCAAATCTGCCTGACCTCTTCTCACCTCCAGCTTCCCCACCTATCACATCCCCCTCCTCTCTCTGACTCATCTTGCTTTCTTTCGCTCACTCTTCTCTGTTCTTCCCTCCCTCAGATGCCTGGGTCCAAAGCTTTTCATCTATTATGCAGCTTCCTCCCAGTAACTCTCCGGTTTGTTCACTTGCCCATTAAAAATGCACGTTCACAAACATCTTCATTTACATGAGAAGAATCACCTTCTGGCCACACTTCTGAAGAGGTTCTACCAGGGACCTTGACCCTATTGGAAAGGGAAGAGAATTCTCATCTACTGAAGAAGAAAGGAGGAGAAAGTATTTGAGAATTATCTTAGTAGTGTCATTCAGAGAGTAGATAGATTGACAGGTTAGGACCCAGGAAGTTCCAGTTAGAAATCTCACTTCAGAGACTCAGTCCCTGAGCAAATCATTTTGCCTCTGTGTGCCTCAGTTTCTTTATCTGTAAAATGAAAGAATCAGATTCAGTGGCCTCAAAATTGTCAACCAGTTCTAAATCAGTAAGCCTAAGAACAGCAGGTGAACCCTTTTATAGGTTGAGGGGAGAGGGAGGTTGGGTAAAGTTCACAGGGAGAGTCATTCTCTGAGGATAATGAAAGTGATAGGATGTGGAAATCATGAGAACACAATTCATCAGAATGTGAGCCAGAGCCTGGCATCTTATAAGAAGGACTTTTAAAATGCTTTTTTCATTTATTCATTCATGAGAGCCCCTTAAGGTCCCTAAAGATCAAAACACATCTTGGTCACACAAAAAAACCTAGTCAATCTTGTAATCAAAAGAGTGAATGCCAAAATTCAGCTATACCTACCCAAGAATACTGAAGGGGAAAAAATCCCAACTTCACAGAGTTTGTAAGTCTTGAGACAGTATTTGAACTCAGATCTTCCTGATTCTTGGTCCAAAAACTCTAGCCACTGTCCCATCTAGCTGCTTGATAACTGGGAAATAAGGGGAAGTCTCTTGTCGAAAGGAGCATATTAGCTGAATCTTGAAGCCAACTAAGAATTCCAAGAGGTTGAGTTAGAACTGTTGGGAAAGATAATATTCATAAATGAATCTGGTGGCAAACAAATGACAGCAATAAGAATAAGGCTGTGATTTTTGTTTTGTTTTGGGGATCAGATTATGTGGGGTTCCAAGGCCAAATGGAGAGATTTGTATTTTATACTATAGATGACAGGAAGCAAGGAAGCTTTCTGAATCAGTAACATGGTCATCTATCTGCTAATTTAGAAATATCACTGTGACCTCTGTATGGAGGATGGAATATGGAAATAGGGCAGTCGATTAGGAAATCATTGCAATAGTCAATTGCAGTAGTTCAGATGTTGAGGTCCTGGACTGGAGTGAGGGCTATGTTGGCAGAGAGGAGGATCATTTGAGACATGTAAAGAAGGAAATGTCTAATGGGATATGTGGGGTGAGGAAGAACGAGGAAGCCACAAGGCTGAGTGCTGTGTGGCTCTGGGCAAATCACTTCGACACCTTCTGCCTCATATTTAAAATGGGTATTTTATTGGCACCTATCTCCTAAGATTATTGTGATAATCAAGAGAGATTATAATTGTAAAATACTTTGCAAACCTTAAGGTACTAATAATTATTCTTTTTCCTGACAGTAACACATAATTTTTTGTACTTAATAGTATTTTCCCCAATTTACATGTAAAGATAGTTCTCAACATTCATTTTTGGAATCATGGTTCTTGATAGACACCAGAGTTGTGACCTTCTCTGGATAGTGACTTGATATTCACCTCTAGTTCAATCACCTCCTTTCATAGATGAGACAGAGAAAATTAATGACTCAAGCAAGGTCTCATGACTAGTAAATCTCTAAGGTGGGATTTGAATCCTGGTTGGATCCCCCGATTCTAAAGCCATTTCTCTTTGCACAGTCGATGCTGCCTGGTAGAAAAGGAGACCTCTACTAAGCCCCCATTCCTCCTCACTGTATTTATTGCCCTACAAAACTTTGGCAGGACCCCGGACTCAGAGACTTCGATGGGTATCTCCTGTTTGTCTGCAGGAGAAGAAGGATGAAGAAGGGGAGTTGCAGAGGGGCAGGGGATGTGAAGAGAATAAACCACCCTTCTGAAGGCAAGTCATTTCTCCCTAATTGGTATTTGCATGGCAAATCCCGTGTAAAGATATGATCATTTGCATGTTCTGTGGGTAATGATATTTGATGTTGTCAACTTATTACAGCCTTAATCTCCACTCAATTTCTTGCCTTCAAAGCTCCCAATCATTTTAGGACCAAAATAACCACTCTAAGCAATCTCTTTTTGGGAGCCCCTCCTAGACAAGCAAATACACAGGGATCCCACAGCCTCTTTGCAGAGAACTTTCCTCTGCCTCCAGGCTGTTCAATGTTCAGAAATAGAAACCCACTGGGATTCAGTCAGAGGACCTCGGTTCAAATCCTAACTCTGTACTTTACAGACTAGGCATCTAGCCTCAGTTTCCTCACCTGTAAAATTGGACTTATCTTTGGACTCATTGGTTTCCTACTCAATGAAATCAAACAGGGTATATTCGAGTCCCCTGTGATCCTCTAACTGGACATCAAGGATCTAGATTCACAGCAACCACTCCCCAAATGTAGCTTATATGTATGGAAAGAAAGGACAGAAGGAGCCCTGGATAGGAGTCAGGAGAACAGATATAAACACATTTACATAGCTTGGTTCACTTTCCAGAACAGAAATATCTGCTCTACTCCCCACACACCATGGGTCCTAGGCAGGTCCAGGCTGAGTATCAGGCAGATCTGAGTTCCCCTCCTCCCTTTAATATGTCCTACTTATAGGGCCATGGGGCAAAGCATCATTTTTATGGACCTCAGTTTCTTCATCCGTAAAGTGGAAACCATAATACATAAACTGCCTTATCTAACACTGTTCTTGAAAGAATGATTTGAGATAATGGATATAGAGTGCTTTGTAAACTTTAAAGCAACATATCACATTTTACAGATGAGCCAATTCATAGATTAAGGACTAGAAAAATGAGGTAACATCATCGTTACTAACATTTATATAGTACTTGAAGGTTTGTGAAATATTTTACATACATTATCTCATGTAATCTTCATGGCCACCCTGGAGCTTTTTTATTATTATTCCTATTTTGCAGATAAGGAAACTGAGACTAGGGAATGTTAAAGACTTGTCCTAAGTCACACTGCTAATAAATAGCCTGGACAGGATTTGAACCCATATCTTACTGACTCCAGATCAAGCCCTCTATCTACTGCATTACCTGGCTATCCTACAGAGATGTCATTTATTCTTATCCCTCATACACTGCTGAAGACAATTACGAGCTGTGTGACTCTAACGAGTCACTTAATACCTTTCAGTCTCATTTTCCTGATCTATAAAATATTTGTACTACTTGACTCATAGGGTTATTGGAAGAAGATGCTTTGAGATTTAAAGAGAAGACTCTTCTTCAATTGGTAAATGGCTGAACAAGTTATGGTGTGTAAATGTGATGGGAATCTATTGTGCTGTAAGAAACGATAAAGAAGGTAGTGTCAGAGAAACCTAGGAAGACTTGTACAAACTGATGCAAAGTAAAGTGAGAAGAATAAGAGGGATCACTTATATAATAACAGTGTAGTGTGAAGATTATCATCTTTGAAGAACTTTTCTCTGATCACCACAATGACTATTCCAAAGGACTAATGAGAAAGCATGCTATGCATCTATTGGACATGGCCAATGAGGAACTTTGTTTTGCTACACATGTTGTTATACAATTTTTGTTTTCAATAGGAGAGGTAGGAGAGAGAGAAAATAAATTTTTGCTAATTAAAGAATTTAACTTAATTTTTAAGAAACTCAAAGTAATTTAGAAATGTGAACTATTAAACCAAAAATTCTATTTGGAAAGGATAACTGTTTTTATGATGTGGGAAAGCACACACAGGGAGGGGAGTGTGCAGTACATTAAAAATGATGGCTGGAGAAACAAAAGCCATTCAGAGGACTTTAAAATTTTAATTTAATTTTTAAATTAAATTTTTAAATTTTTGAATTTAATTTTTTGATATAGTTTAAGTTCCAAAGACGTGTGTGTGTGTGTGTGTGTGTGTGTGTGTGTGTGTAACCATATATTATGTATTCTTCTATTTGTCAGTTCTTTCTCTGGTAATGGATAGCATCTTCCTTCCTAGATCCTTTGTAGTTAATTTGAATATTTCTAATCCTCAGAATAACTTCATCATTCACAGTTACTCTTCTAACAATGTTGCTGTTCCTGTATACAATGTTCTCTTGGTTCTGCTCATGTCATTCTTCATTATTTCATGCAAGGCTTTCTACATTTTTCTAAAATCAACCAACTTAAGATTTCCTATAGCACGGTATTCCATCACAAAGTACATACATTTTTAAAAAAAGAAAATATGAGTTATTATTTCCAGATCTTTTGTAAGGGCAAGAAATTAAATTCTCCTTGATTTCTTAGGAATTTCCTGGAGCACTAAAAGGTTAAGGGACTTATCGAGGGTCACCATCAGTATGTATCAGAGATGGGAGAACTCGAGTCTTTTAACACCAAAGTTAGCCCTGTAGTCATTCTACCTTCCAAGGGTTTAATTGGGTTATTTGTTCCCAGAAGGTGGTAATCATCTTGCCAAGAATCTGAGGGGGGTCTCATTTGATCTTTTAAAAAAAGAACTGATTATCATGTTTTTCAACTAAATCAGCTCCAGGTCCCATCCCACATGCATCCTTCTGGTTTCCTTAACAATCCCTAAGCATGCTGGGAAGACATCTATAGCAGCTGTTTTCAAGGTTCAGATGCTGCACCTGGTAAGATGCGCCATCTCCCATTTATCTCATCTGGGCAAAGAGGAAAGATAGGGACCCGAGCATAAATCACTTCATGTCTGCTAACACCATGTTCCTGCAGTGGGAATAAGAAGATACTAGAGCCCAGGGAAGCAGAGAAGAGAAATGATACCAAAACAAGGTGCCTTCTGCTAAGAGCTCATTTGAGATCTCTGTTAGTGCCAGTTATTGTGGTGGCATGATCTAATTGAATAAACATCCAAAGACTGGGTTCCAAACCCAACTCTACTGCTATTACTTGGGATATTATAGAATTATTATTGTATTGTATTGTAATGTTTAGAAGACTATACTAGGAACTAGGAAGATCTAAACTCAATCTCATCTCTGACATTACTGGATTTATTGAACCTGGGCAAGTATCTTAATCTCTCAGTGTCCAGAGAAACTTTCTACAACTATAAATAATAGAGAAAGTGACAACCTGCATTAGTAGTAATGATATTTCTCTTCAGCAATTCCCTATGCCAAAGAAATCTCAGGTCCAGACTCTATTATCCAATGTTTCTTCTCAAGGTTGCTCGACACTGGAAGTTATTCTCTATCACTATCTCTATCTCTAGCTCTAGCTCTATTCTATATCTGGGATTCAGAAATGAAGCAGATTGGACCAGATGACAACTAAAGTCACTTCCATCTGTAAACCCTGGATGATGGTTTTCAGCTGGTACAGCATCTACCTAGACACAATAAAGACCCAATAAAGACCTGGAAGAGCAAGTGGAGAATAGATAATTATTTCTCAGTTAGACAAGGAAAGGACTTACTTTGGGTCACTTCTCTCTAGGTCTCAATTTCTTTATCTAGTAAATGAAAGACTAGGGGTAGGCTGCCCTCAAAGTCACTTGCAGTTTTAAATTGGTCCTAAGGTCCACTGGGAAACCAAGGAAACTCAAGGAGAATGGGGTATGATGGGAGCAATACCCAGCTCTACCAGTTGTTCCTGATGTAGTTGTGGGGTCCTTCATCTAAAGGATCAACTAGGGCTTCTTAAGGTCAGAAGTTGTTTTATGTCTAATGTAGGCACTTAATAAATGGACCCTTGAATTATACAATTAGAAAAATCATAGCTTTCGAGCTGGAAGGAACTTCAGAGGTCCTTCCTTGACAAAGAAGGAAACTGAGGCCCAGAGAAGTGCAATGACTTGTCCAAGGTCACATAGATAGAAAATAGCAAAGCCAGGATTTGATCGGAAGTCCTGTCTCTGAGTTCAACTTTCCTTCCAAAGCTTTCTCAGCCCATCAGCCTATTGGACACCCGCACCTTCCATTATAGATACTGTAAATAATTACAATGAACATAGAGACAGTGCTATTCATATATAGTCTATTCATATATTTGATCCTTTGGGGTATTATATAGTGCTGTTATAGATAAGAAAAATGAGGCAGAGGTTGAAAGACTTGTCAAGGGTCACACAGGTTATAAGTTCCCGAAGTAGGTTTGAACTCATCTTCCTCACTGTAGAGTCCATTCTCCATGCTAATGAGCTGTCCAAGCTCCCTTCTTTGCTACTACTCATCTTGAAGTAGGTAGAGGCTCCCAAACCTAGGCCAAGGCAGTCCAGTCCATTCCAGAGCACCACAGAGAAAGCAATCTATTGCTTCATTTAGATATACTAAAATAAGTCATAAAGGTGATCATCAAATTCTCGTGTGATGGATTTTTGATAAGTCACTATCAGTGTCCAGGGGACCAATTGTCTTCCCACCTGGTCACATTTCCTTCTTTATAGATTCTTCTGTTGAATAACAAATCACCTCTGGCAGATCAAGCAGCAACTCAACTCCTGGAGAAGCATCCAGGGAAAAGAGCAGTGAGGTAACAGCAAGGATGGATGCCAGGAAGAATTTCCCAGGGAACCACTTTAGGAGGATGGGGAGTGGAGGTGGGGCGGATGTGTAGAGGGGAGATGAAGAAGGCTTAGAATTGAATTAAACATTTGCTGAATTCTGGGGAAGCAGCTGCTAAAAAAAAAAACAAAAACAAAAACAAAAAACTATTTAATTAATAAAGCCGGAATGGAAGATGAGGCAGGATGAGAGAGGGATTCTCACCCGATATACCTGAGGGCTCTAAGAACAAGATAAACAAACCAGAAAGCCTCTGCTCACTCCCTTTTCCTCCCTCCCCACCATTTCCATCAGACTCAAGCTTCTTCCTTGGGCCCTGGAGATAGGGAGGTCTATTACATGCTTGACACATCCCCTTACGAGTTAGAGCCCATTGCCTCATGAATCATGAAGACTGATAGACCCAGCTCCCATCCCATCTTGGTTCTGTGGCCCACTGCAAGACCCTTGAGGCTAAAAATAGTACATTTCTATTCCTTGGGGCTCAGTTTCCTCATCTGAAAATGAGGGTGTTGGACTGCATGATTTTTCAGATTCTCTCGATCCTCTAAGTGGGCCCAGGCCACACAGATCTGGGAATTGGATCCCAGATCCTCTGACTTTAATGCTCTTTTCAGGCCATGTTTCCTTTTCAAGGGGATGCAGTAGAATTCCTAAGACTTCTCACATTCTCTTATTCTATAGAGACTAAGGGGATGCCAGAGCCTTAAAGAAGTCTGGAGATGGGCCTAGAAAGAGTCCTACCCCCATCTTTACTCCTCCCCTCATTTTCCCCTGGGTCATCACGTAGGAGGAGTTGGGCATAGTTCAGTGTGACACCCCCTTCACCTGTCTGTGCCTAGGGACAGATGAGCTGGAAGCACCTCTGGAGGAATCTTCAGAAGCTGGTAGGCTATGCCAGTGAAAATGGACAGGAAAGCTGCCCACTGCCATGATCTGTAGCTGGGCTCTCCTCAGCCCCCGTTTGTTCAACCATCAGTCTCCATATCTCCCTCCCAAGTATAGAAAGACTGACTCTGATGACACATGTGTGCGCACACACACACACATACACACACACACACACACACACACCCCACTTACACACATAAAACCTATGTTCTCTTTCCTATCTTGGGGATGAAAGTCAATATAAAATAGTTTCTTATCTTCAGCTTTGCCTTTTTATACCTTCAAGGGTCTTTATTCCACTCCATTGGCCAAATTTCCTGACAATTACTGTCTCTGACAAAAGGGCCAAGCTCTGGCAGGCAACTTGCCCTTCATGTGCCTCAGATATGAGGAGGGCGGCACTACTAAAGGATGCCTTGGAATGATGCCTGTTTGGCACCATGGGGGAATATTCCCATGTCTTTCTGAGACCCCCTCAATTGGGAACAGGGGTTAAGAAAGCTAGATAACAAGAACATGGCAGGTAATGAGGAAAGTCAAGCATAGGATTGTTGGAAAGGGTGTTTCTTTGTTCTCTGTGTATCTGTCTCTCTCTGTCTCTCTGTTAGTCTCTGTCTGTCTCTCTCTCTCTTTCTCTCTCTCCTGTATCTCCCCTTCCTCTTTTCCTTCTGTTAGTCCCTTTCCTTCCTCTCTGCTGCTGTTGTCTTTCCTGCTGTTGTTTATCCTTCATTCTCAAAAAGGACTATGATACAGGAAGGTGATGCCATGACATGCATAGTATAACTGAATTGGATGTAAGTGAGGTGGGGAGAGGGTTGCTGTGCAAGGTCACCAGTCTCACTTTCTCCTCCAGAATCATCTGGTCCAGTTGTCAGGATGACTGGAGATGACCCCAGATGCAGTAGAAGACCTTGGCCTTTTTAAACTAAAATTTTAACAGGTCTCAGTTTGAATGAGGCAGTGCCTATTCAGTAATTAAGGTAAGTAAAGATTTCCTGCTAAGGTTACCCTCCCTCTTTCCCTCTCTCCCAATCTCTCTTCCCTTTTCTCTGTCCTTTCTTTCTTCTTTCTTCTCTCTCTCTCTCTCTCTCTCTCTCTCT
This sequence comes from Macrotis lagotis, assembly GCF_037893015.1. Classification (NCBI taxonomy): domain Eukaryota; kingdom Metazoa; phylum Chordata; class Mammalia; order Peramelemorphia; family Peramelidae; genus Macrotis; species Macrotis lagotis. The sequence goes on from NC_133658.1 coordinate 882,062,123, forward strand.
CTCTCTCTCTCTCTCTCTCTCTCTCTCTCCCTCTCTCTCCCCTTCCCCCCCTTTCTTCACCCTCTTTTTCTGTCTCTCTGTCCTTTCTTCTCTCCCACCCTGTTTCTTTCTCCCTTTCTTTCCTCTCTCTGTTCTCTTCTTCCTCCCTCTCCCTCTCTCAACACACACCTTCAATAAGCTTAAAAGTTAGTCCTGGAATGAACAACTTTGTAAGAATGGGTGGCCTTTGTAAGAAGGGAGGATGGCAGCACAGGATCTTAAATCAGAGGATATTGGTTCAGTGTTTGCCACTTAACTAGTTACTTAAGTTTCGGCAGCTTATTATCTCTTATTGGGTCTCTGTTCAATTTCATTCACTACATATTTATTAATCTAGGTAGTAGAGTACTTGGGTAAGTCACTTAACCTGGTTTGCTCAATTTCTTTATCTGTACAATGAGCAGAAGAAGAAAAGGACAAACTGCTCCAGTATCTCTGCCAAGAAAACTCCAAACAAGGCCATAGAGAATAAGATATGACTGGAATGACTGAACAACAGCAATGTCACAAACAACGGAAGGAATCAGGAAAAACTATCTATCCTCAATGTGCTGCCAACATTCCAGAAATCATTGAAACCTGATCCCTACCTTGACAGTGGACTCCTTCCCCAAGTCCTCCAGCTCAACTGGGTGAGCTTACTTGACTCATTTCATTTGGCATCAAGTCTCCAGCTCCCTTCTTGCTAGTGTAACCACTCCTCCTTCTCCTCTCCCAGTTCATATCATAATCCCATTTTGGACTCTCTATCCTATGCCTCCTGTCCACCTAAATGAATAGCAGAAAAATGGTGAAGAACAATGTGCCCTGGTCTATGAAATATCAACATATGGTTGGTTTGTGTGAAGAAGAAACTCTTCTGCTGGTTTGGTGGTGGTGATAAATACCTTCCCAGTCTTTTTTTTAGCTGGGCGAGAAGGGAGGTAATTGGGGGTTAAGTGATTTGTCCAGGATCACACAGCTAGTACATGTCTGAGGTCAAATTTGAACTCAAGTCCAGCTGACTCCAGACCTGGTGCTCTATGCACTGTGCTACCCAGCTGCTCCTTGCCTTCCCAATCTTCTCTCATTTTTCTTCCCTTCTATGATTTTACTAACCAGTAGCACTGGTCACCTTGCTGTTCTTCAAGCACAACCCACTTCATCTCCCATCTCCATGCTGTTGCTCTGTCTGTTCTATCCAAGAATACTCACCCTCCTCACCTCAGCTTTTTGCAAGACTTACCTCAAAACTCACATTATACAAGAAGCCCTTCTCAATCCTCTCTGCTGCTGTTGTCTTTCCTTCTGGTGTTATTTGTCCTTCATTCTCGAAAAGGACTATGATACCAGGGAGGTGATGCCATGACATGCAACTGAATTGGATGTAAGTGAGGTGGGGAGAGGGTAGCTGGGCAAGATCACAAGTCTCACTTTCTCCTCCAGAATCATCTGGTCCTGTGGTCAGACATGGATCAGGAAAACTGGAGATGACCCCAGATGCAGTAAAAGACCTTGGTCTTTTAAAACTAATTTTTTTTTGCAAGGCAGTGGAGTTAAGTGACTTGCCCAAGGCCACACAGCTAGGTAATTTTTAAGTGTCTGAGGTCAGATTTTAACTCAGTCAGGTACTCCTGACTCCAGGGCCGGTGTTCTATCCACTACGCCACCTAGCTGCCCCTTTAAACTAAATTTTTAACAGGTCTCAGTTTGACTGAGGCAATGCCCAATCAGTACTTAAGGTATGGAAAGATTTCCTGCTAAGGTTACCTTCCATTTACTTTGAATATATCTTGTATATACATTATACAAACACAAAAATTTCCTCGCCCTTCAACTGCAAACTTCTTGGAGGCAATGACCATGTTTTTTAGCTCTCTCTCCCAGGCCCCTCAGTCCTTTTTTTTAAATCCCTAACACTTAGTACCTAGCATGGAGGAAGCACTTAATAAAGGTGTATTGATTGACTGGTGACTTAGATAACAGCAACTAGCATTTCTATAGCACTCTAAGGTTTCCATGCACTTTGCATGCATTAGCTCATTTGATTCTCATTTGATTTGTGCTGAAGGGAAGAAGTGTGAGCTTCAAGCCAACTGCTGGTTCAGTTCATCTACTGAGAAATCCCCCTGGCACTGGCGCTACCAGGCCCCCACGTGGTAAGGTCCACATACATTCTACCCCTCAGATGATTACTCCTGCTTTGCCCTCCCCACCCCCATCATGTAAAAAACAGGTCTCCCCTGCCATAAGTCTCCTTGGTGCAGTGCTGCCTGTGAGTGGTTCCTCCAGCCCAGAAAGAGTCCAAACAGTACACATTCATCTACATGTGAGCAAACACAACAGATGCTTTATATAAACAGACACCAGAGCCCTACGGAGTGACTCTATTTATTACCTTAGAGGCCCTGTCCAAGGTGCTGATGATCCATTTTTGAAAAAGAACCTGGAAAAGTGGGGAAATTTCTTGATCGGGACCAAGATACTTCATTGGTTCAAGCTTTGTCCTTTTTCTCAGACCTGCAACTTGGCTGGGAGCCAAAGTTTCTGGAGATAGAAAGTTGGTGGTGGGTCTGAAAACAAGTTAGGGGAGGGAGAGGGGGAAAGTTTGGATGCCAGATAAAGGATTGTGAGAGATGATCAAGGTTCCATGAGCTTTAGGAAGCTCACTAGGGCACAGGAGAAGAAAAAGCTTAGAAGTCCAGGCAATAAAAGAGGGCTGAAATTAATATGTGATGTCCATCTGCTTTCTCAAACCTGGTGGGCAGCTGATAGAGTTCAGAGCAGAAACAAACAAGACTAGAAATCAGGAGAGGGAATGTGGCCCTTAGAGGGAATTCCATGATGGTGCAACAGAGAGGCCAGCAGCCCAGATGGCTTTGGCAGAGAAGTCAGTGGTTAGGATGACAACTGATCCAATGATTAGTATGTTCCTTGGGTGAGAGGTTCCAGCCTTTAGTGGATGACATGCCCTATTGTTTGTTTCATCATTACTATTATTATTAAACCATCTTCAACCTTTGGGGAAAATGATTTCTGTAGAAGGAACTGGTTGGGGAGGGAACACAGTTATTAAGTACTATGCACTAAAAGTTATAAAAATATCACTCCATTTTATTTTCCTAACAACCCTAAAAAATAGGCACAATTGCATTCTTATTTTGCAGTTGAGGAAACTGAGGAATATAGAGATTAAGTGACTTGCCCAGGATCACACAACTAGCAAATATCTGAGATAGATTTGAACTCAGGTCTTCCTGGTTCCTGTGCAAAGACCAAGATGATGTAGTTGGATGTCCTGCCATCCCTGGGTCAATTGACTGTAACTACCAATACTGCCCTCAATAACCCAGAGGATTGAAGTTTTAAGATGCATGGCCTAATTATTCAGGATCCCAATAGAATGAACCAAGCTAGGTGGTCATTGGACAGAACCCTGATCCTGGAATCAGGAAAGCCTACCTGGAGTTTAAGTCTTACCTTAGAAACTCCAGGTCAGTCACTTAAACCCTGTTTCCCTCAGTTTCCTCAGTTATAAAATAAGAATGAGAAAAGCACCATGGTTGTTGTGAGGATAAAATGAGTTAATATTTGCAAAACATTTAGCATACTAATTTAGCATACAGCAGAAACTTGATAAATACTTAATTCTTTCCTTCCTCTCAATTCTCCAATATTGACTAAGACATTTCATTTCTTCTGTGCTAGAATATTTCCTCTGCCTTGTAAGATTATATCTCATTTATTCGGCAAATATCTTGTTTGTACATAGTTGCTTGCATGTTGTTTTTCTTTCAACTATGAGTTCCTTGAGAACTGGGACTGTTTTTGCCTTTCTTTGTACCCTCAGCCCTTAGCACAATGACTGACCCATAGGAGGTATTTCATAATTACTTGTTGGCTCAACTTAACTGTTCCTTATTGCTAGTGTGCCAGTTATCCTCCCTGGTAGAATTATCTCAAGATAGGATCCTTGAAGGTAGAAATCATTCATTTTTGTTTGAACTCACTGTTTGGCACACAGAAGTCACTTAATAAATCCATGTTGCTTGATTGATTGATCGATTAACCATGGACAAGTCATCTCAATTTTCTAGACCTCAATTTTCTCATCTCAGAGACTAGATGGTCTCTGAAGTCCTTTCCACCTTTAACTCTTATAATCTGGAAATGATAGGTGCACTTCAGGAGTCAGGATGGCTGGACCTAAGTCCCCTTCCTCCCACCCCCAGTCAGGAAGAGTCATCTTGAGACCACAGACTATTCTTTTCTTGTTTTAGCATTCTCAGCACCACCTCAGCTTACAACATGGTGGGTTCTCAATGAGTGAGTTATTTATAGACAGATAGTTTAGAAAATAGAATTTTAGAACTCGAAGGGACCTCAGAACATTAGACCTGGAAGGCACTTAAGATTCTCATTGAGTGCAAGGTCATTTAAGACAGGGACTATATCACTATTGTATTTGTATTTCTAGAATAGTGAATGGCATCTTCTAAGTGATGGTTGATTTATTGGTCAGAACAAAGAATACTAAGTCCAGAAAGAACCTTCAAATCCATTTTCCATCATCTATACTGCTTGGCTACCATTCAAGGGAACAATGCATCCTCCCCCATCCCCACCTGCCCCCAGCATGGGCTAACCTGAAATCTCATCACCATGGATACTCTGCACCTTCTCAGCTTAGCTTCAGTTGTCTCTCTCTCTCTCTCTCTCTCTCTCTCTCTCTCTCTCTCTCTCTCTGATTAAAAGAATTGGAGGGCAGAGCACAAAACTCCTCCCAAAGCCTTCCTTTATAGAAAATTCATAACCTTCCTGGTAATTCCATTTTCCATCAGCAGATCTGCTTGTCTTGGACTCTGTGGAACAATATAGCCCCTGATGCCCCTTGCCAACTCTTTTTAGCTTCCTTAGGTATATTTTGGTTCCCCCATTAGATTGCCAGCTTCTTGAGAGCAGGGATTTCCTCTTTTTCTTTTTTATATTTCCAGTGTTTAAGATGATGTTCAGTACATAGACATTTAATAAGATTTTATTGAATGGAATTTAATTTAGAATGTGAAATAATGTAACATCTTAGAAATCAAGTTCAAGCCTCTCATTTACAGAAGAGGAAATGGGGTCTGTTATTAGACAGAAAAATCTGAGGTCAAGTGAGCTGAGATTCCTGCAGCTTGGATCATTTCCTTATAGGGTCATTGTTAGATGCTGGGGATACAGAAAGGGATTACAAGATTTCTATGCCAGGACTTACAGAATAGTCAAGGAGATAGATAAATAGAGTTATCAGGAAGCATATATTAAGAGACAAAGGAGGGGTGCCAATAGCGAATATTGTAGGGGCATATTGGAAGGAGAAACTCCATAAAATTATCAGGGAAAGTATATACCAGAAGTGGGGCTTATTTTTAATCTTAAAGGGAGGTGGTATTCAATCCATCAAACATTTATTTGAGTAAAAACTATATGCAACAATGAATTTGAAATCCATTGGGGTTTCTCTCCCAAGGGTTCATATCCTGCTAACTACCAAATGGGAGTTAAGTGGTATAGTGGTTAGAGCATAGGGCCTGGAGTTAGGAAGAGCTGAATTCAAATCCAGTATCAGACACTTACTATGACCCTCGGCAAGTCATTTCACCCTGTTTGCTTCATTTTTCTCATCTGTAAAATGAACTGGAGAAGGAAATGGCAAACCACTCCAGTATTCTTGCCAAGAAAACCCCAAATGGGGTCACAGATAGTTGGACACTACTGAAAAACAGTGAAAATAATAATGTGTATAATAAACTGTTTTAGGGGCTGAGAATAAAAAGTTGAAAAAATAATACTGTCCCTGTGCATGTGAACCTGGAGTCTAGATTGTAACTTCCACACAGCTGCCAAAACAATCTCCCAAATGACATGGTCAGACATGTTAAAACATATAAACTAGAGGCAAACAAAATGAGTATGGAAAACTGGAGGAGGGAGAGAATGATTTCATCTCAGGATCCAGGAAGGCTTCATGGAATGGGTGGCACCTGACCTGAGCCTCTAAAGGACAAGAAGTATTCTAGGAGTCAGAGTTGAGTATAGACTTTTATAAGCACTGGAATGGACTAATTGAGGTACTAAGGGGGTGGCTAAGGTGGCACAGTGCATAAAGCACCAGCCTTGGAGTCAGGAGTACTTGGTTTCAAATCCGGCCTCAGACACTTAATAATTACCCAGCTGTGTGGCCTTGTGCAAGCCACTTGACCCCATTTGCCTTGCCAAAACCTAAAAAAAATTGAGGTACTGAATTGGGAGAGACTGGATTGAATATGGGAAATAGTGTCTAACTCAGTTTGGCTGAAATATCAAATATATAAAAGGGAGTGATACAGAATAAATTTGTATCAGTAAGTATATTGGAGTCATATTGTTGACTTTTTTTACAGGTTTTTGTTTTGGGAGGGGTTGCAAGGCAATGGGGTTAAGTGACTTGCCCAAGGCCACACAGCTAGGTAATTATTAAGTGTCTGAGGTCGGATTTGAACTCAGGTACTCCTGACTCCAGGGCTGGTGCTCTATCCACTGCGCCACCTAACTGCCCCTATTGAGGACATTTTAATGAAAGATTTGTATTCTATCCTCAAGGTAAACTTGTTTTCATTTTATGTGTACATAGATATCTATATTTTCACTTTTCTTGGTATTTCCAGTGATTGATTGTAGACAGATCGATTGATTGACATGGTCAGATGTTGGCATTTGGGAGATTGTTTTGGCAGCTGTGTGGAAGTTAAATTTGAATGGGTAGATAACTAAAGGCTTGGAGAATATATAGGAAGCTTTTTTCAAAAGTTCAAGAGATGAAGGTCTTGGAGGTAGAATCAATAAGACATGGAAACTAACTAGAGGATTAAGAGGAAAGGGTCAAAAATGAATCTAAGGACTGGAACTTGAGTGTTTGGGAGGATCGACAGAAACAGGGAATTTGGGAGAAGAGACAGATTTGGAAGAAAAGCTGAGTTCAGTTTAAGGCATGCAGACTTTGATGTGCCAACTGACCATCCAGTTGGAGAGGCTTCCAAGCACAGGAGATGTAACTTGGGGAATCAGCAGAAGAAAGAATGGCCTTAGACAGAGATTTAGGAGATACCCACAATTAGGAAGCAGGAGAATGATGAACTAAGGGAAAAAACCTGATCCAGGAAGGAGCAGTATCATGGAAGTCAAAAGAAGAGAAAGAGTGTATCCAAGAGGAGGGGGTTTCCAACAGTGCTACAGAAAGACAATACAAAGAAGATAATTCAAATCAATTCAATAAATATTTACTTTATTTTGTCAGGCACAATTTTAAAAATTCATCATATTTAGCAACTGATTAGGGATAGCAAATATGATGAATACAGAAAAATAGGGGAAGAGTTAGATGCAGAGTGATAAAAACAGAAGCAAGAAAAATAACTAAAAAAGTGAAAAGAATAACAGTCAGTGAAACTAAATTCTTTGAAATAATGTCACTTTAACCCCCCCAAAGAGGTATGACAAAGCTCATCCCCCAACTTCTTTGCAGAGATGGAGGACTATGGATATGGAAGACAGCATATAATGCCAGATTTCTTTTTAATCTGTTGGTTAATTTTGGCAAACTGCTTTTTCTTCCCTTTTCTTCTTTTTATATAGAGCAGTTCTTTGAGAGAGTAGATGAGATAGAGATACATTGGGAAATGTAGGTAATAGTTAAATAAAAGAAGCCAATAAAAATGTCGATGGCAATATTTGAGGGAGAAATTTCAGTGGTTTGGTAGAATTAGAAGCCAGATTATAAAAGTTGGTGAGTCAATGAAGAGCAAGTATGAATTATTCTTTCTAGGAGTAGCAGTGAAACAAAGGAGAAACCTAGTAACAAAAAGGAATGTAAGTAGAGTGGAAAGAGTTCTGCATTTGGAATTAGAAGTCGGGTTCAAATCCTAGCTCTGCTACTCATAACTTGGGCAAAATTGGGGTCTCTGAGCTTCAGTTTCCTCATTGGTAAAATGAGAAAGTTGAAGTAGATAGCTGCCTTGGCTATACTCCTTTGATTTGGGATGTGAGAGTGTGTGTGTGTGTGTGTGTGTGTGTGTGTGTGTGTGTTGACCATATGCATACCTACCTGATCAATCACTCAACAAGCATTAATTAAGCTTGTACCAGGTATTGGGGATGAAAACACAGAAATGAAAGTCTCTGCCTCTCCAGTTTACAGGCTATTAAAGGAGATAATATGTAGAATGCTCCATCTCCCATCTCCACACCTTTGGAAAGGCTGTGCCCACACACCTAGCATGCATTTCCCATCCCCCTCACCCTTATCTCTCAGAATTTCTGTTTTGAGTCATATCCGGGCTCAGACCATGGACAAGGGAATAGCCAGGAAGCCTGTTTGGTCAGACTACAGAATTCATAAAGAGTAATACTGTATAATAAACCTGGAAAAGTAGACTGGAATCTGGTTCTAGAGTGTTTTTAATTCCAAAGAGAAAGAGATTATATTTGGTCTGAGATGCCAGAGGGAGACATTGGGGTTTATTAAGCAGGGGAATGATCAAACCTGGACTTTAGAACATCAGTGCGGACATGGGATGGATTGGAGAAGAGAGAACAATAAGAAATCATTTCTGTGGGATTACCTGGAGAAGTAAAGGAGCAGGAAGGGGGTTGTGCCTTGGGGGGGGGGGGCTCTGCCTATCATTAACTCTAGAGAGAAGAGAACCCCAGCCTCTTGGCCCTCTCAAGGCACTATCACATCTGCCCCTAAGACTCCTTCTGGTCTTGGTTAAACTTACCTAACCTGCAATTGGCTTCTGGAAAAGGTCAAATGCCAGAGCTTGCTTGTTTACCACCATGGTCGATCCTATTGAGAAACAGGACCAGTGAAAGGCCAAAAGAGGAGAGAAGATCCCAGAATTCAACGCTGGAGGCTAACACCTGTTCAGTGGTTATCCACACATGTTCAACCTCAGAGCAATTACCACTCATGGCCTTCTCCCTGGATTAACTTTATCAGCACTTTAGGGCAAAATTAGCCACATGCTGGTAGCATAATTCTAATTGTTTTCCAACACAGCATCCTAATAAAGCCCTCATTAGTATGCATCCCTAAATAGGAAGTGATGGCATGAGCAGAGAGTTTGTTTCAATGACACATGTAATGAAGGATTACACGTTCTCCCAGCTACCTCGGGGACAGCAGGCCTCTGTACAGCATTTTGTCTCTTCTTGTAGATGTGTCTAATAACTACATTAGGCCAAGAAGAGGAGCTGGGAACTGACACCTTCCATAAAAGATACCATGGAGATTGGACCCCAGGGAGGGCACTCTGATAGGCAGCAGCTAAATTGGACATGGCAGGGAAGCTGGGCAGTGAGTCTGGCCCTTGGGCATGAGGGAACAGACATGTGTGTGGAGCCAAGCCCTGAAATGTGTGACACGCCAGCCCACCACGACAAATCATGGAATCACACATTTTAAGTCAGCAGAGTTCCTGGGTCTCTGAGCCAAACCAAGTCATGAACTTCTATCAAATTCCCACAAAGGGTCATCCAGTTTCTTTTCAAAGAAGGAGCATGGGGAGGAGACTCATAGGCTCCTGAGGAAGCCCATTCTCTTCTTGGAATGTCCTCATTAGGAGGGAGTTCTTTCTTTCGATTGCTAGAGGAATTTTCCATAAGCACAGATCTGATTGTGTCACTCCTCTCTCTATTCAATAAACTCCAATGGCTCCCTATTGCCTCTAGGAATAAATTCAGCTTCCTCTGACTTTGGAAGCCTGGTTCTTCCCACCTTTGTAGCTTCCTTGTTCATTAAGCTGCTTCCTGCACTCCCAGATCCAGCCAAACTGGCTTTCCTGCTGCTCCTCAGATGGAGGGCTCCAACTCCCTCCTCATCTCTAACACATAGAAATCCTCCCTTCCTTTAACATTCACCTTAAGCACCAACTCCTACAAGACATTTTTGCTCATCCCCTCAACTCCTGATGCCCTCCCCTCCTCCTTCTCTCCTTACCCAGTATTTGTATTGTATTTATCCTGCCTGTATTTATATATGGACACATTGTCTTCCCTGATAGAAAACAAGTTCCTTGGGAGTAGGGAATATTTCATTCTTTGCAACATAGGAGGTGATTGATGGATGCTTATTGATTGATTGATTGAGGCAGCTAGATGGCATAGTGGATAAACTCTGAATTCAGAGTTAGGAAAACTTGAGTTTGTCTCTCAACTCTGGCATGCACAATCTGGGTCACAAAACCTCTCTTAGCCTCAATTTCCCATTCCAGAAAATAGGGATGAAAACAGTATTGGCATCAGGTTAGAAACTCATGTTTGTAAAGTACTTGGCAAACCCTAAAGTGATATTTAAATGTTAGCCAGTATTGTTACTATTCCATTAAGCCCCAAACAAGTTCTCTCTCTCTTCCACCTAATGACTAGTTCTATCCTGTGGGGCCAATTAGAACAATTGGATGACCAATAAATCCAAAAGCACCTACTGAATTCTAGACTCTGAGTTAAGCCTGAAGATCCAAAACATAATGGGTGACTGTATAATAAAGAACCCATGCCCAGGGGATTCAGAGATGTTTAGTGAGATGGCTTGAGGAAATTTGAGATGCTATGAAATGAAGGACCCAGCTTTCCACATCAAAGAATGTGTAGACAATCCTGAATTATTTCCTATCTGATTACTGTCCTTGAGGGGAAAAAAGGTCTTTTTTGTTGACTGCTGACCTTGTGCCAAGAAAGGTCATATAAAAGGTGCCAGTGGAAGAACTTACTCTCTCTTTCCTATTGAACAGAGGGTAGCTAAACTCATGGTCTCCTAGGCAAGTCTGTGCCTGGGATGGACCTGACTCCTATTTACGTCTTTTTTTTTCTCTTGGTAATAGGCCAAGAGAGACTCTGGAACATCAGAGATGCCGAGGCTATCAGTGTGAGGCCATGCCCAAGTTTAGCAGTATTGTATTCCTGAGTGTTCCTGAGACGTAACCAGTTATACCCAACCCAACAGCTGGTCATCCAGTAAGCATCTCTTTGTAAAAGCTAATTTGCTTGACCCAGAGATTCCAAGGAATCCATTGTTAAGAAGAAAGTCCCCATCCACATCAGAATATTTTTAGAATAATATTTTTTATGCTAGCAGAGAATTGGAAATAAAGCAGATGTCCATTGATTAGGGAATAACTAAATAAATTGTTGTTTATGGATGTGATGTATATGACTGTGCCGTAAGAAAAGGTGTATGTGTTGAATATTGAGAACATAAAAAGATCTTCATGAACTGATGCAGAGTGGGGTAAAGCAGAACCAAAAAACAATCTACACAAGGACTACAACAATGCAAACAGAAAGAATAACAATGCATTAAAAAATCAAAAGATATGGGTGTTTTGGGACTTTTTTAAACATATTGGGGTGTTTTACTAATTTTTTTTCCTCCACTTTTGCACAAAGTTATTTCCAAATTATCTCTCTCATTAGAATGTGAGCCCCTTGAGGGCAGAGGTGGTGTTCTTACCCCCCCCCTTTTATCTCCAGTACTTAACCCAGTGCCTAAAGCTTAAAAAAATACTTCTTGCTTGTTGACTTGTTGATTGACTGACTAAATATATCTAGAAAGGTAAGCTGGAAACAGAATGTGAAGGCTTTAAATATCAATCTTGAGATTTTTGCATTTTATCCTAGAGACAATGTTAGGTGTCCTTCATTTTCAAAGAAGACGAATGACAACATGAGATGATGTCTTGACTGGTCTTGCTGTCTTTAACTGGCTTTAAATGAAGCAGAGTTAAACAAAATCATCAGATTCTCTTCCAGAGTTGTCAAAGTCCAGTGGCAAGGCAAACATCAGGATGACTGGCAATGACCCAGAATGTAGAGTCTAACATTAGCATCTTCAACATCTGACCAAACTCCATTGCATCTGCTTCAGCTGCCTTCTTGACCATTGGAACAAATTGTTCTCCTCTGCCCATTCTGCTGGGGAAAGTCTCCACAAATTTGAGGTAGATACCACCTTAACTTAACCAATGGGTTTGTGACCTGTCGGTTGCCCTCAACCAAGTTTAACCTGTCTGCTAAGATGACTGCTGCACAAGCTACAATTTCTTTGATGTCCACCTATTCTAGAGGTAAAAAAGTGGGGCTGAAGGTTTTTATTCAACTCCCTGGGCTAAAGGCCAGGGGTCTCATAGCTTGGATAAGATACATCTGCTTTCATTGAATTTACAACCCAGGATAGGCAGTACCCATTTGAACAAATAATTGGATTTTTTTTTTATCTGGACTCATGCTTTTTTTGGAAGAGAGAGCTCCCACTAAGAAAATTCTAACAATGCAGCTCTTAACACCCTCAGTAACTTAGTCTCAGAGAGTAAAGAGACTTGTCCAGGATTTCAGAGCCAATGGGCATCAAAAGTAGAACTTTAACTGAGATATTCTAATTGTAAAGATAACTGCTGGCTACCATGCTAGGCTGCCTCTGTAATTTAAAATTGAATATAATAAAAAATAGTTCATAGATTTAGAGTTTGAAAAAACTATTGAGTCCAACCTCCTCATTTGCAGAAAGGGAAACTGAGGCTCACATAGTTTTTATTTGCCTTTAGATGCTATGCAAGAACCAAATATTAATGTGAGCTAGAATAGTCAGAATGGGTTTGGGGGAGAATGTGACTGGTGTTAGCTAGACCTCGAAAAACTATTCAAGTTTGAGCAGCCAAGATGAAGAAGACACTGGCAGAGGACAAGAAGGGTAGGTGAACATCTAGGGGAAGTACTAATTCCATCCACCTTGCTCAGTTCATTCCAAGTCAACAATCCAAACCCTCCCCTGACTCCTATCAGCCTACTACACCCTACAGGGCCTGGGAGGGGGAGGGGGGTAAGGAACCTGTATTGGTTGAGCATGTAAACATAAGGGAGCCAATTAGTGGTATATACATATATATATAGATATATATAGATAGATATATATATTAATGATTCTGCTGGAGTGTTATTATTTAAAACCCAGTTCTAATAATTGAGGGCTAGTTTAATTAATACCTCTAACTTACACTCAAGATGTATGCTGAGAACTTCTAATTCAGTGGAATCCTGTTAGGGGATTCCCACATCTTTCCACCTACCCTATAATGAATTGTAACATAAGCAACAAGCTTAACCTGGAAGCCCCTGAGGACTGGGGTTCAGGATGCTTAGTGTTCTCTTCCTGCAGAGGTTTGGCCCAAGGTCCTATACCTAGAGGAATAATAGAGATTTTAACTCTGGTCTCCAAGAGAAGAGGAGGGAGTTCCTAGCAGTTAAGTGTCAAAGAAGATGGCATGGTAGACATGAAGTTAAGAAGACCTGAGTTTGAATTCTGATTCAGACTTCTAGTTATATGATAACTGGGCAAAGTTATTTACTGTCTTTTGGTCTTAGTTTTCCATTTGAAAAGTGGGTATCATCACAGAATTTGCCTCATAGGATCATTCTCAGGATCAAATGAGACCTTTTGAAAGCCTCAAGACCTTACATAAGTGTTGACTAACATTATTTTAAGATGGTTCCTTTGGTCCTACAGTATTGAGTACTCTTTCTGGGTATATTTGAGTATAAACCACTTTTGAAGGTAAGATCTCAAATGCATTAGTCCACTCATGAAGAACCAGATAAATACCTCCCCTCCTCCTAAGAACTCAGAGGGTGCTTATTTTCCAGATGTAGAAATTGCAGCTTAGTGAAGTAGGGGAATAGAACAGTAGGCTCTGAAATCAGAAAAACTCTTGTGAGTTCAAATCCAACCTGAGACACTTACTAGCTGAGTGACCTGGGCAAATCTCTCAACCCTGTTAGCCTCAGTTTCCTCATCTGTTAAATTAGCTGGAGAAGGAAATGGCAAGCCCTCCAATATCTTTGTCAAGAAACTCTTAAATAAGATCGTGAAGATTGAGACATGATTGAAACAACTGAACAACAATACAATAGATCAAACCCTTTCCCAGCTCCGAAGGACTAGTGACTGTGTTGTAGAATAGAATGAGAACAGGGTAAGAATAATGGTAGAGGAGAGGACAGAGAAGAGAGCTATGGTATCAGCTTTGGAAACAGAAATCTGAATTTAAATCCCAGCTCTCAGCCTTGTTACTCTATGTGATGTGGGATAAGTGACCTCCTTTCTCTGGGGTACCATGGCACTGAACTCCCTTCCTTCTATGGTCTCTTTCAATTCTTGACTTCTATAATTCTTTTCCTATAGGATCTCTGAAACTTTTAGACCTAAATTTATGATCTTATGGTCCCCAGAAGTTAGAGAGGAAAGCTTCTGGTCCTGGGGAGAAGAAAAAAAAAGGAAATGTGGGATTTCTGTCCTGGGGGGCCTGTTCCTTTAAAGGAGGCAGTAGATAGACCCGAGGTCTCATTCCAGTTCTAAAATCCAATTTCCCTATCACTGAATGAGTGGACCCAGTAAGGTTTCCCCTAACCCACTCCTCCCAAATGGACATTTATTCTTATTGGATCTAGATAGATATTTCCTTCGGTCTTTCTTGCTATAAACTGGAGTGAAAAACTGCTCTGGCTAAATGCCCTTCAATTGGGGAATGGCTAAACAAATGGTAGGACATGAATGTAATGGGCTATTACTGAGCTGTAAAAAACTATGAATATGGTGAGCGCAGAGAAACATGAAATGATTTATAGGAACTGATACAAAAGGAGTTAAACAGCAACATACATTGACTATAGCAGTCTAAGTAGAGAGAACCACAATCCCCCCACATCAAAACTAAAGGTTATGAAATGACAATGACCCCAAAGAAGAGATATGAGATTGGACCTCATGCCTTTCTGTGCAGAGGTGGGGATTATGGATATGGGAGAATATTGCTAGATCATCTGGTAGATTCATCAATTGACTTCATCTGTGCTTTAGACTGTCCTCCTGAAGTTGTCTACCTCCTGGACAGAGGGCACTTGAACCCGGCCCATGGTCAGAGCTGCTGTTATAACCCAGAAAGGAGCTATGCCACCCCAATCTGATTCTGAATGGGGTTGATTGGAAACCTATGCTCTGTCATTGACCTAAGTTTGAAGAAGAGTAGAGTGATTTGAGAGACAGGTTAAGAAACTGGGAGATAAGAAACTTATGCCCCATTTAGGCTAGCTATGGCCTGGTAGTAAGCAGCCCTGAGATCAAATTCCAACTGACTAGCTCTGAAGTCCTAGGCTCTTTATTTCCTTTCTGTGGGCCTCAATTTCCTCATCTGTAGAAGGGCTGATCTCTATGGTCCCTTCCAACCCACTTCTGTTCAGTTCTGATATTTCAGGTTTGCAAGATTCTCTCCCTCACCAGACCTCCCCCCTCCACCTCCACTGATTCATAGTCTCTGAGCTGGGAAGCAGCCAGAACCAGGCCTATGAATAAATAAGATATTCATACATATTTAAGTATTTACACTCTTCTCAAAAAGACCCTGGGTGAAATTGTGGGGAGGGTGGACAGAAGTAGTTTGCTTTACCGTCAGTAGAAGGCTTCTTGTATAGAAAGCAGGTCCGACAGAATAAAGTCAGTCAGTCAACAGACTTGTATGAAGGCGTACACTCTTCCAGATGCTGTTCTAGGTGCTAGCAATACAAAAAGAGAAACAAAATACAGTCCCTGCCCTCAGGGAGTTTTATTCTAATGGGAGGAGATGGCATGTCAGTAACTAGGTGCATGCAAGTTGTAAATATAGCCTAGATGGAGGGAAAACTCAGAAAGAAAGACGTTAACAACTTGGGGAACTGGAAAAGACTTCCTCTAGAAGGTGAGTATGGAAGAAACCAAGAAGAGGAGGGAAAGAGGCAGGAATGAGGAACGGCCAGTGCAAAGGCATGTAGGTGGGAGATGGAGCTAAGTTGTGTGAGGAACAGCTTGTAGACCAATGTGATTTAATCATAGAGCTCTCTGGCAGGGAGTCAAGTAAGAAAATTGCAAAGGTAGGAAGAGAAATGCTAAATCAAGGACTTTGCATGTGATCCTGGAGGCAACAGGGAGCTATTGATGCTCACTGAGTGACATGTTCAAAACTGAATTTTAGGAGAATCATTTTGGCATTTAGAATTTAGGAGAAATCATTTAGGAGAATCGATTCTAAGTAGCAATTGGATCAACATGGGAAAGACTGTAGGCAGAGAGATTGATTAAGAAGTTACCTCAAAGATTCATGTTAGAAAGATGCGTAAGATAGTCCTGTGCTGTTGAGAGGAAATCTTTGTACTTTTATTCTTATTATATCTATAAAGTAAATGTTGTTGAGTCATTTCAGTCATGTCTGACTCTCCATGACTCCATTTGGGGTTTTCTTGGCAAAGATGCTAGAATGGTTTGCCATTTCCTTCTTCAGCTCATTTTACAGATGAAGAGGCAAACAGCATTAAGTGACTTGCCCAGGGTCATACATGTGGTATGTGTCTAAAGTTGGATTTGAGTTCAGGGCTTTCAGGCCTAGCTCTATCTACTTTGTCACCTAGTATCCTCTGAAATAAATATCTCTTTTCAAATGCTTTTTAAAAAGTGAGGAACTGAGTTAGCATGATAACTGTGTGACTGAAAAAAAAGGGGTGATATCCAAGAGATGTTGTCAAGGTAAAAAAATCTTGATTTGGTCTTTTCATTAGTTATGTGGGATGAGTAAGAGTGAGTAGCTGAGGATGTCACTGAGATGATGACTAAGGTGACTGTGCTAAGGCATTATGAAAAGCTCTGGGGATACAAAGAAAAGCAAAAACAGTCCTCAAAAATCTCACCCTCTAAGAACTAATAATAGCTAGCATTTTTTTCAATGTTCTTTATAAGTAGGGGCAGCTAGGTGGCACAGTGGATAGAGCACCAGTCCTGAAGTCAGGAGAACCTGAGTTCAAATAGGACTTCAGACACTTAATAATTGCCTAGCTGTGTGACCTTGGGCAAGTCACTTAAACAACATTGCTTTAAATAAATAAAAAAGAAATGAAAATAAAAGAAATAAAATGTACTTTACAAGTAGCATCTCATTTGAACCTTACAATAACACTGGGAGGGAGGAAACTGAAGTAATGAAGTAATTTGCCAGGGACACAGAGCTAGTAAATATCTGAGGCTGGATTTGAACTCAGGTCTTCTTGACTACAAGTTCACCAAGCTACCCAATATTCTAATGAAAATTCATTTTACACATAGCATCCTGGCTAGGGAAAAACTGAAGCTCAGATAAGTGCCAATGGGTTGCCTAGAGCCATAGAAATACTGAATGGCAACCCAGATCTCTCCTGCCCCCAAGTCTAACATTCTTGCCATTATTACACTGCACTTCAGATATACTGCTATCCTATCCTGCTATTAGAAAGTCAGCTTTATGAGGACAGGGCTCATGTTTTATCTAAGCTTTATAACCTCTCTATACCACTATCAACTGCAATATGATACAATATGTTATGATACAATACATTATAAACTACTATAATATTCCTTAGAGAGCTAAGAATTGGGCCTGTGATCTCAGTGTTATGTGGAATTGTTGGATAAGAAAACTCCCTCTACAGAAACAAATTGGCATCTTTGAATTACTGTTAGCACTGAGGGAAATGAATTTCCTATGATCACATAGCCAGCATGTGGGATTTGAACCCAGGTCTTTCTGGCTCTGAGGCTAGTGCTCTATCTATGTCATATTACTTCTCTAATAATACTGATAATAATGATGTAGTTCTATTAATAATATTATCATTTTATTACTATCCATCTTTTTTGACAAATTAGCTGTAGCTTGACTGAACAGAGAGGAGATCAGCGTATTATGGGGAATCTCATTTTTCTGTAAGGATCAAATGAGCTATTAATTGTAAAGTATATTGAAAAAATGCTAGACATTATTAGTTCTTAGAGGGTGAGATTTTTGAGGACTGTTTTTGCTTTTCTTTGTATGCCCAGTGTTTGTCTAAATGCCTTCACACAGTCACCCAGAGTCATCACTTCAATGTCATCCTCAGCTTCTCACCCTTCCTCATCCCACATAACTAATCCAAAGGTCAAATTTTCATCATCTTTCTACCTTGACAATAGCTCAGCTCATAGTCCATTCTTCCCCTCCATCACCCACACTGGTCACACTAATCCCCTTGCCCCCCACATTTGCATATCTTATGATTGAAAAGAGTTCCCCACATTCTGAGAAGTTTGAAGAATTCTCTTATCACAGAAAAGGCAGAGTCAATAAGTCTTCACATTCTCCTTCACTATGATCTCACTCCCTCTCCTATTGAGTTGGACAATCCAGGAGGGAGAGATGGGATTTAATGAGTTAGGAATCCATTGATCAGCTGCTATTTTGGAAACCTCTAAAGACTGGGTTCAGGAGATGTGAAGCTAGAAGCGGTCTCCTCTCAGCTCCAGGAATGCTAAGAAGGAGAAGAAGATCTCAGAATGCAATGAGGAGTTGCTTCTGTAGGACTAATTGACTGGATCTGAATCAAAATACTGGGTTGTGAGCACAGATACCTGCAACTTAATTTCCTCTGTCATCTAGGATAGGTAACTTCACTTCTCTGATCCTCCAGTTTTCTCATTCTAAAGTAATAACTAGCATTTTTGTCATGCTTAAGAGAGTGCAAATGTGATATGATTTTTGTCCTTCATTTTCAAAGAAAACCATGACATCAGGGAGGTGATACCATGACAAACAAATGAATTGGATTTGAGTGAGGGGGTGTTGTGCTAAGTCATCAATCTCACTTTTTCCTACAGTGCCATCTGGATCCAGTGGTCAGATATGAATTAGGGTGACTGGAGATGACCCTGGATGTGAGGTAATAGGAGTTAAGTGATTTGCCCAGCAGCTAGATGGTATAATGCATAGACCACTGGCCTTGGAGTCAGGAGGACTGGAGTTCAAATCCAGCTTCAAATACCTATCACTTATGAGTTCTGTGACCTTGGGCAAGTCACTTAACCTGATTGCTTCACATCCACAGGCAACTCCAGTCATCTTGATTCATATCTGACCACTGGATCTGGACAGCTCTAGGAAAGAAAGCGAGACTGGTGACTTAGCACGGCCCCCCCGCCCCGACTCAAATCCAATTTATGTGCTTGTCATGACATCACCTCCCCTGATGTCATGGCCTTCTTTGAGAACAAAGGATAAAATCATCATCATCAGAGGGTGCAAAATGCTTTAAAAACATAATTTCATTTGATCCTCACAAAGTATATATGGACTTTCGGAGATATTATCTCCACTTTACAGTTGAGAACATTGAAGCTCCGAGAGATTGTAGCTTGCCTATATTCACACATCTAACAAATATCAAGGTAGGATTTGAATCTAGATCTTTTTTTGACTCCGAGATAACCCTCCTATCTTCTATGCTACAATATTCCTGATTTAGAAGAAATGACTTTTTTTCCAAGGCAAATGGGGTTAAGTGCCTTGTCCAAAGCCACACAGCTAGGTAATTATTAAGTGTCTGAGGCTGAATCAAGAGATGATTTCTGAAGTCCTTCTGAATACAAAGTTGATACTATGGGGTCACAAAGAGTCAGAGACAATTAAAATGACAGAAGCAACAAACTGAAACAATGAACTGTCCAGCATCTCCAATTCCAATTGTTGGCAATTGGGCAACAATTTTACACTTTGACAATGCAATAAAATATAGTAAGCCTATATTAGGCTCTTGCTATATATATAACACTGCTTAGACTACTGCCATTGATATTCACTAGGATTAATAACACAGATTACAATCCCTGAGTAGATAGCTTTGAGTTTCTAAAAAAAAAAAGCACAAAACATTGCCTCCTGGTCAACCCTTTGATGATGACCCTTTCTGAATTTAGCTAGACTTGTCCTCCAAATGCCAGTCATTTTCTGGACCTGTTTGGGTAACTAAGCAAGCACTTCCCTTTTTCTAGTGCTTCTTTTTCTTCCTGTATACCAAGAAGTCATTGGGATAAACTGACATTCTATGTTCTTAAATTCCTTCCTACTCTGGCACTCAATGAGATAAATGTAAATTTCTATATTAAGGTCCAAAAAAATCAATGTCATAAGTAAAAGAGTGGACCAATGTGATTAGAATGCAGTTTGGGTGGGGAAAATATCTGGGGGTCTTAGTGGGCTCCAAGCTCACTATTAGTCAACAATGTACAGAATTGTAAGAAAGCCAAAACAATCTTAGTCTGCCCAAAGGGAGTGCTGAGAACTAGGGTGATGAAAGTCCTCCTGTCTGATGCCCTGATCAGATCATATGTCAGCATATATATACATATAATATATGTGGATGGCTAGATAGATAGATAGATAGATAGATAGATAGATAGATAGATGTAACTGTGAGTGGAGGCAAGGAGAGTCTGGCATGATTTCATGGATGTTGGAGGCAATCATGGGTGAAGGACGTCCCCCCACCAATCCAGACAATGGCCTGCTCTGACATATAGAAATAAGAGCTCTACCAAGCTAAGTGACTTGTCCAGAATCCCAAAGCCAACATGAATCAGAGGACTTGAAATAAATCTTCCTAACTTCCAGAGTGGCTCTCAGTTCCACTATGCTCCACTGTCTCTCATCTATGTGCCTATTCACAGAGTATGGAATGAATGGATACCTAAGAAAAGACTTTGCTAACATCATAAAACCAGGGTCATAGATTTAGAACTGAAAGGGTCCATCATGTCTAGTATCCCCAATCAATACTCCTATTGACCCTAAGAAACATGCTCTAGGGGGAAGCTGGGGGGATATACTGATCTTGGAATCAGGAGGACCTGAATTCAAATCCTACCTTAGACATTTGATGTTAGCTGTATGACCCTGGACAAGTTATTTACCCCCAAATGTTTCAGGAGAGAGAAAAAGGAAGCGTGTCCTACCTATTATTATAATATCTCTTTTACAGATAATGAAACAGGTCCAGAAGAGGAAGGAGTTAGAGCCAGGGGAGAGGAATTAGAGCCCAGATCTCCTGACTCTCAACCCCCATACCATATGACTTAACCTCTTCCCCTCTGACACCCCACCCCACCATGAAGAATATCAATTTCCTGGCAATAATACTTGGTATTAGTTTTCCCAGCCTTGACTGACTTCTGAGAAGGAACAATTGGACAAACATGAGTATATGCCCTCCCCTCCATCACCACCCAGGGAAACACTAAAGAAACCAATTACATTTGCATTTCATTTAAAATGGAGACAATCACAACCCATGAGCTAATTGTGCACCAATTGATTACCAGAAACATATTTGTGGAAGAGGTGCAATTAGTCTAGAACTGCAAATTCCTGTTCACTGAACTTAAATTAGGCAGATCCAAGCAGCTGGCAGACAGTTTCAATCCCTACTCTGACCTGATGGAGCCTGATGATGAGACAGAAGGTAGTAACTCAGGAAAACTGAACCTCCTGCTTTGGGGGGAGGGGACTGAAATGGGACTCCCTGAGAGGTTCAGGTGTTTTTTTCAGTTGTGTCTAGCTCTTCATGGTCTAATTTGGAGTTTCTTTTGACAAAGATACTGGAGTGGTTTGCCATTTCCTTCTTCAGCTCATTTTACAAATGAGGAAACTGAGGCAAGCATGGTAAAGTGACTCACCCAGGGTCACACAGCTATGAGTGACTGAATTCAGGAAGATGAATCTTCCTTACTCCAGGCTCAGCATCTTTTCACTTTGCTACCTAGCCAACACCAAATCTGATCTAAATTCTTTGATTCCACACATTCTTTCCATTCTCAAAGTATGAGACTTCCCCTAGAGATAAAAGGGCTGGTCCCTAGGATGTCAAGAAAGAGAAATATCCAGGGACTCAGAATCCTGCTGACATCCAGGAAGATGAAGGTTCCCTATCTTGTTAGCCCTAGTCCTGACCCAGTGCATTTCCCAAGTCAACATCTTTGGTGGGATAGAGCTCTTTATCTGAGGTATAAGGAGAACTCAGGTGCAAAGGAACTGCCTTTAGGAAGGAAGCAAACTCTATACATGCAGGCATATATGAAGTCACTTATTGAGGCTAAAGCCCCTAGTCCAAGAGGGTTCTGGTAAATGTTGAGGAACTGGCTTTCTCAGAGGAAAATATACACACAACACACTTTTCTGAGGTGTAAATGTTTGGCTCCTTTGAGCTGTTATAAATTGGCTATAGCTCTTTCATTGAGACACATCAAAAGCCCTACTTAGTCCCTTCCCTTCTGGGCCTTCTCTTTCCCCTTATATGATGTCCATCTCTGATCTCTCTTCTAGCCATATGTATTCCGAGGTCCTTCCTAGCTCTAACATTCTCTCTTCTATCATTCTGTGTTCTAAAGTCTTTTCTAGTTCTTAACATTCTAGGTGATGACCTGGTCCAAGGTCCTGAACAATATCTTCTACTCCTTTACATAGCATCTTCCTTAATCATCCAGGAGGAAGAGGCCTGAAAACACACAGAACCAGGTGCTTGGTGACTGGGAGACCACCCAGTATTTCCTCTACTCTCCCCCTCTTCACCTTCTTCTTCCCCTCTGCCCCAACCATCCAGGAGCAACATTTCTAGTGCCCTTTACTCTTGGTAGGCACCAACACCAAAAGGCATAGAACTGGGTCTGGAATCAGGAAGACCTTAGTTCAAATTCAGCCACAGACACTTGCTAGTTGTATGATCCTACTAACCTCTATTGCCTCAGTTTCCACAGCTCAAAAATGATCACAATAATGCCTACCTCACAGTATTGTAAGGATCAAATGAGATTATATTTGTAAAGCACTTTGCATTTGTATTTAGTAGTGTCTCAGATATAGTAGGAATTTAATAAATATTTGTTTCTTTTCCCCTTTTCTTCTGCCCCTATGGTCCACCATCTGCTTTTCCCCCCAACCCTATATTATCCAGCAAGGAGTATACTCAACTCTTTCTCAAGCAACTCCTTTCTCAACCCCATTCTCCTGAACTCTATCTAACCCATAACCTATTCCAACCTATCTGTTCCTTCCACTGTGCCCTCTGGAATTTCTGTTCTGGAATAAACAATCCTCCCTTCATCTTCAGTCTCCTTCTCTCATTCTCCTTCTATCCCCCACCCCTCTGTGAGACTCCCTAATGCTGAGACTACATTCCTAGCCATCCTCTCTAGCATTGGCTACCTTCACTTAAGCCTTTCCCCAATCCCTAAATACACACACATACATACCATAGTCCTGGAGAGTTGGAATATTCTTTGCCCCCTCGATGATAATTCCAGACCCTCCTTTTTCCCCTATCACTCTGCTACCCATTCTCCTTTGAAATTCATTCTATTAAAATCATCCTTCCAGATCATGGTGGCTGCATTGACTCAAATAACATTCCCTTGCCTTTCTCAAGGTGTTCAGTCCCTACCATCTCCTTCTCCCTTCATCTCTTACCCTTCATCTAGGGAATTTCTACATCCCTATTGATGACCCCTCAAATCCCTTAGCCACCCAATTTCGCAGTCTACATAACTACTATAACCCACACTAGACAGAAAAGTACTAGAACTATCACCTTGGGCAAGTCATCTCTCTTCATCTTGGTCTTCTTGTCTGTAAAATGAGGATAATAACAGCACTCACCCCAAAAGGCTGTTGCAAGGATCACATTATAACTTTTAGAAAGCCTTTTGCAAACCCTAAAGCTCTATATAAATAGTAGGTATTAATATTCTATATGACTATCACCTATTATTCCACTTTTCCCTATTTCTTGTTCCTCTGAAATCCATTTTTCACCACCATCTGGCATTCAGTTCCCTAACCCCATAGGACTTTCTCAGATCTAGTTATTATGAAACTCAGATTTCACTCTCCTTTCTTATCTGTCTTATTTTTTATTACTTAAATTTTTTATTTATTTAAGGTATTAGGGTTAAGTGACTTGCCCAAGGTTCCACAGCTAGGAAATTATTAAGCATCTGGGGCTGTATTTGAACTCAGGTCCTCCTGACTCCAGGGCCTGTGCTCTATCCTCTTGTCATATAACTGTCCCTTAATCTCAGTCTTAAAGTCAGTCTCCACACTATCCTCTACTCTCATATGCTTCACCTCCTCCACTTGTCATAACTCATCCTTGCCAAACCTTAGCCCTGAATTACTGTCCCTCCACTCCCATTTACAAACTGCCAAACAGAACTGAACAATCATACAAAAGTCCTAACTGGATACATTATGGATTAATGATTTCTATCTTCAATGGGGCTCTCACTGCAGCAAGGCAATCTTGTTATTCTTCCCTAAGTGATTGCCTAGCATCAAACCTTCTCTTCTCTCCTCAAGCCTCTCATATCTCCCTTCTCCCTCTGCCAAGGCCCAACTCTCACTCTCCTGAGAAAAAAGTTGAGGCAATTTGACCTGTTTCTTCTTCTTCCCTTCTCTTTATTTCAAAGAGTCCACAAGCAAATATTTATTAATCTCCTACTGTGTTCTAAGTACTGTACTAAACACTGGAGTTAAGCAGGGAAAACAGTCCCTGCGTTCAAGGAGTTCACAGTCTAATAGTAGGGACTTCATGTAAACAACTATGTAAAACACATACACACACAAATATATATACATATATATATATATATATATGTATATATGGCATAAATTGGAAGTAATTGAGGGGAGGGAAGATACTGGCATTGGTTGGTTGGTTCTTGTTCTTTGTTCTCGAAGAGGACCAAAATGACATCAGTATGTTAGAGTCTTGCAGTGTGTCAAGACTGGCTGTCAGACCAATATGAGTTTGGAATGCCCCACAATAAACCATGGGAACACCTCCGGTGGGTTCTCTAAACTTGTGCATCTCATGTTTTCTTTGAGCTACTTCAATTCTGCCTTGCTCATAGAGCACATTAATATTAAGAAGCATTGGGAAAGGTTCGATGCAGAAGGTGAGATTTTAGCTGTGAAGGATGTGAAGGAATCCTATTCCCACCTTGGGTGATAACCAGTGAAAATGACTGGAGTTGGGACATAGAGTGTCTTATTCGAGGAACAGCAAAGGAGATCAGTTTCTTTTGCTTGTCAAATATGTAGAGAGAAGTAAAGTATAAGAAGACTTGAAAGGTAGAAGGGGCCAGGTGCTAAAGGGTTTTATAAACCAAACAAAGGGAAATAATATGGAATCACTGAAGTTTGTGAATAATGGCTGATATGGTCAGCTCTGTGCTTAAGGAAGAGATAATGAGGGCATGAATTAGAGTATTAGAGAAGCGAAAGAGACAGACATGAGTGATGCCACCAAGATAGAATTGATTGGATATAGAATGTGAGAGAGAGAGTGGGGAGCTCAGCATGGTGTCTTGATCTGTCCATCCCCATTAACTATACATTCCATATCTCTCCTTCCTTTTGTGGTTAAACCCCTTGAGAATGCCATCTACAATCAGACCCTCCACTTTCATCTTAGAATACAGGAAGGAATGGGATTATTACATGTATGTTGAGAAGTTTGCCTTCACAAAGAAAAGCGTCAGCCCTTCATGTGAGACAGAGTGAAGAAAGAGATAGTTGAGGAAGACACCTGAGTGATGGAACTGCTAGGTGGTGCCATAGAGCACAGAGTGGCAGGCATGGATTCAGGAAGATTTGAGTTCAAATTTGACCTCAGACACTATACTTACCATGTCAAGTCACTTAATCATATTTGCCTCAGTTCTTCATCTGTAAAATGAACTGGAGAAGGAAAGAGCAAACTACTCCAGTAGTATGAGGTCACAAGGAGTCAAAACTGACTGAAACAATGGAACAATAACAACAAAACATCTGAGAGATGTGGGCTAAATAAAATTCTTTGATATCATCTCCCATTGTCTTTTTATCCAATTTCTAACAGTGAGGTGGCCATTCTCCTTGTCGATGCATGGACCTTCTATGGGGACCTTTGATCACATATCTTCCCATATTCTCCAGCTGACTGAAACAATCAATCAACCAAGTGTTTATCAAGTGACTATTTGCCAGGTATTTTGCTGGGTACTAGGCATACAAATAAAGTGAATTAAATCTCTACTTGCAAGGACTTTCCATTCTAATGAGGAAGGCAGCATGCATTATACGTGTGTGTATGTATGAGTATACATATGTGCACATACACATATTATATTCATATTTACATATGCATATACACATTTGTTATATACATTATATTATATATGTATATTATAAAATAGTTTGTATTATATTATAAAATAAATATAAAGATTTAAAAACAGAAAAAGACAAAGTTGTTAAATATAAGGTAGTTTGAGAGGGAAGACTAATTAGCTTCTGAGGAGATCAGCAAAGGCTTCAAATAGAAAGTGATATCAGGGTCAAATCTAGAAGGAAGAGGAGGACTCTATCAGTGAAGCGTGAGTATATTTCAGACATGGAGATAGCCATGCAAGGGTGGATGTGTGGAAGGGACAGGATAGTTTGACAAGATTGTAGAGTGAAAAGGAAAGTAATGCCCAATGAGGCTGAAAAGATAGTTTGGCACTAGGATGTGGAAGACTTTAAAAGCTAATCGTTGTGTCATTTCAGTAGAGTCTGACTCTTTGTGACTCCATTTGGGATTTTCTTGGCAAAGATACTAGAGTGGTTTGCCATTTCCTTCTTCAACTAATTTTACAGATGAAGACTGAAGCAAGCAACTTTAAGTCACACAGCTAGTAAGTACTGAAGCTAGATTTGAACTCAGGTCTTCCTGACTCCAGATTCAGTGATCCGCCACTGTGCCATCTAGTTGCCCTAGCAGAGCAGTTTTTCTTAATTATAAAGCAGCAATGAAAAGTATGGACTGCAATGCGAGTATGAACTGCAATTAGGAGGCCATTGCCATAATCTAGATTTGAACCTGGGACATCAAAATGGTGGACATTTGAAAGAGGGGAAGGTTTGGAAGAAAAGATAATGCATTTTATTTTGGACAAGTTGATTTTAAGATCTCTTTGGGGAGATCCCATTTGAAATGATGCAAAATTAAGCAGAGACTGGGATTCATCCACATAGAGATGATAGTTAATACCATGGGAGCTGACAAGGTCATCAAGAAAGTATGAAGAGGGGAGGGGAGAGAGTGAAAGACAGAACTTTGCGGAACATCCACAATTATGGAAAATGATTTGGAGAACAAACTAATGAAGAAGGCTGAGAAGGAACAATTGTATAGGTAGAGCAACCCAGCAAAAGAAAAGAGAGTATCTAGGAGGGAAGGGATGTCAATCAGCATCAGATCAGTGGAGAGGGCAAAAAAAAAAGATAAGACTTGAGAAAAGATCATCAGATTTTGCAGTTAGGAGACCCCTGGTAACTTTGGAATTTTAGTTTGATGATGAGGTTGAAAGCTAGATTACAAAGAATTAAGGACTTCAGGGGTGGCCAGGTGGCACAGTGGATAGAGCACCAGCCCTGGAGTCAGGAAGACCTGAGTTCAAATCCGACCTCAGACACTTAATAATTACCTAGCTGTGTGGCCTTGGGCAAGCCACTTAACCCCATTACCTTGCAAAAACCTAACTAATGAATGAATGAATAAATAAATAAATAAATAAATGCCCTCGTGTCTGCACTAGGCCCAGGGAGTACCAAAAAAAAAAAAAGAAGAAGAAGAATTAAGGACTTATGAGAGGAGATTTGGAGGCAGTATGTATAGACAATTTTTAAACATTTGGCTGAAAGAGGAGAGATATAGGATGGTAGCTTGAATGGATGGTACAGTTGAGGGAAAAGGGATGTTAGAGGAGACTTGGAAGAGAAGGGGTCAATCTGCCAGAGAATAGGTTGGCAAGGGGAGAGGTTGCCATATTGTCAAAGACTAGAGAAAGAGAGGAAAGACTGGGAGATGGTGACAAGAGATTACGAGATAACAAGAAGGGAAGAAATTCACGTCAACCTCAGTTTTCTTAGTAAAGTAAAAGACAAGCTGAGGGAGGGAGGGGGAGAGAGAGAGAGAAAGGGAGAAGGGGAGAAGGGGCAAGTGTGGGAGTTTTGAGGAAAGAAGAGAAGGCTCAGAATAGTATCTGTGGAGAGTCAGATAGGGAATCAATTAAGGAAGAGAAAAAAGATTGTCTTGCTGTAATGTGGGCTCAGTTGAAGATGGATAACATGAATCTATAAGGTACCAAGTCACCACCATTGTGTGACTTTGCCCATCTCTGTTGAACAGTATATGAATAGGAGTGGAGAAGGCAGAGGATGGGAGTAATCCAAAGCTGGGTTTTGGCATGAAATGTTGGCAATAGGACAAGGAATCAAGGGATTTGAAGGTAGGGGACAGTGTAGTCTTGAGCTGGAAGAAGGGATCATGACCTGAGAAAATATTGAGGAGGTAGGGGATTGGAGGTGTTGATGAAGACAAAGAATGGATTCAGGATGGTTGAGGCATGGGGAGTTGGAATGAATGAAGGGAAGTTAATGCCAGAGTCTTGCATTAGGAAAGTGGACCATTTGTAAGTAATGGTGAGATATGGCCATTCCTTTAAGTAACTGAGGCATGACTTAAGGAAACTGGAATTAGAAGGGTAAGTTGTTGAGAGGATACCAACACAGATATTAAAATCTACTATTATAAAAATATAAAGTGGGTGAGGTGAGGAAGATGATGAGCCTTTCTTATCTTAAAAGGAATTCATGCTTAAGAAAGGAGGATAATATGTAATAAGCTAACATAATTTGGATTGGATGGAAAAATCTTAAAAACATTAAATGAGGAAAAATTGTTGATTAGTGGTGGTAAAGAAAGAATCTGGATGCTACATGGAGATGGTGGAAGGACAATTACAGCCCCCTTTACTCTGACACTTCCACCACCTGGTGTAAATCCTTATCATCGCATTTGTGAATGAAACTGCCTTAGATCTCCTCCTTCTAGTCTATCCCCCACACAGCTAACAAAGTGATCTTCCTTAATTGAAGAGAGGATAAAGTAATTCTTCTATTCAATCAACAACAGTAGCTCCTTCTTTTTTTTTTATAAATTTCTCTATTTTCTAAATTGTCATAAATTTCTCTGTTTTTCTAAAGCCTTTCCCACTCTGGTCCCTACTTACCTTTCCAGTCTCATTGAACATTACTGTCCCTCCCACCCTCCATTCTTCAATCTGGTCAAACCATTCCTCTATTCCTCACACTCTCTCTCATTTCCATGCCTTTTGCCTTGGACACTCCGTGAATCTCCATGTCTAGATGCTCCCTCTTCACCTCCACAATATAAAATCCTTCTATTCTTTCAAGATGCAGCTTAGGTACCTCCACCTGCATGAATCTTTTCCTGATCCCATCAATTGGTAGTATCATCCTTCCCAAATTTGGGATAGTTACCTCATTTTCTCCATAAACCATATTCACATTCAAAGATGATAATGAAACTGAATGAGTCCTTTTGATTGGTTAGGGTCCCAAAAATCATTTCTCAGATTGTCCCTCTGTCTACACATTCTGACTGAATTCCAGTTCCCAGAATCCTGTGGTTCAATCTCCTCAAAACAAAGAAAAAAAGGAGGCAGAAGATGACATGAGAGTTTTTTGAAAAAGCCAACTATCCAGCTAATCAATTATAAGAAAATGGTTCCTCCCAGCCATATGGCCAGCCAATTAGAACCAGTGACAGAACAAACATGCTTCATGATTTTTCCAAGGCATTTCCCTTAAAAGTCAGCATGATTCTCCTGAAAGGGCATCTCCCCTGAGTCTTCCAAATAGAGAGGTACCACATGAGCAAATTTATGGGGCCTTCAGAGGTTCCAGATTCCCAACATACAAAAGACATATACTAGTTCACCCTTTGGAATATGAGTTCCTTGAGAACACGGATTGTCTTTGGATCACCAGGGCCTAGAACTGCATCTAGTGCATGCTTAATAATTGCTTGTTGACTCAACAGTCAATCTATCAATTGATGAGGGTCCTTCCAGCTTTGGCATATTCTCCTCTCCCCAACATTCTGGGTTCTAAGGGCACCTCTGGCTCTAATATTCTATAATTTAAGGGTCCTTCTAATTCTGATATTCCTGGGCTTTAGAGTGGGTCCCTCCCAGCTCTGACTCTGTATTCTCACAAATCCTGTCTCCCTTTCTTTCCAGGCAGAGTGCACATGTCCTAGACTAACCAGCCTATTTGCTGTTCCTTTTATGATTCATGATCAACTTTGTGGACATCTTTGCACAAACTATGCCCCACTGTGCTTGGACTTTTTTCTTCCATCACTTCCTCTGCCTAGGACAATCCCTAGTCTTTCAGGCTCAATTCAAATGCCATAGGAGGTTTTTACTCAGTTCCCCTCCAACAATTACTAATATGCTTTCACCAGCAAAATTATTTTATATTCATTTTATATACTCTTATCTGAGCATATATTACATTCCCCTCCCTTAGAAGAATATAAGCTTCTGAAGCAGCTAGGTGGCGCAGTGGATAGAGCACCACCTCTGGAGTCAGGAGGACCTGAGTTCAAATCCAACCTCATTACCTAGCTGTATGACCTTGGGCAAGCCACTTAACCCCATTGTCTTGCAAAAACCTAAAAAAAAAAAAAAAAAAGAATGTAAGCCTCTTGAGGGTATTTCACTCCTTGTTGTAGCACTGGGATTAAAAGGTCCCTTCTAGCTTTTGCCTAGTAAGACCCAAGGTCCCTCCCAGCTCAGACATTTATTCTACAGTTTCTTTCATCTCCGATACTCCATATGCTAAGGTTTCTTCTTGTTCTAACATTATAGACTTTTACAAAATAATAATTTAAGTACACCCCCTTTGGAAAGGTACACATGACTCTCAAACACAACATATGCTGCCTCTGAGATCTTCATAGAAAGCATTTTTGTATTATCCAGGGATTTTTGGATTAACTATACCCTGTTCTTCCTCCATCTGTGTAGATTACTGAAAGGAGGCTGTATGATTGATTGATGAGCTCATTTAAAAGCCATTTCCTGAACTGAGAGGTGTAATGGAAAAAGTCTTGCATTTGGAGTAGGGACCTGTTTTCAAAGTCAAGCTCTATTATGTATCTGTGGATACTTCCTCTCTTTGAACCTCAGTTTCCTCATCTTTAACATAAAGATATTAGAGCAAACATTACTATCTTCCCTTCTGGCTCTAAATCCTAGGGTCCTGCTGAGGCCAAGGCCCTGCACCCAGGATAGAAGTATAGGTTATGACTGTCCCTAAGGGGTTCTAGTCAGGTTGTGGATGATTACCCACTCATACATGCACCGGTAATGGGAAAAAACTGAGCCTTCCACAATCTGAGTTTGAGAGCTAGGAAGTCTTATTTTACAGTTGAAGAAACTAAGGCCCAAAGTCATATAGGTTCAGGTAGGATTTGAACCCAGAGCCAGCTCTTTTCACTATTTATTCATTCTTTTTCACTGTATAAACAGTGTTGGGTCCACCAGAGCTTCACTGGCTATTTCAGTCCCTTCTCTCCCAAAGTGGCAAACTTCCCAAATAGAGCCCTGGTCCAAGCTAGACTAGGCAGGAGTGCAGTTGAGGTGGGGGGGGGGGGGTTGAGGTGGAGAGGGCCCAGGGGACTCTTGCCTGACAAAGGTGCAACAGAGCAGAGAATGAAGCCGGAAGCTGTCTGAGTCAGAGTTTCCCAAGGAAGACAAAATAATTAAGCCCATTCAGTGGAATAAGAAACAGAATGAACCCTTGGGTAAGGATGGTGCTTCTCATCCATCCAGCCCAATCTCAAATGAGAGGGGTCTTTACCCAGGGAATACCAGTCTAGGAAATGTCATATTGGCCAGCTTTCCTCCTTGTTCTCTTTATAAGGAGAGAAAAGGAAAAAATCTTACAAGTTTTTCAAAATGGAAAAAAACAGCCATACCTAGCTAGCTCTGTGTGTGTGAGAGGAAAGAGACAGACACAGAGAGAGAGAGAGAGAGAGACAGAGACAGAGACAGAGACAGAGACAGAGACAGAGAGGGAGAAACAGGCAGAGAGATAAAGAGAAAAAGACAGACAGGCAGAGAGAGAGAAAGGGAGAGAAAGAGAGAAGAGAAGAGAAGAGAAGAGAAGAGAAGAGAAGAGAAGAGAAGAGAAGAGAAGAGAAGAGAAGAGAAGAGAAGAGAAGAGAAGAGAGAGGAGTGAGGAGGGGAGGGGAGGGGAAAGGGGAGGGAAGGAGAAGGGAGGGGACAGGAGAGGGGAGGGGAGGGGAGGGGTGGGGGGAAGAGAAAGAAAGGGAGAGAGGCAAACCAATTGTGCTGAAAGGTGAGAGAAGGGCAATGATAAAAGTCTCTTTCCAGACAGTTTTGCAGAGTGTGTGCTTAATCTGAGATTTCAAGGTAAAGGGGCAGAGAAAAACTTGGAATTTGACTCACCCCAGGGGAGAAAACTGGATCTGGGAGCTGAAAGA
Source organism: Macrotis lagotis (assembly GCF_037893015.1). Taxonomy (NCBI): domain Eukaryota; kingdom Metazoa; phylum Chordata; class Mammalia; order Peramelemorphia; family Peramelidae; genus Macrotis; species Macrotis lagotis. The sequence continues at coordinate 882,094,469 of NC_133658.1, forward strand.
GAGGGAGGAGGGCTCAGCAAGTTAGCGGGGTTGGGAGTCTGGGGAAGCACTGAGGACTGGGTGGACTGAGGCTCCTGTGACCCTTGGAATACCAGCTCTGTTATAAACACACTATGTGATATTGGGCAGGGCAGCTGCCCTCTCTGGGCCTCAATTTCTTTATCTACAAGATGAGATTTACTAAGTTATCTTTAATGTCACTCCTAGCTCTGACATTCCCTGTTCTAAGGAACCTCCCAGCTTCGACATTCTGTTTTTAAAGTCCTCAATTTTGACATTCTGGGTTCTAAAGGATCTCCCAGCTCTGACAGTGTGTTCTAAGGACCCTCCCAGCTCTGACATCCTGTGTTCTAAGGACCCTCCCAGCTCTGACATCCTGTGTTCTAAGTCCTCCCAGTTCTGACAGTGTGTTCTAAGGACCCTCCCACTCTGACATCCTGGATTCCAAAGGACCTCCCAGCTCTTATATTCTAGGTTCTAAGAGTCCTTCCAACTCTGACATTATCTTGCTCTGACACCTTAAGTCTAGCCTTTCAACTGGACTTTCTGTTCCAAGGCCCCTCCCAGCTCTGAAAAATCTTATGACCCACCTCCTTTTGCCTGAAGGCCACAGCATTCAGTAGAATCCCCTGGCTCAGGCAGCATCCAACCCCATAGCATGGCCCAGGGCTCTCTGCTACTACAAAAGCTGGAGCTACTCCTCTGGTCACAGTACAGAAGACAGAACCCCACTGGGGAAATTAGCATATTCATTTATGGTAATAGCCCACCAAAGTTGTCTGGTTTGGGAAGATGGGGGAGGAAAAGGATTATTCACCTTTTGGGGAGGGTACCTCTAGGGGAACTGTTTTCAACCCTTTTGTGTGCTGTTGGTTAAGGAAAGCTGAATTAGGGTTGATGGAGGGGAAAGGAGAAAGGAAAAGCAGGCTTTTTAATTGAAAGCAATAATAATAACATTTGCATTCAAGAGAGTTAGCACTTGCATCAAGGGCTGGAGGATAACAAAGTGTTAGGTAGAGAACAAGGTGTCTGCCCCAGAGGAGTCTCCAACCAAACACAGAAAGCCATTAGAGAATAAATAAAGGCTATTTAATTAGGAGCACCATAGGAATCCAGAGAGGAGAGGGTAAGTGTTGGCTGAAGTAATATGAAATAATTAGTCTTCATGGCTGAGGACTAATGAGAGGAGAAGGTCCTAGAAGACTGGGTAGCATTTTGCAATCTGGAGAAGAAAAGAGGACATGCTAGAAGAAGAGAGGAACAGCCCAAGCAAAGGGGTGGAGGTGGGAATGAGCATGGCTTGACCCATTGGAATAGGAAAGTCTCTCTGAGAAGTCTGAGCTTTCTTTAGTAAGGCTCTTATGGACATCCTGGATCTTTCTATATTGTCTTCAACCTCAGGATGGGCCCTTTGCCAGATTTCGAGGAGAACCAATCTCCAAGGTTGGATGTACTTGACTAGAACAGAACTTCAAAGGACTTCTGAATAATGGACTGATATTGGAACCAATTAGATTTATAGAAAAATCGTGGCTCTACTCTCTGCTACCTGTGTGTTATTGAGCAAGTTACTGCTCCTTTCTGTCTCAGTTTCCCCCCTCTCAGAGAAGGTTTGGGTAGAAATAGTCTCTGAGACTCCTCCAATTCTAAATCCTATACTCCTGTAATAAAGATGGAGATGACTCTTGTTTGGACTGGAAGAGACAATAGTTTTCCTGGAGAGCAATGGTATTGGATTACAACTTGGAGGTCATCTAGTCTACCATCCTCATTTTACAGGGGAAGAAACTGAGACAAAGAGAGATTGTCCAAGGTCACACAGGTTAGAAAGTGGAATGGCCAGGACCTGTGTCTCCAAGATCAACTTTCTCAGTAAAGAAGATGTGATGGGACCCCAGTGGAAAGGAGAGAGTATGGACTATGAGTATAAGGCAGGAGAGGCATCCTCTTGGCTTAGCTTTGTTGCCCAAAGCTTATGTGACCACACAGCTTTTCTGGATTCCAGTTTCCAAGGGAATTCAATGTTGATGACTAGAGTGATGAAGTTTGCAGTCTGGACATGGTGATCTTTGCCTTCCATTCTTAGATTCCTTGGCCACATAGAGGAAAGAACTTGTTCCAGACACCCAAAGCCATTTTCCACCATGGTCCTTCCTTCCTCTCTCCCTCCCCCTTGTCTGCTCCCAGACTCTAATCTCCCCCATCCGAGACTCATCAATTCCTGCAAGACTCATCAATTCCGGAGGGAAGAGAAAAGCATTAGATGTACTACTTGGCAGAGACAAAACAAGGGTGAGAAAGGAGGGGAGAGAAAGTATAAACATTCTGATCGCCAGAAGTGAGGAATTACCGAATCACAATTGATTTTCTACTGTTAATGAAGCATGAACTCGTGTGATTGCATCTTGAAAAGATTTATAATTATTCATTGAATCTAGGAAGATAATTAAACTTCATTAAGTGGAGACATGACAAGCTTTCAGAGCAAGGCCAGACCTCCACCCTAGGTTCCAGATTTGAACAGGAGATGCGCTATACTAACTATGTCAGAAAAGAGGGAGGGGGGAGGAAGGTGCCAAAAGAGGATGGGGGAGCTACTAGTGAAAGGGAAAGACATAGCTTTATCTTAAGGCAACTCTTGGGCTTCTCTTCCCCCTAGTCAGCAATCTCTTCCTCCATTCCTTTCCTTGCTTCCACTTTTTTTTTTTTAGGATTTTTCAAGACAATGGAGTTAAGTGGCTTGCCCAAGGCCACACAGCTAGGTAATTATTAAGTGTTTGAGACCGGATTTGAATCCAGGCACTCCTGACTCCAGGGTCAGTACTCTATCCACTGTGTCACCCAGCCACCCCTTTGCTTCCACTTCTGACACTTACTACCTCTGTGACCTTGACTTTACCTCTCTGAGCCTCTGTTTCTTTATCTGTAAATCTATTTTTTAAAAAAACAGAATGCTTCTAAGGCATCCCCCACCAATTTCTTAGACCTAGATAACTCAAAACTGAAGTCAGAAAGATCTCAGTTCAAATCCTGCTCCAGACACTTACTAGTTATGTGCCCCAGGGCTTAACCATTGACTGCCTCAGTTTCCTCATCTATAAAATAGCAATAATAACAGTACTTTTTCCCAGGATGGTTGTGAGACTCAAAGGAGATGATATTTATAAAAGGTTTTGCCTAGAATCTGGCACATAATTGCATAATAAATACTTGTTTTCTTACTGTCTATATCATTTTTAGTTCAGCTTTTAACTTCCTAGGTACCCTAGCTTGAAATGTGCTCCCCCTTGTTGGAGATGTTGTAGAGGAGACACTTGTTCAGATATGGCTTGGGCTAGGTGGTCTAAGGGGGTCTTTCTAATTCTAAGATTCTGCATTTCATTCTAGAATTTAGCAGGGTTCAAATAGTAGGTATTTAACTAATGTTTGTTGTCTGGTTGACTGGTTCTATGAAAAAATTATATAGGATATAGAGAAGATTATAGAATTCAAAACCAGATTTGGAGAGAAGAGAGAGGAGACTGTATTCCTCAGTGCCATCATTATAGCTGAGGACATAAGTCAGAAGTTCTGGGTTCAGATCTTGCCTCCATTTACCTAACTGCCAGTCCTTGGACAAATCTCTGAGCCTTTGGTTTTTGAACAGAAAAATCAGGAGATAGTTTTCCTTGCAGCTGTAAGCCTTTTTCCTCAAGCACTTTTTTCCTTCTTGTTCTGTCTGGCCATAGTGGAACAGAAATGGAAATCAGAAGATGCAATAACAAAAGTTATCCATGTTAGAAAAAAAATCTTTCTAAGAATCACAGCTGCCTCCAAGTGGAAACCATCACCTCCAGAGGAGATGAATCCTTCCCTCTCTCACTTGGAAGCCTCAATTCATATAGAAACTTGACCCTCCCTCTTTACTGATTGTTTGGAGAAGACCTCCAAGGACCCTTCCCACTATGGAATCCTACAATTCTGAGAAAGGACTTAACTAAGATCACACAGTGAGAAAATACCAAAATTTGAAGTAGAACTCAGTTCTTCCGATTTCAAATTCTACACCTGATTTGCATACTTTTAATAAAAATACACTCTCCAAACTCAATTTTGACAGTTTTTTTTAAATTATAGCTCTCCATTGTTTATATTTTCAGAATTTTTTTGATGTATTGATTGGTTTCACAATTTTTTTTCTTCTTCCTTTTTTCATTTTCTTTAAAAATTCTTTGTTATTATGAATGGCTCTCTGGGAGAATAAAGGGAAAGGGAAATAGCAAATATAGACAATGTAAAAATCAAAGATACCAATAAAGTCTATATTTTAAAAAAATACTTCATTTTTTTAATACATTAGGGTTTATAGAATTAGAAAACCATTCTTTTACAGTTGCACTGAAGGATAAGTGGTTCAAGAATTATTATCCCCATTTTGAAAATGAGAAAACTTAGTTTCAGAGGGATTAAGGGGCTTACCCATGATTGTTTAATGGAAATCTTGATTTGGAATCAGATCTAGACCTAATGTACTACTTACTCCCTGTGTAAATCTCTCAGAACCTCAGTATCCTCTTGTGTAGAATGAGGGAGGGGTATCTAGGTGGTACAATGGATAGACTGCAGAATCTGGAGTCAGGAAGACTCTTCTTCCTGAGTTCAAATCTGGCTTCAAATTTGTGACCCTGGGCAAATCACCTAACCCTATTGACCTCAGTTTCCTTATTCATAAAATAAACTGGAGAAGGAAATGGCAAACCACTCCAGTATCTTTACTGAGAAAACCCTAAAAGGGGTCATGAAGAATTAGACACAACTGAATGGCTGAACAAGATTAACAAACTGACAGCTCTCGAACCTATGATTCTGTCTTACCTGGGACTTAACCACCCAACCAGCATTCTTCCAATTATGCTATGCTGTGAGAAAAGAGAATTCACTCTTATTTGGCCAGAGATGCCCAGAGAGCAATGGAGAATTGCTGTTTTATATTCCCTTTCTCCAAGTCTGGAAGGCCCTCCATTTTCCTATCCAGTATACTCAATTGCTACAGAGCATCGCCCAGGTGCCTTCCTCATCCATGGACCTTTCTTGATCTCCCAAGTGTCTCCTACATCTGCCTCTCTTTGGAATATACTTTGTCTATACATTATGCTTCCTGATCTGTGAAATGTTATTATTCATCTCCACCCAAAGTAAAAGGTAAGTTCCTTGAGGTCAGACACAATTTTTAAAATCTTTATATTGTCAATGCTCATCACTTTGTAGGTGCTTTATCAATGAACAGATGAATGAATTATAGCACACTGGAGTTAGTCTACCTAGAATCCTTTTAGACTTAATGAAAAGTAAGCTCCCTGAAGGAAGGAACTGTTTCAAATTTTCTATGTGTCCTCAGCATCTATGACTTGCATAATATAAGTGTTTGTTTAATAAATATTTGTTAAACTGAATTAAAATGTTCAGGATAGGCATATATTGGGAACACTTTAAAAGAGTTAGATACCATTGGTTCCTTGTTGAGGTGGGGGTGAAAAGGGTAAAGAAGGAAGAGGAAAGATGCTGCTAATGCTCTGACCCCTCTGTCCTT